>NW_023270451.1:63267346-63816691 GCF_011800145.1 Mirounga leonina | reverse complement strand
TTTCTTTCTTTCTTTCTTTCTTTCTTTCTTTCTTTCTTTCTTTCTTTAAGTGCTAGGCCAACATGGGTTTTGAACTCAAGACCTGAAAACAAGAGTCTAATGCTCTTCTGACTGAACCAGCCATGCGCCCCAGAAGGTATAATAGTCTTGAGGGGTAGACAGATTGAGCTCCAGAATCCAAACATTGGAGGGAACAGGTACAAGGACTGTTTGAGATTGGGCTTGGCCATCTCCTGAGCTCTCCTTGGCTCCTTCCTTCAGGAGCTCTCTGGAAATGAGAGCTGTGAGATAGAAGAAAGTGGGGTGGGAGAGTGAGGTTCTTGTCTCACGGAGTTAAAGAATGAATCTCGTGGACAAAGGACAGTGAGTAAAGCAATAGAGTTTTATTAAGCAAGGACACAGAAAAAGCTCTCGGGACTGAGAGGGATCCAGACAGGGTTGCCAACATGGGCCTCCACTGACAGTCTTTTATTTAGAACTGGCCAGGGAGCTTGTGGACTTGTCATTCTTATTCTTGTGATGTCTTGGCTTGAGTAGGACTAGTGATGACATCTTTAATGGCTTACTTCTTTTTAGGGTCTGGTTATTCTTTGTTGGTCACAGGTGACTATCATAAAAAAGACACCTGCCCCCCCCCCCCCCCGACAACTAGGTCAGAGTGGTCTGGTGTGTTCCCCTATTTCTGGTTTCCTTACACCTCCACATTATTGGGATTTCTGTGAGCCTGATCCCGTAAACCTCCAAGCTGTCTCTCCCTACCTAGCCCCTCTGTCCCTTACTAAAAAGTACTGTTTTCTACTGCTGTAGGGACCTACAGTTCTCCTGTGGAATTCAGACAAGCTTCTCACCTACCAGGGGAGAGAGAAAAGGATCAGTATGTAGTGGTCTGGATAGACTGGTGGCCACACAGGAAAGGGCAGGGACCAGACCCTTGAGCAAACTGTGACAATAGGTCACAAAGTAAAAGCAGGTGATGCTTGAGCAGAAGGGATGTGAAGTGCTGATTAAATGAGAATCTTTCTTCTCCCTTCCTCTAGGAGTCCACAAGGTAAAAATTGGAGAGGGTAATCAGAGTGAAATGTTGATCATCCACATGAGGGATCTAAGAGCACTGGGGTTGGCTGTATTATTTCACATGTGAAACATTTATCCTCACTGGTGGATGAAATCAGGAAAAATATGTGCATAACCCTACTCATCATACATTTCTTTAGAAAAACAATGTCACGTCACATATGCCATTTACTTCTGTGCTTTATTCATACCAGGCAGGTGGTGGTTTGTGAGGATAATCAGCTCAGTCACAGAGGGGGGGAAAAGCTACATTTGCTTAACATGTATAGAGTATATAGTAGGAGTAATTTATGAACTATAGTATAAGGATAAGATGATTATATAAATAACCTATAAATTATGTGGAATAAAACCAGTTCTGTAAGTTAGATATACCTGGAATGCCATGTGAGTTTAAAACATGAAGACATCAAATGTGATTAAGGAACTCTGTATAAGGGACACCTGGGTGGCGCAGTCAGTTAAGCATCTGATTCTTGGTTTCAGCTCAGGTCCTGATCTCAGGGTCTTAGGATTGAGCCCCACATCAGGCTCCATGATCAGTGTGGAGTCTGCTTGTCCCTCTCTCTCTCCCCACTCTGCCCTCACCACACATGCTCTCTCTCTCTAAAATAAATAAATAGGGGCTGCTGGGTGGCTCAGGCATTGGGCATCTGCCTTCGGCTCAGGTCATGATCCCAGGGTCCTGGGATCGAGCCCTGCATCAGGCTCCCTGCTCAGTGGGAAGCCTGCTTCTCCCTCTCACACTCCCTCTGCTTGTGTTCCCTCTCTTGCTTTGTCTCTCTCTGTCAAATAAAGAAAATCTTTTAAAAAATAAATAAATATAAATAAACAAATAAATAAAAGCTTAAAAAAAGAAAGAAAGAAAATCTGGATAAGCTTTGAGCTGGAGATGATATTTAAGGCTTAACTTACCAGCAGAATTTGAACAGGCTGAAATTGCAAAGAGACTCCAGATAGAGGGAATGGCAAGAGGAAAGATACAGAGGAAGACAAAAAGCACTTACAAATGGTAACAGACATTGCTTTTTGAGGTGTAGAGATCTCAAGGTGGTGACATCTAGCAAGCAGTTAGGAATTTTTCCAGAGGTGTAGAATTGGGATTCTTCTGTGTTGAGGTGGTGGTTGACACAAAGGAGGGAAATATCTACAGAAAAGAGATGAGGCCTGAAGACAGAATTTTGAGGATCACCTCAAAATCAAAGGAGAGAAAATATTCAACAACAGAAAAACAAACAAAAGTCATGAGAGAATTGGGGGGACAGTACAGTGTACCTAAAGATGAGGGACCACAGTATTTAAGGAAGATGATGAGCTGTGGAAGATGAACACCAAGAAAAGGCAGCTTGCTGAGGCAGTTAGATGTTGACTGGCCTCAAAATATGAAGGGATTAATAAGGAAGTCCATTGAGTGAAGGCAGTATTGTTCCTCAGACTCGAGTGCAGTCTCCCTGTGACCTCTTTATATCTCTCGCTCAAGCTCCTTCAGCTGGGGTGGAGGGAGGATCCCTTCTGGAGAAGGAATGTCTGAATGGTACGACCTCTCAACTTCAGGGTACTCGACTGAATTTATTCCTAAAGAGCTAAAGGAAGAGACCGACACTCAATTCAGAGTCCTAGTAAATAGGTCAGGTACATGGAGCTTGGTGTCTTTTAGTCCTGAAATAACAGCAAGGTTGGTTTTGAGAGATTTAAGAGAGGGGCGTAATATAGTGGTAAACAATCGTAGATGTTTCCTAATCTAAAATATATATTATATTTGGAATAGTACTGCATCTTTCATGATTATTTATTAAACCATTCTCATTTTTGCAAGCAATTGAAAAATAGGTATTTGTTAATATTTAGTTTTGCTCTAGTATCTTTTGATTCTGTCTTTAACATTAAAGATTCAGTATCATAGAAAGATCTATAGAGTGCTCAAAAGTAACAAACTTAAGCTGTCCTCTTTTGCAGGGAAGTCTTCAAAAAAAGAAAAAGAAATCGTCCCAACTTGGTCTGTACAATTTGGGTTAAATTTTAAAATTTAGATTAAAAGGGCGCCTGGGTGGCTCAGTCAGTTAAGCATCTGCCTGGCTCAGGTTGTGATCCCGGAGTCCCCGGGTAGGGCTCCCTTCTCAGTGGGGCGTCTGCTTCTCCCTTTCTCTTTGCTCTTCCCCCCGCTGGTGTTCTCTCTCTCTTGCTCGCTCGCTCACTCTCTCTCTCAAATAAATAAAAAAAAAAATCTTAAAAAAATTTAGATTAATAATATGGGGTGCTTGGCTGGCTCAGGCGGTGGGGCATGTGACTCTTGATCTTGGAGTTGTAAGTTTGAGCCCCACGTTGGGTATAGAGATTACTTAAAAAAAATAAAATCTTTCAAAAAAAATGTTAGATTACTAATAAATGTAACTCAATAATACACAAAATAAAGTAGATGAAACCTGATTTATTACCTAAATCAAAAAGCTAGTGGATGCAAAAAGATAAGAGTTCAATTTAAATTTAAATAAACAGAGGATTCTCTGAAACAGAGAAGGCATCTTTGGGTGATGTGTAAAAATAGGAAAGCTTTCCTAAAGAACATATTACCTGAACATATGAAAAGATTTACAGTAGAGGGAGCTGTGGTAAAGAGAGGGATGTGCTTAAATTTAGTTTTCCAAAAGTCCATATGGACATTTAAAATTAGAATTATCAAGCAAAAAAAAAATATTATTTTATATAATGTCAGAAACTTCTGCAACAAGCATCTGGAGAAATCTTTATTTTTAGAAGTATCAGGCATTACATTGGTTGCTTTGTCAGTAGTTATACTCGGAGATTACACACTCCATTTCTTCTCCCAAACTCATCAATCAGCAAAATCACTCCTCCTCTCCTGGGAAGGTATAAGAGAAGAGGCAGAGAAAAGATAAAAGTGTTTTTTTTCCATACTATTCTAGAAATTCCTTCTTCTCTAGGACACAAAATCCTGGGGGGAAAAAGCGTTCCCCCAAAATCTTGACTGTAGGGTGACCAGACATTCTGGTGTGCTGGGGACAGTCACAGGTCACACCCATTGTCCTCAAGTGATTATTGGTAGTGCCACCTTTTAATTCTCCAAACTGCCCCAATTCAGACAGTAAATTACATGGACACCCTCCATGTGTAGCAATTGCCCCATGTATACTCAGGAGACACATAATACCAAAAATAAAAATTTCAAAGACCATACTTTCAAGGATCATTTCTACAGTTTGTTACTAGAGAAGTTTCTCTGAATGTGTAGAGAGCACTGGAAACTACCAGGAGGAGGCACAGCATTCTTTCCTGAGCGTGAAGCTGGTTCTTGATGTTGCTTCTGCGAATGCCATTCACCATTGATCCTGGTTGGTTCTTCTCTTCCTCTGGGAGAGCAAGAGGGTGAGGATGCAGTCTGAGTGAAAGAAAGGAAGGAAGGAAGGAAGGAAGAAAAGTTATAAAACTTTCTACTTAGCCTACAATATGGAGGAATATGAAATTGCAAAAAAAAATTTACAAAATCAAACATGCAGTAAAATTGATGATATCAATTAGATGTGATACTTTGATTAACTTTATATATGAGTTAGTTTAAACTGCTTAGAAATAAGCAGTTTTTATATATTTTTAAACTTAATTGTAGAATTGTTAGCCATCTTCAATAAACTGATTTGTACTTTTTTACTCTTTCTTCCCACAAGGGAAAAGGTCTCATATAATCATTAGTTCAAGCTAATGAGTGCACTGAAATATTTCATCTATTTTTGAGAGAATATTAAGGTCCACAGATAGAAAAGAGACCAAAATTCCTTTCCTGGATTAATAACTCCCAATACTACTCCCACCCCCACTCAGTTCCACTTAAATTTGAAAAAGAGTTTTAAAAATTAAGTTTTAGAAAATTTTAATAGGTTTTGTAAATTTTTTTCAAGTGCAGGCCACCTGGCTGGGTCAGTCAGTGGAACAAGCAACCCTTGATCTTGGGGTTGTGAGTTCAAGGCCCCACACTGGGCCTAGAGATTACTTTAAAAAAATTTTTTTTCAAGTGCCTCAGTATGGAAACCAGAAATGAATGAGAAATTATATGAATAAATGCCATAATTGATTATATTTTTATGAGCCAACAAGAGCTATGGAAATAAATAGGTGGTGGGTAAAGGAAGATTAGTGAAGCCTATTTTTCAAGGAGTTTACAATCTAGTGGATGAAATAAGCATAGAAAACAATTTGGCATAATAAATTATATTTCAAAATAACATTGACATTTAAAATGGATGAGTATTACACTAGAAAGAATTTTTTAAATACAGAGAAATGGAGTGACTACATCCTAATTAAATCATAGCAGATGATAGACTTACTTGATTTTTTAAGTACCAAAAGAGGAGGAACTTCTATTTTTATTTTATAATGAATTCACATACCAAAAGATGTATTGGGAAAAAAATTCATATTAGAATTGAAGTCAAAGACAGACCTAGTTTAAAATGCAAGAGACTCACTTGTAGAAAAATATGTCTGATAAAAAGAACAAAACGAACAAAAAACATGGAGCTAAATGAATAAATGAAAGATGATTAACAAAATGTTAACAAAAGGATTCATAATTGCCTTTCAAAGTATTATAATTTTTAAAAGAGCTAGAAAAATGAGCCTGCTGATAAAAGAGTAGGGAATTGAAAATATTGGCTAAAAAGGAGCTATAAAAATAAATATTTTTTTCTGTATTGCCTTTTAACAAGAAAATTAAAGGAAATGTGCAATTAAGGAAAAAAATGTCTTTACATACAGCTGTGAAGGAAAGGAAGAGAAAAGTACACTGAATGCGAATCAGTCAAAGGGAAAGAGCATTACTTCAACAGTACTAAAGGAGCTCGTGATGAGTCTACTGATGCACTTAGAACCAACTGACAAATGAGGATGCCCTCACTGGATTACTCTAGTAGCCTCTTACAAGTCTCTCGCCTTGTTCTCTTGCTTTGTCCAGTCTAGTTGGAACACAGCAACCACAATGTCCTGTTAAAAACTTGTCAGATCAGGGCGCCTGGGTGGCTCAGTTGGTTAAGCGACTGCCTTCGGCTCAGGTCATGATCCTGGAGCCCCGGGATCGAGTCCCGCGTCAGGCTCCCTGCTCGGCAGGGAGTCTGCTTCTCCCTCTGACCCTCCTCCCTCTCATGCTCTCTGTCTCTCATTCTGTCTCACATAAATAAATAAAATCTAAAAAAAAAAAAAAAAAAACTTGTCAGATCAGGGACGCCTGGGTGGCTCAGTCGTTAGGCGTCTGCCTTCGGCTTGGGTCATGATCCTGGGGTCCTGGGATCGAGTTCCGCATCGGGCTCCCTGCTCCACGGGGAGCCTGCTTCTCCCTCTGCCTCTGTCTCTCTCTCTCTCTCTGTCTCTCATGAATAAATAAATAAAATCTTAAAAAAAAAAAAAACTTGTCAGATCATGCCATTCTTCTGCTCACAGTTCTTAAGTGATCCCCATGCCCCTCAGAGTACAGATTAAGGTTTTACAGTATCCTAGAAGGCCCTATATAACTTGGTCACAGTTTCCTCTCCTGTCTCTCTCCTCTAGGCCTCTCTCTGGTCACAACGGCATCCTTGAAGTCCCTGCAACAGACCAGGCCTCCCTCAGAGCCTTTGCTCCAGCATCCATCAAAGGATGACCTCAGGATCCTTTCATGGGATCTAAATGGTCAAGAATAAAACAAAAGCTCTTTGGGGTCCTTAACATATTTTAAAAGTATCAAAGAGTCCTGACACCAAGACATTGAGAATCATTGCTCCAGCGTGGAGTGCCCTGGCCTCTGATATCTGCCCGCTCAGTTCTACACCTTCTTCAAGACTTTGCTTATACTTCACTCCCCTGGTGAGGCCTACCCTGACCACCTCCTCCCAATCCCAGACTTCTCATTCTCCCTTACATTTTCTCTTTTCCATGGCATTTATTACCTTACCACATACTATATAATTTACTTGAATATCATATTTATTGTTTATCTCTACAACTCTATAATGCAAGCTTCAAAAGGATGAACGTCATAGTCAGGTTTGTTCACTGATCTATCCCAAGAGCATAGAAGAGTACCTGATACATAGCAGATGTTTCCTGAATAAGTGAATGATGAAGAATTTATAAAAATCTATTTCCAATACACTTATTGTGACGAGCATTGCATAATGTATAGAATTACCAAATCACTATGTTGTATACCTGAAACTAATATATGTCAACTATACTTTTTTTTTAGCCAATTTTTAAAAAAGATTTTATTTATTTATTTGACAGAGAGATAGAGAGCACAAGTAGGCAGAGCGGCAGGGAGAGGGAGAAGCAGGCTTCCCGCTGAGCAGGGAGCCCAGTGCGGGGCTCGATCCCAGGACCCTGGGACCATGACCTGAGCTGAAGGCAGACGCTTAACTGACTGAGCCACCCAGGTGCCCCTCAACTGTACTTCAATAATAAAAATTTTAAAAATATATATTTCCAAGACATATTGAAGTGGTGGCCTTACAAAAATGCAGCAAAAATACATACATTCATCAAAATTTAATAAATTATTGGGGAAAAAACATCTAAAAGACAAATAATAAAAGTAGCATAAAGACTGCAACTTTATCTGGTGAACCCATGGCAGAAGAAAAGAAATCTTTGAAACATCTTGTATCGGTAATTATATGCTCCAGTCTGAGAATGACACACACCACTCCGTCACCACTCATTACTCATTAGCTAGAACTCATCACATGGCCCCACCCAACCAAAAAGGGACCAAAAGTACACTCCTACCATTTATCTGAAGGCAGGAAACTGAAAATATTTGACAAATAGCACTACAACATGATGAATTGTGTTTCAAATTTGGTAAATCAATTCAATAACCAAGATTAATAAAATTTCATGTGAAATTAGTTCAGAATATACAATGATTGTAAAAAGCAAATAAATTCTGGTTTCATTATAAATAATAAATGGCTTAATCTTGACTTATATGCAGAAAATAGGTTATGATATATTCCTTTAATCATAATGAATTTTATTAATGGTTTGGACTTGGGAGCATTTCATTCATTCCTCATGTCTGTTCTTCCTTCCTTCCTTCCTTCCTTCCTTCCTTCCTTCCTTCCTTCCTTCCTTCCTTCCTTCTCCACCTTCCTTTTTTTCTTTCCCTCTTTCCTCTTTCAGCAAATATTTGTTGAACCCTTCTATATACAGCTAATGGTTCTAGATGATGGCAATACAACAGTGAATAGACAAGATTCTTGCCCTCCACAGAGTTTATGGGGGAACACTGGAAATTAACAGGTAGGCAGAATTTCAAAATCAAAATAGTTATAGATGGTGATAAATAGTATAATGGAGATAAACATTTGATAAAGAATAACTGGGATAGTCAGAAAAATCTTTCTAAATTGATATTTGAGAAGAGATGTGTATAGGCTGTGAAAGAGCTAGTTTTGCAAAGATCCAGAGAAAGAGAATTCCAGACACACGGGACCTGTGTAAAAGTTCTGGCATGACTGAGAAATGGCAAGGAGTCCTGTATGGTTTGCACTGGGGAGGAAGGAGGAGAGAGGTGGGAGACAAAGGGGATTTAAAATTTTTATGTTTTTAAAAAATTACATTGGCTCCTGAGAGAAAAAAAGAATGGATAGGGGAACTTTTAGGAAGTAAAATGCAGAAATCTGGTTGGTTTTGATTCAATTTAGGTAACAGAGACAGAGAGAGAAATAGAGTCAACACATGTTTAATAAGAAGGCCAACAGGATTTCCTAATGGGTTGAATGTGGAGATAAAAGACAAGGGAAAACCTAAAGACTAAGGAAATCACCTGAAAGGTGAGGCCATGTATTGACATGGATAAGGCAGAGAAGGGGTAAATCAGAATGGTGGGAATCAAGAATTCTTCATTTAACATATTAAATTTTATATGCTGCTTAAATATCCAAGAGATGCTGCACTTACTGGAAGTTCTAAGTTGACATTAATTCAACACGTATTAAGCACTTATGAGCACTGTGCTCATTATTTAACATATGGAGCAGGGTCGTAAATTTAAGTCATACTCTGTTGTGTATTTTCTTCCTACTCACATGTAGCAGATTCAAACTGAAGACCAAAGTAGTTGTAGACAAAACAAAGCAATTACATTTTATGTATATACACATATATATGCATACATATTTGCAAGAATGTATGTATACATTCATTGTATACATATATATGTATATAAATATAAATATAAATATATATATATATATATATATATATATTCACACACACACACACAGTAGTTGTCTACAACTATTTTGGTCTTCAGTTTGAACCCCCTACTTCTGAGTTAAAAAACAAATTGTTTAATTCCATTTAAATTTAATCAAACCCGACATCTTTAAAAGTATAATGTTCCTTTCTATAGACTAAAAGTGCTGTCTTTAGGGCACCTGGGTGGCTCAGTTGGTTAAGCGACTGCCTTCGGCTCAGGTCATGATCCTGGAGTCCCTGGATCGAGTCCTGCATCGGGCTCCCTGCTCAGCGGGGAGTCTGCTTTTCCCTCTGACCCTCCCCACTCTCATGTGCTCTCTCTCATTCTCTCTCTCTCAAATAAATAAATAAAATCTTAAAAAAATAAAATAAAATAAAAATAAAATAAAAGTGCTGTCTTTAGTATGGCCTCCTTCATTCTTCTACATCTCTCACAAAGAATGGTGTCCTTTCATGTGGGGGTACATAAGGGAAGCTTAAACAACCTCATGGCAGCAGGGAAGAATCCAGGATCTGGAATGTAATGTATTTGCGTCTTCTGGTTTGTAGTGTAATATTCTTTATCCACCAGGATATTGCTTACCTTTGGAGGTATTTATGGCTGAGGTTGAAGTTGGGTGCAGCTGTGATTTGACTTCTCTTGTCTCAGGGTAGTGACCCCCAGGTGACTCAGTCTCATCTTCTGCTGGTCCAGGTCACTGCTCTAGGTCTGTCTGTTTCCGACTTGATCAGAGTCCCTTCTAAAATCCTGGCCACTAGGCTTCTTGTTCTGCTAAGGTAACTCCTTCTGGCAAGCTCTCTAGTCAGATGCTCAATAACTTGGGGTCAATGTATACCACATAAGAACAGAGGCAGCTCAGGCAAGCTACCTGACCATAGTTCATTTTTAGATGACTGTTCTTGAAATTGGTATATAGCAGCTAGCATGCTTGCTTCCTCCCAGAATCTCAAATGGTGAAAGGAGGAAAGAATACCTCTCTACTCTCAATGTTCTTCTCACTTAAAGAATGCTCAGCTCTAGGCCAGAGCCAAAGCCCACAGAGGAAAATGTACAGAGATATCTGCTCCCTTCACTCTCACTTTCTCTCTTCTTCACATTATTCCCCACAGTTCAAAAATGAATATTTTACCCAGAGAGGGCCTGGTGGTCATAGGTAGGAGTGACATCTCTCTATCACTGGAGAACTGCTTAGCTGAGTCCATCAAGCTAACATGGCTATTATCTTCCTGCACAATTCAAATGTATATATCAGAAGCAGAATTTTAATTTATTCTATCTGCACTCCTCATACAACAAATTTTAGATTCATCTTACACAGAGGGAAGCCTCCTTAAAACCAAGAATGAAAATCATGAGCTCAGAAAAGCAAAAAAAATTATACTGTTAATTTTTAAAAAGTACTCATAATTATTATCTGATTCAATCAATCTTCACATCAAATTTACAAGTTCAGTGATCTTATTACTCCCATTTTAGAGAAGAAACTGATACTTATGAAGATCTTTTTACCTTTTAACTTATAACACAAATTATCAAATTACATTATTGGGACTCCAACCATTCTATCTACAAAACTCATGCTAAATGCCTTCTCTTGAAATTTTTGTGTTAATACTTCTAAAAAGAAGAAAATAAAAGCCAAGGATTCCAGCACAGTATGTAATACAGATGAAGGCAAATCAACTTAAAATCTACGTTCTAACAAAAGCCCATAAAGCAAATAATTGGAAACAGAATCAAGTAATATATTGCTTAGGAATGATGTAAGAAAGCCACAGAGCAGAAAGCAAGCTGGCATTGTTCTGGGCATATGCTCAAGCATTATGATCAACCCAAAATCTCAGTAGCTTAATACAACAAAAATTTATTTTTTGTTCCCATTACATGTCCCATAGGAGTTGGCAAACTTTCTGCTCCACACAGAGATCCACACAGAGATGGAGCTGCCGCCATCTGGTTAGCTGCACCATCCTGGACATGCACCTTCCTCAGTATTTTGTTAGGGAAAGAGAAAAACTTGAGAAACTCACATGGGCTTTTGACTACCTCAGCCTGTAAATAATACACTTACGTCCACTAAGATTTCACTGGTTAGAACTAAGTCCTTTTTACTCATTCCATTGCAAAGGGGCCAGGAAATGTAGAAGAGCAAATGGAATGTTTGCCCTATCTCTGTCACAGCCCTATAAACCTGATCCACACATCCAGTACTTACCCCCTCCTAATTTCAGATCTTTTCATTTCCAAGGTTGCTTTTAGGTTCAGAATAAATATTATCCTTATTTTGGAGACTGCTTTACATTTTGTGATCGGGGAAGAATATTGCAGGATCTTTACAAATCTTAATAAAGATGAAGTTACAGTTCTGAGATCATTGCAGGTAATCTATTTTGTTTTTAATTGTTTAAGTGTTTATAGGATGAGAACACATCTACTCTTACCCACATTAGGAATAAGATACCATGCAGGTGGAAGGGTGGGGTCTCTGGTGAGTGTGTGGTTTCTGTCCCTACAACTTGCCTGTTACCACTTGGCCTTTCTTCTGGTTTAAATATACAAGAGTGACTTAAAAAGTCAAGCACCTCGCTTTTCAGTTGCAACTGACAGGTTTCCATTTACAAAATTCCTTATTACATTACAGCATGTTGAATAAGAGAAATTTGCAAATTTGAATATGAACACAGAGTACCTAAAACCTACTGTAATGAGTAAATTGATATCTTTAGGAAATGTAAGGAAGTAGCACCATCTGGTGGGTAAGAAGGAAAGAATGTGGGAAATTACCGAATGTGCAATTGTGGGCACTTTTTAAAATTATTATTGCCATAGACATAATCAGGTTTTCAAATGAAAGTTTTTTGGGGAGCTTTAGAATGGAGACCTGAGGAATGAAATCCTCCTCTAAGAAAACAGGGACAAATACAAGGTGTGTGCCTTTTCATATTACCATTTCTGACTGATGGTTGTTCACATGAAACCCGGGTCAATTAAAGCAGCCTTGGGGCACCTGGGTGGCTCAGTTGTTAAACATCTGCCTTCGGCTCAGGTCATGATCCCAGGGTCCTAGGATCGAGCCCCGCATCGGGCTCCCTGCTCAGCGGGAAGCCTGCTTCTTCCTCTCCCACTCCCCCTGCTTGTGTTCCCTCTCTTGCTGTGTCTCTCTCTGTCAAATAAAATCTTAAAAAATAAAAATAAAAATAAAGCAGCCTTGGTCATGATGAGAGGGTTATTTACAACCTGAGACTATTATCATCAAAGAGCCTAGTATCTTGGCAATTTTAGACAGTTTCACATGCCAGGCCGAGGCACTGAGTATAGGCCTCCAATTCACTTAGTATTTATTAGTAAAGGGCCAGCAGGGGGCCCTTCACACCTGTTTGTCGGCGAGTACCAGAAATTAATATTGAGACTTTTTTTTTTTTTTTTTTTTTTACAAAGGCAAGAGAAATAAAGGTTTTAGCTTTTCAGTTTTGAAGTATCGGTGCACATTTACTTACCTGACACTTTCTCGCAACTTGAAGATTGTTTCCTTGAGAGATTAAGTTCGGAATTCAATTTGGCCATTTTTGAAAGGTGAACTTAGCTAAATAGAGCAACAATGTAATGAATCTGTTCTGGAGTCCTACCCTGATACTTTTATCCCACATTTTTTGTGATGTTCAGCAACGAAAAGAGAATGGTAGGCTTTTTCCATGGGGAAGGAAGGGTACAGCAGATAGATGTTAAAACCTAGTGTAACATGCTATCCATCCATTTATCATTGAGCTTCATCAAGCCAACCTTCTTTAAGGTCTCTTTTAGTTGACTTCTCCCCCATGCTTATCAAAACCATATGTATTTTTTAATATTTTATTTATTAATTTGAGAGAGAGCAAAAGAGAGTGAGAGCGAGAGAGAGAGCACAGAGGGAGAAGGAGAAGCAGGCTCCCCACTGAGCAGGGAGCCCGATGTGGGGCTGGATCCCAGGACCCCGGGATCATGATGTGAGCCCACCCAGGCGCCCCAAAACCATATGTATTTTAAAGTATCTGAGCATATAGAGCAAAAAGTTCTGGTCGGCAGGCTTCTGTGGTCAAGAGAGATGCCATA
Source organism: Mirounga leonina (assembly GCF_011800145.1). Taxonomy (NCBI): domain Eukaryota; kingdom Metazoa; phylum Chordata; class Mammalia; order Carnivora; family Phocidae; genus Mirounga; species Mirounga leonina. Next base: position 63,803,277 of record NW_023270451.1, on the reverse strand, counting down.
GCCCAGGGGTTGGAAGCCCATTCTCTTGAACCAGATTACCTGATTTTTTCCCCCTAAGATTCTATTATCCCTTAGCTATCACCTCCAATTCCCATGCCTCTCACCCTAAGCAACTACTAATTTACTTTCCATCTCTACAGAGTTGCCTATTTTGGATATTTCATATAAATGGAATAATATAATAAGTGGTCTCTATAACTGGCTTCTTTCACTTAGCACTATGTTTTCAAAGTGCATCCATGTTATAGTATATATCAGCACTTCATACCTTTTTATGCTGAATAATTTCCTATGTATGGATATGCCACATTTTGTTTATCCATTCACACCCACCAATGGACTTTTGAATTTTTTCCTCCTTTTAGCTATTATGAATAATGCTGCTATAAACATTAGTGCACACATTTTTATGTGAGCATATGTTTTCATTTCTCTTGGAACAGATTTAGTAGGCCCTAGGAGTGAAATTACTATATCCTATGATAACTTATTTTTTTTTAAGATTTTATTTATTTGAGAGAGAGAGAGAATGAGAGACAGAGAGCATGAGAGGAGGAGGGTCAGAGGGAAAAGCAGACTCCCTGCCAAGCAGGGAGCCCGATGCGGGACTCGATCCCGGGATTCCAGGATCATGACCTGAGCCGAAGGCAGTCGCTTAACCAACTGAGCCACCCAGGTGCCCGATAACTCTTTTTTTTTTTAATTTTTAAGAAGATTTTATTTATTTATTTGACAGAGAGTGAGAGAACACAAGCAGGGGGAGTGGCAGAGGGAGAGGGAGAAGCAGGCTCCTCTCTGAGCAGAGAGCCTGTCGTGGGGCTCCACCCGGGGCTCCACCGGCCTCAACCCTAGGACCCAGATATCACGACCTGAGCCAAAGGCAGATGCTTGACCCTCTGAGTCACCCGGGTGCCCCAGATAACTCTAAGACTACCTGATTTTTAATTCTGGCTCTGTTTCTTGCCTCGTGTTTTGAGGCAACTTCTGCCTCAGTTTGTTTATCTATAAAATGGGACCAATAGTACCTCATGTGGTTGTTTTAAAGATTAAGCAAATTACAATGTGAAAGGCTCATAATATATCCATAGACATCATATAAGTGTATTTTTTATATTAATTTCCAGATTTTCTTCCTTAAAGATTTTGTGAGAATCCTTAAAGCAGAATAACATCAGGAACAATCTCAGGTTTGGTCAGATCTGGACACTTCTTCCTGTACTGTCCCAGCTCTGCCAACCATTTTCTGTTTCCCATGTCTACCCCCACACCATTCCCTGTTTGAATTGTTACTTCTTTTCTTCAGTGCCTTATAGGGATTTTAAATAGTACTTATTCTTTGCATTGGCAAAGTTCAAAGTTCACCTAAATACAAGCTTTATAGAGGCTTCATTTCCCTGCAATATAGTTTGCAAACAGTTGACTTCCTGCTTTACTTATAAACTGTGGGGAAGGTTTTTGTTTATTTGCTTGGCTCTTTACTCTTAACCCGAGCATCCTACTCTATGTGTCTCTGTCACACGGCACTGGAGGAACTCATTTTTTTCTCCTCCACTTGCTCATTGGGGTCCAAACTGAAATGGCTCCCACCATGGTACAGTGCCATGACTCTTCCCTGGTGGCTAATCTACATTCTACTAATAGTTTCTCTGATTAAGCCAGTCATGCTTAGAACTGTGTAGGGTACATTGATAGTAAGCTCCCAAGTCCTGAGATGCTCTATTTAACCACATGACCCAGAGGATTTTGGCTCACAGATTTTTTCACAGATAAAATAGGTTTTATAGGCAACTATCCACCAAATGCATCAAATCGTTCTTACGCAAAGAAGACAAAGGCGGAATTCTGTTTACTAAGAGCCTACTATGTAGCAGACACTAGTTACTTTAAGGAATATTTTGGAGTAAGTCAAGGTTGGAGCATGACATAAGGTCCTCTGTTTGCCCCTGATAGCACAGCTTCGGGTGACAGAATGTTCCAGGGGCTTTGTGACAATCACAAAATGCTCCTACGGACTGAAACAGATGCCCAGACATACATCTTGTTTTGCATGCACCCAGGATATCTGTAGGAGAGAGCTCAAACCTGGTCCACATGTTGTGTTCAGGCATCCAGAAACCAGTCTAAGGGACTGGGATCCCTCAAAGGAGGTTGGTCTGGAGACAGGGACCTCAGAACCTATGAGAAGATATGGAAGAACAGGTCTGAGCTGGTAGTTTGCCTGAATGTCAGAGGGAGCAGTGGCCACAGGAGGCTGTGCTTGATCTTCCTTGACATTTCCCCTCTCCCCCTAAGCTTGAATATGCTATAAATGGAGAAGGCAGGGACCTAGGGGGCATAACTGTTGAAGTATCTCTAATTATGGGACCCTAAAGGATGTTTCCTACTGCCCAGAGGGAAAGAGAAGCGTAAGATCAGCAGTGTAGGGGTAAGAGCAGAAGACGTGAAAATGAAGCGACTGCAGGCACACCTCACTCATGGGGCTTCCCAGACAGAATAAATTAATGGGAAGGGCTGCCACCAAAAGACTGAATTTTCTACCGGTCAAGTAGCTGTGGACTCAAAGCTTGAGATTCAGGATATTATTATAAGTATCAAGTATATGTCCTGGCAGGTGAAGCCTGAGGCTATATGGGTTATGTGCAATTAGCTTATGCAATTAATTTTACAGAAGAAAAACTGAAGTTGAATGAGGTAATTTACCTAAGTTCACAGAGATAATGGACGACAGAGCCATGAAGCAACACCAGAGCTATTTGTCTCCAAAAGCCAGGATCTTCCCCCTATACCTTAAAACTTCTCAATAGATGAAAGATTCAGTGGAACACCGTCCATATGCATTTAGAATATTCCAAACAATAATGATAAAAAGTAACATATATTGAGCAATTAACATATGCTAATATACGCTAAGTGATTTACCTGTGCGTCTGTGTGACTTACTGAGAAATTGATCCGTATTTTTATTTTTTCTATTGTTTTCACTGAAGAATGATGACAAAGATGAGGCTCCATGCCCTTGAAATATAGATTTCCCTTATCCTCAGAGTGAGAGTTTCAATAGGATTCATTTCAAAGCCCTCAGCCAATAAAGGGATTAAACTGGGCTGTCCCAAAGGAGGTGAAAATGGAGGCTTTGGGAGGGTGGCCCAACCCTGGAGTTTGTTCCTCAATTGAAACATGGGGAGGATTGTGGATTTCTCAATGGCCTGGACCCTGCGTTCTGGAGATAACAGTCCTTGTATGAGCATGAGAATGGAGAATTGGCCTCAAACGCTGCATCTTGAGTGCCTTGAATAGGATGGTTGTGGCTAAGGAATCAGCAGAGAGGAATACTGTGAAGAGATATCAGTCAGCCCAACCACAAAAGCCATCTCAGATACATGGCACAGAAGCTCAGCTATAGTTGAGCAGTTAGACGACTGAGCTGCCACCCATGTTGTGAAGGCTGGATACACAATGGCCCTGTATAGAGCAGCCACATGGAGCCAAGAGAGAAGAGAGCCATCCTATGACCGAGAACCAGACCCCCCCCCCCCATTTTTCTAGGAAGATGTAAGCTCCGGGAATTTTGTAAGCTCCAATGAGGATAACCCCAGCTGATAACTGGTATTGGACTTATTGACATTGATAAGTGGTGATTTGGAGATGGCTTCATAAGAACCATGACACCTCTTGCACCTTGAATGTCCCAGAACTATTCATACCTGTTATACATATAGTAAGTCACTTTCTATTCCCACAATACATTCCTGAAGTTCTCTTATCATCCTCCTTTTACAGATAAAGAGATTAAACCATAGAAGTTGAGCAAGTTGCCCATGTTCACACAACTCAAAGCCTTTCTTAACCTGCATTTAGGTCTTTCAGACTTGCCAGCCTTATAAAAAGCCCTGTGACGGTTTCATCTGCATGACTTGAAAACTAATTCAATGAGTCTCTTCCCCACTATAGAAACAGAATGTCGGGTACCTGGGTGGCTCAGTCAGTTAAGCATCTGCCTTCAGCTCAGGTCATGATCCTGGACTCCTGGGATCCAGCCCTACATTGGGCTCCCTGCTCAGCGGGGAGCATGCTTCTCCCTCTGCCTCTCCCCCTGCCGCCCCACTCATGCTCTCTCTCTCACTCTCCCTCTCTCAAATAAATAAAATATTTGAAAAAAAAAATAAACAGATTGTCACCCAGCATAAATAGGTTGTGTGGCAGCATTCACTCTTATTTAAAAAAAAATACTTATTGATATTTAATTATGTATAGGATATAACAAGGTTTTTTATAAACAGGCATGTCTTAGAATTTGGTTAGAGAAACAGACTATATCAATAAAGATATCTTTAAGTTTTGAGAGAGTGTTACAGATAATAAATGCTATAGGAATTTGGATTGGAACACTAGTAGATGGTGTAATGGAAAAATCATTAGACCAAAAAAAATCGTTAGATGAGTCAGAAGACAGTTCTAATTCTGAGAATCACTTCTAGCTCTTTAACCCTTAAGATTCTTAATTTCTCTGTGCCTCAGATTTGTCATTTAGAAACTGTTGGTAGTAATGCTCCCTTCTTTCTTCACAGGGTTTTAAAAATTATATGTGCAAAAATGTTTATAAAATTATAATGAACTATGTAAACAAGCGAGAGATACTGTTTTCCCTCTTTTCATTAGTGCCCTATCTTCATGATTCCTGAGAACTATGATGATTTATGTGTCAGCTTGACCAGGCTATTGTGCTCAGCTGTTTCACCAAACATCAGTCTAGATGTTGCTGTGAAGGTAGTTTAATATTTTATTAAATTTTTTAAGATTCTATTTATTTATTTGAGAGAGAAAAACAGAGAGCACACAGAGGGTGAGAGAGAAGCAGGCTCCCCACTGAGCAGGGAGCCCGATGAGGGGCTCAATCCCAGGACCCTGAGATCATGACCTGAGCTGAAGGCAGACACTTAACTGACTGAGCCACTCAGGCGCCCCTGAAGGTAGTTTTTAGATGTGATTATCATTTAAATCTGTAGACTTTGAGTAAAGCAGATTACCCTTCATAACATGGGTAGGCCTTCCAATCATTCAAAGACCTTAAGAAAAAAACTGAAGTCCCTACCCCACCAAAGAAAGGAATTCTGACTCCTGGCTGACTTCAGACTCTAGACAGCAACATCAACTCCTGCAAGAATTGGCAGGCTACCCGCCAGCCCTTCAAATGTCATATTGCCAGCCCCTACATTTGTATGAGCCATTTCTTTGAAATACATCTCTCTCTGTGCAACCAATATGGGGTATATGTGTGTGTGTGTGTGTGTGTATACATATGTGTGCTCACAGGTACACATTCACACAATAGACATCCTATTGGTTCTGTTTCTCTGAAGAACGCTGACTAATGCAATAGCTGTTCTGAATGAAGCCCTTACTTTAACAAGAAAAATGTGGAAAGCAATCAAAGCACCTTCATAAAATACCATTTTATTCTCGACATTTTTTGTTGGTCAGTTTTCAAATATAGAGGAAATACAGAGTATGTTTCATAATATCTTCCCTTATTCTTATGAAATATGCACACTTAGGATACCCAAGTAGAAAGTAGGATAAAACAAGAATGTTTGCTATTGTCTGGGGTTGCTGATCTGCCTTTGGGGACTGAGTGTGTGTCTTTGTTCAAGGAATTCGGTGCATTAGAAACACCTGCCTTCCCTGTCATCCTTTGTCCAAAGGGGATGTAACCCATTCTTTTAAGCCCCGTTCAGTGTGCTGAAATGCGAAATTCCTCTAGCCGAAAGTGGTTACTACCTCCTTTGAACTCTGTTCCTCTTTTAGTATTCATCACTTTATGTCCTGAATTATAGTTATGTGAATGTTTCTTTTGTTCCCACCTCTAGAAATGACAGTCTTCTTGAAGGTAACAGTTACTGATAAATCATGGTTTTCATCAGAGCCTGCTCTAGGTCCTTGCCTAAGGTGTCTTGTTAAATACATACTGAATAAATAAAATTTTGTGGGTCATTTTGGTCTCTGGACTTTAAGTCATTCTCTCCAATTTGTGCCATTAACAAGTCTTATAAGAAACTTCTATCAGAGTGACTGTAATCTTTTTGGTATGGTAGTGGTCTGGTGGGCGAGTATTTATTAGGTAGTAAAGGAATGAACAGGAGCAGCATGGGGCTTTAGCTATGAGCTTGAAAGTTGGCCTAAAATGACATTTTAAATGAGGGAATTTTATGAACAGAGGTAGTAAAATCACACAGGCCTTGAAGTGTACTTTGGTAACTATACAGTAACCAAGGTACTTCCTTGTTCTCCCATGACATATTCCTGATATTTATCAGTGATATAAACTCACTGCTAAAATTATAACAAAAGCAAAGTACAAATGTCTGTGTACCCATCAAATATTTCACTTTCAAAGATATTTCTGTGCCCTCAGTGAACAGCGTGTACTTTCCATCCAAATTTAGAACACTTTACTAACTTCACATTATGTGAATAGACACAGTGGCACAGAGATACAATGACTTCTTAGGGGAAAAAAGAGCTGAAATCTATTTTAGATCGAATAATTTTAAAATTCTAATTCAGTGTGTTTGACATCTAATATTCCTTGTACCTCTGGGAGAAAATTCATCAAAATGGTATGACTGGAGGACAGAGACTTGTTCTTGAGTTCTATTCAACTAGTTTTACATTTTAATGCATCTAAAATTCCTAAAACCAGAATTACTCTAGAAGCTAAGAATAATAATCCACACTGTACTCAGTTCATTGACCCAATATTGACTGATAACATATCATAGCACTATGTGGAATGCTAAAGACCCATCCATGAAGAAAACATAGACTTACCCTCAAAAGCAACTGTTTATGGCAGGGGGTGGACATATACACCAAACCGACTGTTAAATCTTGATTGTTGTTAAATATCATTTTTAGTTTTCCCTGCTGTCAGTTCACCATGGTAAAAAAAAAATGGTCTCCTTTCCTAACTTGTCCCTGAAAAGGTAAGGTCTAGTCTCTCTTTATATAACAGCTGCCCCTCCTCCATCCAGTAAACACAAACAGAACTATTCAGAAAATTAAACTGTTTGGGATTCAGGCCCATTGAGGAAGATTATACTGGATTATCTCAGAAGGAGAGTGCATAGAGGAATTGAATTACTGTTCCCTGAGGTCGGTAGGACAGGGTCCTATTCCCAGTCAGAATCCCAGCAGGTGGCATGACCTGTGGTAAGGAATGCATGTAGGTGTCTGGGGGTCAAGTCCATACAGCTGTAGCCTTGCAAGCCTTGGGTCTGAGTTGAGCGTGGACGAAGGATACTACACAAGTAATGGAGTAGCCTACCTTCCAGTAGGTCACGGGCTTGAGCAATGGACATGACAACTGGGCAACTAGAATGAACTCAAGTCAAGAATCCTTTTCTCCATGATGATGTAGAATCATGAACAACCTCAAAGAAGGGCTCTCTAGTAATTAATATTAAAGGTGTTGACAAGGGAGTTCAGAGTGAGATTTATTTTGATTTTTTTTTTAACGTGAGGCTAATCTTAATCTCACAACCCTGAGATTAAGCCCTGAGCTGAGATCAAGAGTAGGACACTTAATTGACTGAGCCACCTAGGCACCCCTTATTTTGATTTTTTAAAATAAGGTAATACAACATTTGTTTTATCCGAGTCTCATGTGGCAAATTAATATCCCTTATAATATATATAGTGTGATAAGTTCTAAAACAGAGAGTGTACTATGTGCTCATAGGAGTAAGCAGCTACAGTATTTTCTTTTTTAAATTTTATTTATTTATTTGACAGAGGGAGAGAGAGCACAAGCAGGGGGAGCTGCAGAGGGAGAGGGAGAAGCAGGCTCTCTGCTGAGCAGGGGTCCTGACGTGGGACTCAATCCTGGGATAATAATAATCTAATAATAATAATCCAATAATAACCTGCGATCCTGGGATCATGACCTGAGCCAAAGGCAGATGCCCAACCAACTGAGCCACCCTGGCACCCCAACTACAATATTTTCTAGATTTTAAATTTTGTTTGATCACTTTAGCATTTTTCTATTGGAACATGTCATAAACTGATGCACATCTCTAATATTCTCTTTGTTTTGCTTTGATATATCAAAAAAAGCTACTATCTTAGAATCGAGAAAATATCAAAATTCTCTCTTAGGGAACTAAGGGGGAAAGGAAGGTATCATATAAGGATTGATTTTTTAATTGACTCAAAAGATTAGTAACCAAAGTGGAGTAAAGACAGCATATATGTAGATGGAAATATGTGGAAAAGCATAGCGAGTGCAAGAAAATCTGAGTATTATTGGCAGGCAGATGATTTGGCACCCCTTTTAACTAATATATAAAAACTACTTGTTGAGCATTTATTTATAGGGTATGGAAAATTATATTAATAAAAATTTGAGGGGTACCTGGGTGGCTCGGATTGTTAAGCGCCTGCCTTTGGTTCAGGTCATGATCTCAGGGTCCTGGGATCGAGCCCTGAGTTGGGCTCCCTGCTTAGTGGGAGCCTGTTTCTCCCTCTGCCTCTGCCTCTCTCTCTGCTCATTCTCTGTCTCTCTCAAATGAATAAATAAAACCTTTAAAATTTTTTTGACATAGAAACAAATTCCTTTACTGATTGACATCTACTGGTCAGAGCATAGTCAATGTTCTGAAAGAATGTGACCACTTAGTTGGATATATATCCGTAGATTAAAATTTTAAATACAAAGTTGATTATGTCCCCATTAAGCAGCATTGTGACCTGCATTGTGAACCTTGGAATTGTGGCTGTTCGTAACTGCTTGTTTGCAGGAAAGGTCAGCATAGATAGCTATTTCTAGCAAGGGGAGTTTTGTTTTAGATTTTTATTTCCGCTCAAGGGTTTACCTCTTTGGGCAGAAATGAAACCAAGAATTTACATTTTGCCAAGGATGACAGGTCAAAGCCTGCATTATCTGGCAACATATTTCCAGTGTAATCCAGGGCTGTGCAGCATTTTTATACGTTGGCACCAGGCTGAATATGTCCTTGCCCACGCCTTAATCTAACTCTGAGTTCAAGGAACTTTGAGAAGTTAAAATGTGTTTATGGGAGGGAGGGGAATTGAGGCAATAGAGCAAATTAGTGTTTTAATGAGCGACTTTGGCATATACGATCTCTCTTGACCCACACGTCCTTTTAAGTTATCATCGCCTCCGTGTAAAGATTATGAAGCTGATACTGAGGAATTTAACCAATCTTAGACAAGGGTAATCTGACAATAAATAAGTAGAAAATGCAGTTTAGGTCCCCTGAATCTCAACTGAGGTACAGCCCACTACCCCACATGACAGGCACGTGGCTCTCCAATCCAAGGGGGAGATTCTTTTGTTTGTTCAAATATATATTTATATTTGTTTGTTCAAATAGATATTTATAATGTTTGTTCAAACATATTATTAAATATATTAAATTTTTCAATAATTGTTTATTCCACAAGTATTAAAGCAAATGAAAGAATGAAAGTAAACTATCCAACTGGTTTAGGTTAGAAAAACACCATCTTTCCCTTTGTTACACTCAACCTAAGGGGCTTCTACACAATTAACAGGCTCCTAGTTGTTAATGTTGGCCGCTGTGGCTCATGATCTGACTTCTTCTAAGATGTGAACCGTAACAAAAGGGACAACCACATATTTGGACCCTGGGACAAGGCCAGGGCCCTTCCCACATCCTGAAAGTCTCCTGGTTTTCAATGGAGTCGGTAGCGGTTGTGAAAACTGGCAAATTCAGATCCAAGCAGTTGTGGTTTATAAAGCTCTTTATAGAGTTAAGGTAAGCAAATTTATTTGTAGCAAAATACATGCAACGAAAGTCCTCTGGGATAAACATTCCAACACAAAGTTGCTGAAACACTGTGGATTTTTAACCACAAAGTAATTCCCTCGTAATCAGTTTTGAATGCTGACAGGCTTGTTTTCTTCCTGGTTTCTTATTTCTGACCTCTTTAATTCCCTTCTTTAGCAACAGTAAGAATATTCCAAAATAATTCTTTCCAAGGACTCTGTCAGCAGCTGTGAAACCTCTAAACTTCTGTTTTTATTTGGCTAGTCATTAAGTGAGGTCACTGTAGGGCTTATGTCACACTTTCTAACTGAATTAAGCAGCTTCTCAACTGGTGAAAAATGTAAGATTCTCAGTTACCAACATGCCAAGAGTTTCTAAAACCGACTATGATATTGCTATTATGCAGTGCACAGCAAGTGTGCTAAATTTCTGACTAATATGTTGACATCATTCATCTGGCAACGTTTTAACTTTATTTTTTCGTTCTGTTAGTTTTCTTTGCTATTTTCATAAATAGACTGAAATTAAAGAATTTGAAAACAATCAAAGCTGGACATACTTTAAAATACCAGGACAATTATTTGTGATGCAGATGGGAGACTTAAAGTAAATAACATTCAAACCACAGAATTAAACCCTCTTTTACAAATATATTCTGTGGCCATTACATGGACACACACACGTACACTCAGCAACCCGGTACCTGGAACACAAGTTCTTGCTAAAATAACAAGATTAGCTTATAAACATAGTATTATTTTATTGAAAGAGGGTGGTCAAATGCTATTTTGCACAGTGGTGATTCAGCATATTTTATCTCTTTTGTAGAACTTTAACATACCCGTGAAAGTTCCTCTTCAGGATCTTCAAGAATTGGCCCTCTAACACTGAAGTGTACTCACCCATGTCATAAAGTCATAGTAATGAGAATCATAGGTGATTTCCTCAAAATCCTTAACTAGTGGGGTCCCTGGGTGGCTCAGTTGGTTAAGGTCATGATCCTGGAGTCCCGGGATCGAGTCCCGCATCAGGCTCCCTGCTCAGCAGGGAGTCTGCTTCTCCCTCTGACCCTCCTCCCTCTCATGCTCTCTGTCTCTCATTCTCTCTCTCTCAAATAAATAAATAAAATCTTTAAAAAAAAAATCCTTTTCTGGTATTTAAAGTGCCTTTGTATTTTGTTCCCAATTATGTTTTTAAATTTCTATTTGTCCCCCCGGCACCCTTACCTACTGCCAGCAGTGTGAATCATGGACTTTTCTGGTATTGCTTCTTTGTACAAACAATTCTCTTTGCCTGGAAATACTTCTACCTCTTGTGTCTGTCAGCATTTTAATTTTTTCTGCTCACATTAGCACCTCCTTGGTAAAATCCTTTTCAGTGACGTTGGGTAGCATTGAGCAGGTACTGTGTTTTAATGACACCTGTTGTGTGAACCAGACTAACACCATCTTGGACAAATCGCCTTGATGGCTGCTCCATGACCTGAAGCCCTCCTGAGCATGGCGCTCCCCCCCCCCATTCTTTTCTTTTGTTTAACCACACCCTAAAGTACACACTTAAGGCATAATGTCCTTGATCTACTCTAGAGATACGACAGTGACACACCCCTGTTCTCAAGCATTCCCCTCCAGGGTGGTCCCCCCAGCATGTGCTCACTAACCTCTAGGGCTATATAAACAGGTCTTAGGGAAGGTCGGGTTGCGGAGATCTCATCTGGTGGCCACACAAGACATGCTTCTGTTCGTTAGTCCCCTCAATAAACCATTTCTTGTCGAGCTGGACTTCTCGGCCTTTTTCTTTGGTCCTACAGCTCCTTCAGCCTTTGGAAATCATTTTGCATATACCTCCCTTTCAAGGAACACTGTGTTATAGCACCTAATGCAATCATCTGGGCTCTACTGCTAGATTAACCCCACTAACATTTATAGAATTTTGGAAATGTGGCAAGAACTAACTAGAAATACAATTTTAAAAAACAACCAATCAACCAAAAGTAGAGAAAAGTCCCTGCGTAGAGGAGGCAAATCAATCCATATATTTATGTGCAATTTGAGGATAATGATTATGTCTGATTCATCTTTGGATTATCAGCATTAGTCCAGCACTTGATGGATAAAAGACATATGATAAATATTTATTGAAGTAAATCAGAATTTCAGAGCTGAAACTCAGATTTTCTAATCATGAATAAAAGAAAAATATTTCTTTAAGCAGGTATCTGTTCATGTCACTACTATGCTCAAAAAAGGCAAAGGGTTTCATTATATAAAAATTTTATATTTATGGATGTCTGAGTGGCTCAGTGGGTTAAGCATCTGACTCTTGGTTTCAGCTCAGGTCATGATCTCAGGGTACTGGGATAGAGCCCTGCCTGCTTTGGGCTGCCTGCTCAATGGGGAGTCTGCTTGTCTCCCTCTCCTTCTGCCTCTCCCCCTGCTCTCTCTCTCTCTGGAATAAATAAATCTAAAAAAAAATTTGTATTTATTTACATATGATAAAAAATAATTGCAACTATTAGTCAAAGATCTGGCTTTGAAAAATTCTGAATATGGTTAAATTAGTTTTAAGTGTGTTCTGTGGGATGTTAATATGTTTTACAGGAAAAAAGGAACTCCACAATGAAGCAAGTTTAGCAAACATTGATTTAAACAAAGTTAAACAACTTTCTTTTTTATATGACTTCTGAAATGCTAGTATGTGTTATAAATTTCTAAGAGGAGGATAGATTCATTTCCCAAATATATTTGACCAAGGAATTGTTTCATCAGTGAAGATCTTACACAAAGAGTGACCATGTAATTTATTGCCTAAACTGGGACAATTTTGAGAGCAAAAGAGAGAGCTGCTAATTATGCCAGGATAATAGTTGTAAACTGGGTTATGCCAGGCAATCCAGGATGTATGGACACCCTAATCTTATAGGATTAGTTTTCTATTGGAATACACTTTGAAAAAAAGAAAAACTGAACTGGGGTGCTTGGGTGGCTCAGTCAGTTAAGCGTGTGACTCCTGGTTTCGGCTCAGGTCATGATCTCAGAGTTGTGAGTTCAAGCCCCACTTTGGGTAGAGAGATTACTAAAAAAAGATAAGTAAACTTTAAAAAAAAGTATTTACAGTATTGTTGTAAGGATTCAATGATGAACTAATGTAAGGATTTAGCACAAAACCCATCTCATATTAAGCTCAATAAATGTTGGCTTTGTTAGCATATTATTTCTATTATTGTTAATGTTATTGTAAGTGTTATAAAGTAGCAGAACCAGGAATCAAAGTCAGATCTATCTGATTTTAGGGTCTACACTTTTAAAGAGAACAACACAGTCTGCATGCAAGCAACATTTAGTTTATTGCAGCTAATTCCAAAAATACAGTACTACTTATTGAATGATAGTTTTTGATGTGTACTCAATGTGTTTGTTCTTACTTTGCAAACTTCCTTAAGATGTTCAAAATGTCAAAGAAATAGATAATGAGTATTCATGTTTAAAAAACCAGCCGAGGTTCATCAGTTCGAACTCTTCAGAAGAAAGGTATTACGTAAGTCCATGAAACGATAATTCATGCGTTTTAAATAATTATGACATTTCAGGCAATTAAGCTTAACTCCCTCCTAAATCTGTACCATTAAAAAGCTTATCTAGAGATGAAACCTTTAAAAAAGACTTTTGTTTTGAAAATCTTCAAACCTGCTCAAAATAGGATTTTATAATGAACCTCCGTGTAGCAATCGCACAACTTCTATGGTAATAGCACAATTTCATTTCATCTGTACCCTGCTCACCACCGCCACCACGACCTCCACCTGCACTACCGTGGCCACCGTTATCATTATTTGTATTATTTCAAAGCCCATTTCAGACATCATATTATTTTACCTCTCAGTATTACATTACATACCTCTAAAAGATAAGAATTTTCTATGGAGAACCGCAGGCCTATATTGAAGATACTGTTGTCCCAAAGATAAACTCACTCCGGAACTTTTCAGTTCCCCGTCATTGACACTTTCCTAAGAAATTTCCGGAGTATAGCACTGATACCTGCATATCATTTGGTCTTAGGCAATGGTTCTGAAGCTTTTTGTTTTCAAGACACCTTTCACGGTCCAACTTCTAGAGGATCTCATAGAGCTTTGGCTTATATGAGTTGTATTTATTGATGTTTACTATGTCAGAAATTAATAGTGAGAAACTTAAAAATATATCTATTCATTTTAAACTAACAATAAAGGTTATTTGAAATGTGGAATCATAAACCCGTAACTCATTAACATGAATAACGTATTTGTATGGAAATAGCTTAATTCTCCAAACCATAAATGAACTATTGAGAAGAGTGGCATTATTCTACATTCTCGCAAATCTCCTTACTGCCTGCTTGATAGAATTCATCTGGATTCTCATATCTTTTTCGGCATTTAATCTGTTGAGATATATTGCTTTGGGGACGCCTGGGTGGCTCAATTGGTTAAGCATCTGCCTTCGGCTCAGGTCATGATCCCAGGGTGCTGGGATCGAGCCCGGCCAGGCTTATTGCTCCCTCTCCTGCTCCCCCTGATTGTGCTCTCTCTCTCTGTCAAATAAATAAATAAAATCTTTTTTTAAAAAAGAGATATATTGCTTTGGTTGAATATGAAGTAGAGTTAGTTCAGGTAAGAATCATCAATATAGGCTAAAAATGTGGGTGGACATTTGAAGAGGAATAGGATATTTAGATAGGTAAAGTATCTCATCCTAATTATTTATAAATTACAAATTAATTTTTTAAAAGATTTTAATTCTTTATTTGAGAGAGAGAGAGCACATGGTGGGGAGGTCAGAGGGAGAAGCAGACTCCCCGCTGAGCGGGGAGCCCGATGCAGGACTCTATCCCGGGACTCCAGGATCATGACCTGAGCCAAAGGCAGTCGCTCAACCAACTGAGCCACCCAGGCATCCTAATTTTAAAAGTTTTACCTTTTTTTCGATTGCATTTGTAATTTTATAGTGGAGAAATGTAGTGGACACCACATTTACCAAACTAATATCACCAAAATGGGAAACTGACATGATCTCCTCATGTGGTGCCTGAGATGAGAAAGTCACAGCATCACTTAAATTGTACTCCTGTCAAAAGATTCATAACCTGCTTCTAATCACTTGGAAATTCACATCAAAGGACGCAAAGGACACAGTACAGAACAATTGGCTCAGGCTCTTAAAAATATCATTGTCATGAAATAAAAAAGAAAAAAAAGGCCAGGGAATTGTTTCAGATGAAAGGCAGTTAAAAAAGACATGGCAGTTAAATGCAATGCATGTTCCTGAATCAGATCCTAGATGGGGGAGGGGAGAGCAAGGAATAACATAGAGAAAATTGGTGAAATATCAATATGTATTATATAATAGATAATGAATTGAATTATGTTAAATTTCATTAATTTGATCATTGTGCTATGATTTTTATAGGAGAATATCCTTGTTCCTAGGAAATACTAACTGAAGTATTTTGGGGATAAAGAAACATAATGTCAGCAACCACCTCATATGATTCATGAAAAAGAAAAAATACGGATAAATAGATGATATAGAGTAATAAAGCAAATGTGGCAAAATATAAATGATGAATCTGATTGAAGGGTGCGCTATTCTTATAAGTCTTTGGAGGAAAATTATTTCCAAATAAATAGTTAAAAATAAAAATCATAATTTGCAATTCTAGAAATTCAGCTAACATTCCTCCCACTTATACTAAATTATCAAAGGCTTATAGAAATAAACACATTAATGAAGAAAATTGCCCTGAATTCTTTCTTAAAATTCCCATTTTAGAAATATAAAGCAAGAGATGGAAAAATGAGCTCATGATGGAATTAAAATAATTCTGTTATTCATTAGCACATTTTCTGAACTGAATACTTTTTATAAACAATACAAAGTTCTGTTTGTAATCAAAATACACTTATCTAGGACACAATCTAGAAGTAGCTCACAGATTTATGGAAATGAATAGTCTTTTTAAATCAATTTAAATCAATAAGTAGACAGTAAAAACTATCACATGCTATCAGTGCTTTCAGTACCTGGGAAAATGAAAAATAGAAACTTAGAATCTATCCTCCAGGAACTTATAATTTTATCAAGCTAAAAATTTTTGCATGAATGAATTAAAAAGTAAAATAAATGAAAAAGAAAAAAGAGAGGGAGGCAAACCATAGAGACTATTAACTATAGAGAACAAACTGAGGGTGGAGGGAAGGAAGGTGGGGGGTTGGGGTAAATGGGTGATGGGGATTAAGGAGGGCACTTGTGATGAGCACTGGGTGTTGTATGTAAGTGATGAATCACTAAATTCTACCCCTGAAACCAATATTACACTATATGTTAATTAGCTAGAATTTAAGTAAAAACTTGAAACAAAAAAATGTAAAATAAATGGCATATGATTTAGTGTCCAAATGTTCATTATTGGGCAGTCTTATCCAATGGAAATATAATGTAAGCCAGATATGTAATTTTTAATTTCCCTGTAGCAACATTTTAAGAAGTAAAAAGAAACATATGAAGTCTCAGAAATCAGTGTGCATTTTACTTTTATAGCACATTTCAATTTGGATCAGCCACATTTCAAGTATTCAACAGACCGTTACGGCCTCTGGCTACAATTTTGCACAGAGCATGCACAGGTGATGGGAGAATGATGGGAGAATTTCTTCCATAAAAATAGCGCTATGGCAGTGTATGGCTTAGAAACTGCATCCGGGTGACCCTTATGTAAATTTAATCCGAGTTTTCCCCAGCCTCATCATCTTGGGGATACAAAAGAGTTTTTATTCATAGCAATTATTCAAATTTAATGACCTTGTTGTTTCCCTTTGTACTTCATGGGACAAGGATCTGTTGCAAAATTCTTCACTGCAGTATTTTTTCAAAGTCTCCAGGGCTGTCTTGCCTGTGTTCATACCAATCCCCTTTCCAACCTTCCTTGAGAAGCCCATTCAAGGGACATATCGTCACTGTCAAAAGTTGTGTCTCCCATTGCATCCCACATCTTCAGTCTGAAGGATCAGAAATGGTACTTCGTTCCAGTAACAACTCATTGTGCCTGTGTGGCAATGTGTCCTGCTCCAAAACGTGGAAAATATTCCTCTCCCAAACCTTGTCTTCTCTCATGAAAACGCTCCTTCAGCTTCCACCCAAAACACATCTCCCCAAAAGGCTCTGATTTAATAAGAGGCCAGGAAAGAGACATGTTGCCCGCCCCATAGTATTTGTTTCTAGCTCCCAGGTGCCCGGGCATAAAACTCCCTCAGACTTCCTATAGTTCGAAACAAAAATCCTCATCACAATCCACCCATAAAAATCAGGCTCTTCTTAGGCCTGTCCTACTAATTTTCAAAAGATGTCCTTTATGCATAAGTTCCAACAATGGACCCAGTCCAGTGTAAAGCTCAGATTCCTGTCATAGAAGGATTTACATGCACATTATGATAATTCAAATGCAGACACATATAGAAATATACCTTACTTTATGAAGTAGATATTTTCCTGAAACTTCTATATAAGTTGAAAATGTGTATATTAATTCCTACTTAAAATGTATTACAGAATAGTAAGTATTAGGTGATCCAACTCCTCTAATTTTCTAGGTGAATAAAGTTGCCTGATCAGTATCCACCTGCACTTGAGGTAAATATGGTCCCCTCTATTTTTCTGTATTGCTACAGGTCTTCCACTCCTGGTTGAGTGGATTTCCATTATCAGTTGCCTAGGGAAGTTTGCTATTTTAAAAATGTGTATGGAGCATGATTTTATCTTATTTTATTTTTTTATTTTTTAAAAAGATTTTATTTATTTGAGAAAGAGAGACAGAGAGCACTAGAGAGAGCAAGCGCAAGCAGGGGGAAGGGCAGAGGGAGAGGGAGAAGCCGGCTCAGCAGGGAGCCTGCTTCTCTACACAGCCATATGTAAAATGCTGAGTGCAGCACATTTGTGACAAGGACTAGATTTAGACTTCTTAATTCCAACCTCTGGATTTCATTTTCTTTTTTCTCCCCATTAAATGATCCACAAAAAGAGCTCCCCTCCCACCTTTTTAAAATCATTCTCCAAAGGTGCCTGAGTGGCTCAGTTGGTTAAGTGTCTGCCTTAGGCTCAGGTCACAATCCTGGGGTCCTGGGATCAAGTTCTATGTCGGGCTCCCCGCTCAGTGGGGGAGCCTGCTCCTCCCTCTCCTCCTGCTCCCGCTCTCTCTTGCTACCTCTGTCTCTGTCTCTCTCTCTCAAATAAGTAAATAAAATCTTTAAAAAAAAATAAAGTATTTTTAAAACTTTTTTACAGTAAATCTCTATACCCAACGTGGGGCTCAAACAACCCCGAGATCAAGAGTCGCACATTCCACTGACTAAGCCCCGCAAGCATCCCTATAAGTGTTTTCTTAAAACACTTGAAATATTTGTTGGGATGTTCATTCATTCATTCAACAAGTACTTATTTAGCACCTACAACGTAACAAGCACTAAGCTAGTTTCCAGGTATATGGAGTGACATAGACATTTCCCTGTCTCTTATAAAGACAAGAAGAGACATAAAAACAAGAAGACAGAGATATAAAGGACAACAGTAAAAGATGAGATGCAATTTCAATACTGTCTATGGTAAAGGTGCACATTGAAGAGATACCTAACCTAGAGAAAGCTACCTGAAAGTAGAGATACCAAAGCTGAGACATTAAGTATGAGTTGGAATTAGCTAGGAAAAAGGTGGTGAAGGAGGTGCGGAGATAAAGAATGTCAAGGTGAAGAGTCAGAAGGGAAAGCTCATCAGAACACCCAAAGGTGAAATAGCACATGCTCAGATTACTGCAGTTTTGGGGAGGAAATGCCAAGGGATCAGGCAGGTGAGATATACATGAGCCAGATCAGGAAAAGAATGTTAAAGATTGGGACGTCATTGTAAGGGGACTGGAAGATATTGAAGGGGCTTTGAGTAGCTTGTGACAAGATCTGACTTGCATTTCAGGAAGATGCTATGACTGCAGAGATGAATATGAATCAGAGGAAGAGAATTTCAGTAATTAGCAGTTGCAGTTATCCCAATGACAAAAGATAGACATCTGATATAGGGTGATGGTAATGGAGACTAGTTGGGGCAGCAAGGGACAGATTTGGCAGGAAAAAGGGGCAGAATAGACAGGATTTGCTCAGTAATTGAAGGGTAAGCCACTGAGTGAGCAAAGCATAGAAGCAAGAATCCGGCTTGTGAGGCCATGTCTTATTCCCCTTGATTCTCCTCTGCCTAGCTAACTACCATGCATGACATAGTGTGAAACAAGTGTTTGATGAAGGAATGGATGGATTTAGATTTATTGATTGACTGACTAAATGAATTCATTAATAAAAAGCAGAGAACTTGGGGCGCCTGGGTGGCTCAGTCATTAAGCGTCTGCCTTCGGCTCAGGTCATGATCCCAGGGTCCTGGGATTGAGCCCCGCATCAGGCTCCCTGCTCCGCAGGAAGCCTGCTTCTCCCTCTCCCACTCCCCCTGCTTGTGTTCCCTCTCTCGCTGTGTCTCTCGCTGTCAAATAAATAAATAAAATCTAAAAAAAACAGAGAACTTGAGGGGAGAGGTTAAAACAAAGAATGAACATTGCTAGAGAAGAAGAAAGCTCAATTTGAACAATTAAAAACTTTTATCTAGATTGAGATTTCTATGAGCTCTGAATCACAAGCTTGAGGGATTTAAGTAAAGCAAGCAGTAAAGATCTGACTCAAAAGATGAGTTGGTTGATACAAAGAACACATACACACTGGTAAAACAGAGTTGTTGAAAGCTAATACCATGAGAGAAATGCATGCTAAGTAAAAACATTCTATATGATGAAATTTACCCCAGGAGCATATAAATCCACTGTAGTTATCCCCCTTTTTTTTGAACTAGTATAAAAATTGAATTAGTACAAATTAACGTGAAATTTATAAACCAATAACATAATCTCATGTAGTGATCAAGTTATATTTATCTTAATTTTCCATTAAAAAGAGGGAAAGAATTAAGAAGAATAACAAAGCAAACTTATTATTCCTAAATACAATTACTAAATAGCTGAAATAGTAAATATCTAATTTTTTAAAATATAAAACTAGACTCAAATCTGATAAATCACAGTTTGCATAGTTCTTTCCTATGCAGATTAACAAATAGAAATTCATCCAAGAAGAGTACATGGACCATTTGTTCTATTAACAGCAAAAATTTCTTAATTGATTGTAAAATCTAAAGAAGCAAAGAAAGTCTGAACAAGAATCAGGAAAAAGCCTAAAGACATCCAGTAGCTTCTATAGTCAAGAATAGACTTAGACCAAGGGCACCTGGGTGGCTCAGTCGTTAAGTGTCTGCCTTCAGCTCAGGTCATGATCCCAGGGTCCTGGGATCGAGCCCCGCATCGGGCTCCCTGCTCTGCGGGAAGCCTGCTTCTCCCTCTCCCATTCCCCCTGCTTGTGTTCCCTCTGTTGCTGTGTCTCTCTCTCTGTCAAATAAATAAATAAAATCTTAAAAAAAAAAAAAAAAGAATAGACTTAGACCGTCATAAAAATATTTTACTGAGAGAATATAGGTTCTAATGACATAGAAAAAAGAAAACCAAATCAAAACAACCAATGAATCTTAGGAGACATCATGGTGTGTCATCAATAGTTGGCATCCATTCTTTTTCATGGGTGTTGTGTAGCCTGCCATTAAACCTAGTTTTTTTTGGTTTTTTGGTGTTTTTTTTTTAAGATTTTTTAACTGTAACATCAGCTATCGACCTCTGTGGGCCATCAGCTGACAGATAGTCCTCTGGGCCCTTTGATTTGCCCACTCCATGGCATTTCCTTCTGACTTCAGGCAGTAAGTAACCAAGCACTTTTCATCAGGCAAAGCTTGGTTTTGAGCCAATTTTCTATAATTTTGTTCCAAAGATACCATACTTCTGGTTTCATTTACTATTCTATAAGTCACAATTTTTACCATGTAGTTCAAATCAGTGGACCTCTGTGTTGTCCCGAATTCTTAACTTCAGTCCTAGTGTTTTGCCTAGTTGCTCATTTCCACCACTTCAGCCTCTGGTTTTGAAATTTTGTACTGGAAACATCATTGTAATGGTTGGAAGGCCTATTATTTGTGCACCAGCCTCTCAGATGGCAACTGCATCTAGATGTCAGAGTATCACATGTCTGATTATGTTCTTGCCACCCACTGAGATGCCCTTGCCATCCATCGAGATACCCCACTTTTAGATGTTGGTGCTCACTGTTGCCTGAACTCCGACTAGATATTGCTATTACCATGGATTCTGCCCACTAACCACTCTGCTTCTGGTCTTAGTGACTTCTCTCCAAATCCAAGTAATTGTTATCATGTACAAAGTACCCATAACAAAAATGCCAAAATATTATAACAACCAAAGGTTTCTAGATTGCAACTACTATACTAGCAAAAAGGTGAAACATTATAGCCTAACTCTATTATTTGAATTTACATGGGGGAAAAATACAGGATTACAAACATCCATGAATGATGAGGTAAAGAGAATAACAACTCGGGTAGACTGAAATCAAATACAATTTCAAATATAAGTAATGGCTGTAGAAGTATGTGTGAGAGCTGACAGATTCCCCCGATATCCAGCAAATTAGTTTCTCTCCTTTTTAGAGCAAAGTAACTATGACTCCATGAAGTAAAGACACAGAAGTACAAGCAATAAATTCAATACATTCCATCAGTGGCCATTCAACAAAGTTTAGTCTTTGTGTAGATGTAATGAGGACGGAAATGTTGGTCATGGAATGGTCATAGTACCATCAACTGGCATTTTACCATCAATCACAACATGGATCAAAAATAAGGAGGTTCATCTCTTACTATAAAGGTCAATTTATATTTGTAAATCTATATCTACTTGTACATATATCACAGTGGTTCTCCACTAAGGCTATTTTTCCTCCCAGGGGGATATTTGGTGATGTCTGGGCATATCTTTGACCGTCACAATGGAGTAGGCTACTGGCATCTAGTGGGTCAGGGACACAGATGCTGCTAAACTTAGTACATGGGATATGCATAGGACAACCCTCCAAAAAAAGAACTATCCAGTTCAAAACACCAAGTGCTGAGGTACAGCAACCCTGATAGACAGTTACTGAAATCTACATACAGGCAGCTCTCATTTTGCATGGTGCTGTATTGACTGAAGTTTGACCTCAGTGAGGAGTGAGGAAACAGTTCTGATATGAACAAGATTCAGTGAACGTGCAGAGCAAAGACTGCCTTCATTTAGTTGTTGGGTGGAGCTGAACAATTCACAATATAATAGCAAACAAGGACAAGCATTTTTAGAAACAGACTTTCTCTCCAGCCTACTCTTCCTAAGGCACAATATTGAAATTCATAATGCCTACAGCTGAACATTTTATCTTTTTTCAAAGTCTGTCTCTTGCTCACTCTCTTTCTCTATTAATGGAACTACCACTATCTTTTTCTTCCTTCTCCTGAAGCTCTTATGTTCAATATATAGCCAAATCCTGTTGATTCTATTCCTATTCTATTTACCACATCCATTTCCTCCTTAATATTCTCAATGCCACATTCCTAATCTGTGTCTTCCTTTTACCTTTCACAGACTACAACAATAGCTTTATAACAAGACATAGAAACTCCACCATATAATCCATTTTTAGCATGTTTCATGAATAAAACCTATCTACTAATAAGTTATTTTCCTTAAAGCACAAACTTAATCATGTAAATTCCTAGCTCAAAAACCTCTAATATTTCTCTATTGCTTACTGAAAAATCAAGTCCCAACATACTTTGGTTTCATTGCTCAACACTCTTCTATATGACTAATGTCCCTCCTGAGCAGGATTACTTCATTTCATTATGTGATTACACCTACTCTATTCAATCTCCATGTCTTTGCCCACATTCTTCACGTAACCTGAAACCTTTTCCCTGACTCATCCTGCTACCTAGCTTTCAAGAACTGTCCAGATTTAATGTCACCTTTCTTACAAAGTTTTCCCCCGTATCCTACAGGGAACTTCTGCAGTAGGTTGTTTGGTTTTTTGTTTTGTTTTAATTTCTCATGTGGTAATGATTCCTAAATACCAGTTCACAGTGACACTTTTGGTGACATACTTTT
Source organism: Mirounga leonina (assembly GCF_011800145.1). NCBI lineage: Eukaryota > Metazoa > Chordata > Mammalia > Carnivora > Phocidae > Mirounga > Mirounga leonina. Next base: position 63,780,304 of record NW_023270451.1, on the reverse strand, counting down.
CTCCTGTCCATGATGAAATAAGATAAATAGCAAGACAGTACATTTTTATGAAAGTAGATTTATTTAAACATAAGTTGTCCTTTATTCTGGTATTGTGTCCATCTTAACTTTTCATTTAAAATAACCTATTTCTTTAATGACGATGTAAAAAAAAATTCTTACTTGGTAAATATAAAAGCTGGTAACTTTGTTTGTCTTCTCAATTTTTAAGGGCAATTTCTTTGGTCTATGAAATCCAAAAATCTGCCTATCACATTTTACCTTATATTAGTAAATGTTCATTTTTTTCCCCTTCAAATCTCTTTCCCTTATGATTTTGAGGTGGCTATAATACTCCATGAGATTCTTTGCAAAAGGACTATATAAACTATGAAGTAGACAGATGTTTGCATCTTTCAACCTTTTGCACGAGCTGGTTAACTGTGGTGGACATTGTGACAAGTCACTCAGATCCTCCTCCGAGGAGGACTTGTTACCCCAGCTCCTGGAAGGGCTACTGGCAGGCAGCTTTCTGCTGCCAGCCTCGACAGGGATTGCATCAACTATAGAGAGCCACCTCGCCCAAGATAATGCCCTTTTTGTGGTGGCTTCCATCCAGTGACTAATTGACACCATAATGGGAATACTCGAAAGGGCCATTTTAGCTCCAAAGTTTTCCTGGAATGAGCCAACACAAACATTGAGTCCATACTAGCTCTTTTACCACACCCCTCTCTTACTTTAGAAACTATCTACCTTTCTACAAGCATGTGTGGTGTGGGTAGAACTGGCCCATCTCCCCTAGGTGGTGATCCAAACTTTACCAGTTAGAACACAGCACACCATATGCCGCAGTGGTGACGAGCACATGACCCTGGGGGCAATGAGAGTCAGACTAAAGACTTCTCAGATTGTGGGAAAAGAGCAGTGTAGCTTTTCTTCAAATTGCTAAGCTGGCAGGTGCTAAGAACTGGAAGTGCGGGGAGCCAGCACATGGATAGAACCTGCCCAGGAATTGTGGCTACATAGAATAAAGTTGAAATGTGGAGAATGAAGGGCTGGGACCTACTGACATCAATGAGCCCTAGATATCCAGCTAAGCCTTAAGAAATCTATCTTGGTCTTTTCAATTATGAGAACCAATAAACCCAATTTTTTTTTTCTTTTTCTTTTGTTTTGCATGAACTTGTTATACTTAGAATTCTACCACCTATAGTTGAGTCCCCTTTTAGCAAGTTATCTTGAGGCAACAAAAGATATATACAATAAAGTTATTAAGTAGAAAATCAGAACCAAAATAAGTCAATCCTAAAAGTTAACACAGTTCAATGTTTTCCAATGGATGATAATTATACCATGGATTGTATGTGAGATGATTTTAAGCATGATGTGTATAATAAACTTTTTATTTTAATAGCTTAATATTTATTTTAATGTGAATTAAAAATACAGCTAGCAAATCAAACACAAGTGTTCTTTTAAAATACATTTGTTAAAGCAAAAACAAAGAGATCTGATTAAAGTGGGAATATAAATTCTTGTGGGAGGGTGAGGAGGTGGCAAACATCAGAAGGTATGCAAATGTCAGAAATTTTGAAGACACTGATAGTTCATGTGATTGAGTTTCAAATTTTCCCCTGAGTATCCTACTAGGCTGAGATGGGGCAGGTGGAGCCTATGGGGGATGGGGTATAAGTACATTATTTTACAGCTCTTATCAGAAAAGAGCAATCATGTCACCACTTCCGGAGAGCCTATTCCCTTCAACTAAATTCCAAAAGAAATTTCTCAGTAAGCACTTCTATAGAGAGCCTACTAACTCATATTACTTAAGAAAAATATCCCAAACAATAATTTTATACTCAATATAAAAGTGAATTGTTTTTCTTATAACAATCTTCTATTGAAGTCAAGAGTTTTTAAACTATAACTTAGTGCATTTGAAAGTATAACTTCGTGCATTCTGATCCCACAAGAGGTTTAAGTTAATGTGGTACAACTATGTAGCCTTCCAGGGATCTAATTGAGTACAAAAACAAAAGTTAGGTTACCTAGGGGTTTCAATGGGGAGCATTTCATTGAAAACTTTTCTAACTCTCACATTTCTTACTGGGTTTGAGAGTAGCTGAATAGCAAAAAATTATGGTTTATGCTGCCTGAGGTGGTTTTGGAGTACTGATGTTCTATATTTCTAATTAAGGACAGACTCATATGCTTTGAAAATCAAGAGAACAGAAGGCAACTATTATTGATGACAAAAAGAAAAGTCTTTTTGTAATACAAAGAGTTCTGTAGCAACTACAATTAGAACAGTTTCATAATAAGAAAGATATCAACATAATGTCCTTCAGAACAGAAAATAAGTTATTAGTAATCCAAATTTAGTAGACGCTGTGAATCAGGAACTCTAGGAACAGAAGCTGGAGAGTGGGAAACTTAGGAACCTATTTGTTGAAAAAAGAGTAAGTAATGTCATGGAACAACAGCAATGGGCAAATGAGAGAAATATCAGGAGTTGGCCTTGGAAAGCATATCTTCGGAAGGAAATTAGAATAGCTAAAGGAAGAGTAGAATGATAAAAAAATGAAACCTGACCTACCAGGAGAGAGTGAGAGAACATATCCAGAGAATAAACCTCCTTGGGACAATGTTTTGTTACACTACGGAAGCAGGAAGAGCGTATTGCTTGCTTCACTCGTAGCCTTGGTTTAAATAAATATGAAGACTAAGATAAAGACCTGCACTGTTTTGGTAATGCATTAGCTGAAGAAATGCTGACTACAGAAAGAGGGACTGCAAAAGCAGTTGTTCTTTTAAGTCTTAGTTTTTGATCATTTCAATACTGAAAAGTTATGCTTTCTTCTACATACATAAATATTTGTCATCTAATGGATTAATTTTGAAAAGACAAACTATTTCATTAGCAGATACTGCTTTTGAGAAATTAATGAAAACTAAGAAGGGAATTAAGGGCAAAATATTAGAGAAAGAGACTGTAAGTCCCTTTTTTACCGTGTTTCCCATAGAATTAACAGATACCCAATACTGTTGTATGTTAAGAGCAGTGATTTCTCCAATTAATGATTATGTTTTAAACCCTTGACTTGCAAAAATGCCCAACATATTGCATCCCTGACAATTGTATACTGTCAATTTCTCTCTTTACCTATATCGACCTGGTCTCTCTTCCCTACCCCTGCCCCAACGTGCTCAGAAAGCAAGAACATTTTTTTTTTGACTGTGAATCCTGCTTTTTATCTTTTAAAAAAATTTTTTATTATGTTCAGTTAGCCAGTACATCATTAGTTTTTGATGTAGTGTTCAATGATTCATTAGTTGCCATATAACACCAGTGCTCATCACAACATGTGCCCTCCTTAATACCCATCACCCTGTTACCCCATCCCCCATCCCTCTCCCCTCTGAAACCCTAGTTTGTTTCCTGGGGTCCATAGTCTCTCATGGTTCATCTCCCTCTCTGATTTCTCCCCCTTCAGTTTTCCCTCCCTTCCCCTATGGTCCTCTGTGCTATTGCTTATGTTCCACATATGAGTGAAACCATATGATAATTGTCAGAAAGCAAGAACATTGTTCTATATAGGCAACATCACCACTTGGTTACCACCTTTATTCACCTTCAGAGTGACAACTCATTTTCTTTATTTATCACTTGTAGCTTTGTTAATTCAAAAGAAATAAGATGCAAAAATTTCCTTGAGAATTGACAAGTTTTTTGATTAATATATATCTTGAATGATGAATAAGATGTTCAAAACAATTAGCTTCTAAGTCTTTGATGTTGCATTTTTTGCAGGAGAAATATATTCAGACAAATTATTTAGATATAATATATGATTCCTGGTCAATCCAGTACTATTATTGAATGTGTTTTTGTCATTAAGAGTCATTGCCACTTTCAAAAGAAAGTTTGGCTTTCTTTGTTTATGAAATTGTTATGCATCAGGAGTGTCAGTGGAAAGGAAGTAAGATTGGAGAAGCTGGTATCTCGCAAAAGACCTTCCAATAAAGATAGGAAAACTTTGAAGGAACCTACCTGGCTGCAGAGGGTGACATCGGTATTTGTATCCAAATGGGTGAGAACAGAAGTGTTAGTCATGACTCAGATATTTAACACCAGGAGGGCCAAGATTATTTAAAAGAAAAGGAGATAGAGAACTACAAGGAATCTGTAGTCTTTTCTTAGAACTCTGAAAGTTCTCCTTTTGTTTCTCTCTTCCTTCCTTTCTTTCCTCCCTTCCCTTTTGTGTTTCTTTAATTGTTAATCGACAAATATTTATTGAGAATCTGTGCCAGGCAGTAGGGGATCATATGCATTAAAAATACAGGCTCCATCTCTTTAGAACCACATGAGGAAACAAGTAAGTACAGACACGTTTAATTCATCCTAAGCTGTAGTGGAATTGCACGCAAGTTGCAATGTGGGCATAGAGGAGAAAGGGGCACCTCCCCTGGGAAATTCAGTAAAGGGCTTCACAAAAGTGGTAAATACTTGACCTGGTTGTTGAAGGAAAGCTTGCCACACAGACAAACAAGGAAACAGGAGAGAGGACATTCCAAGCAGAGGTAATAAGGGGTAAGAAATGTGGCCTGTTTGGGCAACCCTAAGTACTGATGGGGCATGAAGTATGAGGGGTGAGGGAGAGAGAGCTACCAGAGCGCGAGGCTGAATCGGTGGGAAGGGAGAGACACTGAAGGGCCTTATACATCCAAGTAAGAAACTTAAATCTTACCCTGTAAGCAATGAAGAACCTCTGAAGAATTTCTAGGAGGGAGGGTAACATGGTGAGCTTCTCATGTGCTTGCTGGCAATAATGTGCAGGGTGAATTGGGGGCAGGGCAGCAAGAGTAAAAACAGGGAGACTATGAAGGCAGTCAAAGATGGCCTGATTTGGGGCACAGGCAGGGGAGATGAACGAGGTGATGGATAGAGAGCTTAAAGGAGGTAAAATTGACACGATATGGTGACTGGAGTTTAGAGGACAGGGACAGTGTGAGGGATAGGAGAACCCGATGGTTTTGAAGTTTCTGACTGAGAAAGAGTATATGGCAGTGCTATTCGCTCTGAAAAGGAAAGATTGGGAACAAAGATTATGAGTTCAGATTTGCCATTGATGACTTGGATGTGCTTATCAGTTGAAGCTACAGATCTGGGGCTCGGGAGAGAAGTCTGGAGAGATACATGGGAATCACAAAGATGACAGTAAAAAGCCATGGACATTAATAATGTCACTGTTAAGGGTGTAGGCTTTCTGTCAGAATAACCAGCTTTGAATCAGATTTTTTCTCTCACTGACTTGTACAAGTTGTCTAAATCTGAAAAGAGATGTTAAAAATATTTCCCATAGTTGTTGGAGTGGGGGGTGGGGTGGGAGGGATGGGGTGACTGGGTGATAGACACTGGGGAGGGTATGTGCTCTGGTAAGCGCTGTGAATTGTGCAAGACTGTTGAATCTCAGATCTGTACCTCTGAAACAAATAATGCAATATATGTTGAGAGAAGAAAAAAAAGAAGAAGAAGAAGAAGAAGAAGGTAGCGGGAGGGGAAGAATGAAGCAGGGGAAATCGGAGGGGGAGACGAACCATGAGAGACGATGGACTCTGAAAAACAAACAGGGTTCTAGAGGGGAGGGGGGTGGGAGGATGGGTTAGCCTGGTGGTGGGTATTGAGGAGGGCACATTCTGCATGGAGCACTGGGTGTTGTGCACAAACAATGAATCATGGAACACTTCATCTAAAACTAATGATGTAATGTATGGGGATTAACATAAGAATAAAAAATTAAAAAAAAAATATTTCCCATAAGCCAATTAAATGAGAATGTATCTAAAGCACTCAATACGGTATCTGGCATGTGATAAGTCCTCAATAAATGGTTGCTTATGTTATTCTGACAAACAGGATTAACGAATTAGAATCAATCTATTCACCAGATCTTGTTAGGACTCCTACGATATTCAAGGCCAAAGAAAAGAAGCAAAATGATAGAACTCTGGCTGGATCAATATTTTTTAAGATGCAGAGCCCATAGAGAAAAGACTGACTGATAACACTACTGGGAGAGATAGATAATGTATTGACTGGCGGTAGAGAGCCTGCAAAGAAGAGAAGATGTCAAATTCTACCAATATGTCACGTAACTAATGAATTTTGGGGGGGATTTAGTAGTTACTAAGTCATTGGTGAACTTAGTCCCTGGAATGTTAGGGGTGGAAACAAGCTCACATTGCTTGATGAGTGAAAGAGAAAGGAAAAAATGGGGACAGTGAATGAACATGACTCTTTTTAGAAGCTTGACTGTGAAGAGGAGAGATACAGGATAGTAACTAAACAATCAGAGTAGTTTTAATTTTAACTTGAGAAATATTTGAGCATATTTATATATTGATTGGAGAAAGCCAATGAAAGAATACAGAGAAGTGTAGAGTATAGCAGGTGGAAGGCTTTAGGAAGGGCAAAATGTTAGGCTTCCGTGAGCATAGAGATGCCAGACACAGTGCGTGTTGAGTTACCTTTGTTGTCATTTGAAGGATAGAATTCGAGCTGTCTATATTATTTAAAAAGACCAGAAAAGGTATAACTTCTTAAGGTCAATGATTCTTATAAGAAATTTACAATAAAATAGCCAGTTTCTTTGTTATGAGTAATTTTAATGGTTATTCCTATCTCATTGCAAAGTATTTAAGATACTCTAATCCACAAGTCATTAGTTCAGCAACCATGGATAAAATTATGAACTTCACTTCTGGCTATCTCAGTCCTATAGTCCTATCAGTCCAAGAGAGATATTTTTTTCAGAATTATCACAGAATGTCCCTGAGTATCAGGCTGTGCTCTGAGGCAGGAATTTATAGACAAGAGCTTGTCATTCTCACCGGTTAATTTATTCAATGCTGTCTCACAGTTATTGAATTCTTCATACCTTTATTATTTGATGGCAAAAAAAAACACTTAATTACCTATTAAGGGTTAACAAACTTTTTCTGTGCATGGCCAGATAGTAAATATTTGAGGCTTTGTGAGTCATACATGTTTCTGTTGCAGCTACTCAGTTCTGCTATTGTAGCATGAAAGCAGTCATAGACAATACTTAAAGAATGAGCATGGCTATGTTCCAATAAAGCTTTATTTATAGAGGTTCCTGGGTGGCTCAGATGATTAAGCATCTGCCTTCGGCTCAGGTCATGATCCCAGGCTCCTGGGATCGAGCCCGGTGTCCGGCTCCCTGCTCAGCGGGAAGCCTGCTTCTCCCTCTCCCTCTATTGCTCCCCCTGCTTGTACTCTCTTGCTCTCTCTGTCAAATAAATAAATAAAATCTTTTAAAAAGTTTTATCTATAAAAACAGGCAGCAGGCCAGATTGAGCTATAGTTTGCTGACCCCTGCCCTAGAGCTTCCTGGAATCCTAATAAATTCTCGATTGTAATAAGCCTGGGCAATAATGTGATGCTGTTTCATTGCTAGTTTCCCAACTTAGAATGTGAATGACAGTTTCACTGCCTTTTGCTCCTCACAGCCAGATAACCAATTCCAAATAACCCAATGATGATATGTTACCTGCAACCAGCTTTATGCTAGAAATGTTAGAATCACCTAGGGTTTCGTTCCAGCAACAGAAACTGACCCTGAATAACTAAAGCAAAGAGGAATTTATTGGAAGGGTATTGTGAGGCTCACAGATCGGCTCATTTCTCAAGCCTAGGTCAGACCTCCTGGACCATGTTCCCATTCCACTTGATATCGGGTTAGTTCACTGCGTAAAACAACATCACGCTGAAACTGACCTGTAGATCAGGAGGTTGCAAGTATCCTAGGTGCCTTGGTCAGATAAATGAACGTGATGGGGAAATGAATACCACCAAATACAGAAGTCTGATACCATAGGGACGTTACAGGAGGACATGTAAAAATATCTTCTTCAAAATGAAGGGCGTGTTGCCATTCCTAACATGTCTTTCCAGTAAAAAAGGAGGCTTGGTGGACCTCTTTGGATGGTTATGTCAGCAGATATAATTGAGTGCCTTATTTCAATTTATTCATCCAGTGTTTGCAAACTGCTCTTTTGGAGTGGAGCCGAGAGTAAAAGAAGGCTCTCCAGTAAGTTCAGCCTGAGGTAAAGTGGTCTGCCAATTGTCTCTTATGGCCCAGTAAATCCAGTGGTGCTTGGAGAGCCTGGGGAAGATTGGGATGTGTTGTGTGAACCTTCATTAAGACAGGAAATTGTGACAGAGTGACACATTCTCCTTATGTGTGTCAGAACATTATAATGTGCATGCATGTAGATATCATCATTATGTAGGAACTGAATCAACACACCAAGTCAGTTTTGATGCTTTTTAGAGCTTTCCTCTTTCATTGGTTCAAAGTCCCAGTCTAGCTGAATATAACGTAAACATACAATAGCTTCAGTATGAAGAGTATCCAAATGAAAAAAAAGTACCAGTGTTCCACTGTGTATATCTCCCTATCTTAAAGGAGAAGAAAAGGAAATATGTAACTTAATTTTTAAACTACTTGTTTAAATTAGTTAAAATGTTAGCTTAGGCAAGGATCTTTTAGTCGTAGGTAATAGAACCTCCCCCCTCCCTGGAATAAGGCAAAAAAGAGGAATTTATATAGGATAATGGAGTATTTCTCAGTATCCAAGAGCAGGAAGTCATGCTGGGTCCCAACTAGGAACTGGATTGCTAGCAGGGACGCAGGCTACTCGTCCTTGGATCTCCCTCCCTGGGGGAGGGGGGTCACAGGAGCTTCCATCTTTGCTTGATTCTGCTTCATTCCGATTTCTCTCTGCAAATTGCTTTGGCCACCACACATTCCTTGCATTTATATGTCCTCAGTTTATGGAACTAGCATGCACTAACGTCTAGTACATATGATTCCCAGATGTCAGGAAACAAATTTGATTGGCCCAGTTGAGATTAGGTGTTCAGCCCTGGTCCAATTTTCTATGTTCGGGAGGGTCTTAGACCTTAGATTTGACTTTCTAAGGGCAAGGTCACAAAATATAAACGTGACTACCACTACTTGGCAGTGTGGACATTAGCTTTTGTAGAAGAACAGTTATCTATTATAGGAAAATATGGAAGAGTAAAGGTAATATGTGGAATCTGATTATTGTTTTCACAGGTGCTAGGAATGCTGAAAAACCAAATAGGGGACAGTAGAAACAGAGATTAGCAGAAAAAGAAAGTCACTAGAATTCTGAGTCTGGAAAGACAAAGGGAGAAGGAGGACCCAGAGATACCTAGTAGTAGCTGGATCCTCAGCTGCCCTATTCAGTGGAAGCTCTACTGTCAGGGAGGCCTTCTCAGGAGAAAACAAAACAAAACAAAACAAAAACAATGGGAGAAATTTCCTGACTTCTCTCTCCAGTCCTCCAGTTCTGAAAGTGCCTCTCATTAGCCGAACCTAGCTGGAAATCAGCTGATTTGGAAGCTGCGAATTATACCTTTCTAGGAGTCACCCCTTACAATACAGAACATTACAGAGGAAGGGTGAGAAATTGGTTTGATAACAAAATCTCAAGGACAGGTATGGTATTATTTGCTAAAATAACTGTAGAAGGTTGTATGTAGCCTTCTAAATTCCCAGTCCCTATGTCTCCTTCAGAGATAGCAAGATATATATATATTTCCAAATTCATTTTCTCTTGACTGGACTTTGATCACTTAGGGTTTCTGCTCGTTACTAGCTTTTAAATCACTTACGGATAATCAGATTCTACATATTATCTTTACTCTGGGTTAAATTCATTCTGTCTTAAATACTTAATTTATAATTCCTTAGGTGGACCGTGACTGAAATGAGCATCTCTACGGGTATTGTTTTTTTTTATTTTACTTATTTGAGAGAGAGAGCACGAGCAGGGGGGATGGGAGGAGCAAAGGGAGAGGGAGAAGCAGACTCCCTGCTGAGCAGAGAGCCCAACATGGGGCTCCATCCCAGGACTTAAAGATCATGACCTGAGCCCAAGGCAGACGCTTAACCTACTGAGCCACCCAGGCGGCCCTCTGCGGGTTTTTGATTGCCAAAGTTTCTCTGAAGTCTCATAGTACTCCAGAGTCAGAACCAAAGGCAAGAGTCTAAACCCAAACAAAATATAAGCCTCCAGATGTTTTTCTTGTTTTTGTTTTGACAGAGAGAGACACAGCAAGAGAGGGAACACAAGCACTGGGAGTAGGAGAGGGAGAAGCAGGCTTCCAGCTGATGCAGGGCTCAATCCCAGGACCCTAGGATCATGACCTGGGCCGAAGGCAGACCCTTAACAACTGAGCCACCCAGGTGCCCCTCCAGATGCTTTAAAGACGAGGAAATTATTGTTTTTCACTGGTAACAATTGAGATCAAGATTAAGTGATGACCAAACAGAGAAAAACAATTATTGGGCTTTGATGAAAGGAAAATTTATATCCAGCTATTATTTTTTCCTTAAACATTTGTCAGTATTGCCTTCCTGGCCCTGCTGAGCAGTGGGTACTGAGGCCCTTCACTTGCAGTTTACGCTTCAACGGCTGTCGCTAGTCTACTCAGTGCTTTTGTAGGAATTAGCAAAAAGTGTCTCCTCTGGGTGCTGGGGCCCATGACTTGGCTATAGAGCGTGAATTAGATTTCAGCTTACAGAAATCTAGAAATTACTATTCGGGATGCTGTGAGTGCAAAGGAAAAATCATGGATTTAGAAACCTTCCTGAGCTATCCTGTTCCCCTTGACCAGTCCAGGCACCCAGCTCCCAGGGTTGAAAGTGCTGCCTGCTAACGGCTCACAGTTGCTCTCCTTCTCCAGAGACTTGACATTGCCTTTGGCTAGTGGGTGTCACCACTCAAACTGCTCCCTCCTCCCAAAACCAATGGCTGAGTGTGTAATATGGGACACACAAAAGGCTGATCCCCTCGGCCTCAAGGTGACATTTCTGTGCAATAATTTATGCTTCAGAGCCTCATACTCTGGATCAAACTAAGGCCAGACCTCATCTGAGATGTCATTCCCGTGGCTATTTCTCCTCCCCCTTGCAGCTTCCTTCATTCCATTATTGAGTGCTTTCTGACAAACAGTCCCTTCAAAACTCATGTGTAGGGGTGCCTGGGTGGCTCAGTCGTTAAGCGTCTGCCTTCGGCTCAGGTCATGATCCCAGGGTCCTGGGATCGAGCCCCACATCGGGCTCCCTGCTCTGCAGGAAGCCTGCTTCTCCCTCTTCCACTCCCCCTGCTTGTGTTCCCTCTCTGGCTGTCTCTCTCTCTGTCAAATAAATAAAAATAAAATCTTAAAAAAAAAAAAAAAAACTCATGTGTGCCTGAATTCCTATCTCAGGCTCTGCTTCTAGGGAACCTGGTCTAATACAAACACTAATTATTGGGTGTTTTTTGTTTTTTTTTTTTTAACTTCTAGAGAAGGACAAATAGATTCTGGAGAAAGACAGTAATGATTTAATAAGATATCACTAGTAACCTAATATTAAGATTTAAGGATTCAATCTTAAAACAAATGGCAAATTTGTACTTATTGATGAGATGGCAAAATATTTTTCTTGGATGGGTAACTTAAGAATTGAGAAAACACAGCAAGGAAATGTTTTAAAACGATCTACACGCCATAGGGTTTTCAGGTTACACGTGTTTATATGTATAAAGTATGTATAAATATGGCTGAGTAGTTTGATCAACATTCTTGAAAATCTTTTTTTGTGGGAGGTGCTTACATTCTAAGTAGTAATAGCTACCATTTACTGAGCAACAATTAAAGGCCAAATTTGTAGCAGGTGCTGTTGTATACATAATTTCAATTTTACTCCCTACAACAGTCCCATGGGATAGGTATTATCTCTATTTTACAGATGAGAAAAATGAGATACAGTGAAGTTAGTTTGACCACTGCAGACCTAGTCTTCAATAGAGGTCTGACTATAATGTCTACCTTATTTTCATTATATTATGCTGCCTCTCAATGGAATTTTTAGAATCATTTAATCAACAGCTGTTGCTATGTAGCAAACCAAATATATCCACATATTCTCTCTTTTTTTTTTAAAGATTTTATTTATTTATTTGAGAGAGAGAGAATGAGAGAGAGCACATGAGAGGGGGGAGGGTCAGAGGAAGAAGCAGACTCCCTGCTGAGCAGGGAGCCCGATGTGGGACTCGATCCAGGGACTCCAGGATCATGACCTGAGCCGAAGGCAGTCGCTTAACCGACTGAGCCACCCAGGCGCCCCTCCACATATTCTCTTATACTTTTTTGCTTTTTCCATTTTTAGACATAGATGAATGAGTAGTTTGAACTATATAATTGCTAAGGTCCCTTCTACCTCTAACACAAGGATTTGAGCTGAATAATTTCCAAACAAGGAATAAGGAACTTATCCTAATATAACCATTGACTCTGGCTAAATTCTTGAGTGTTCAATGTTTTTCTCATCTATTAAAAAAAAAAAACTAATAATATTAACTCTCAGCCATGGGAAATTGAGAAGCATGACTGATTTAGCAATTATCAAGTTTTGTATAATCTAGTTTTGAATATAAATGATACATATTAGAGTGACATTTCCATGAAACCATAGTCACTAATTACCCATTCCTTTCTGCTGTGGTTATTAGAAGTAGGATTTTTTTTTTTTTAAAGATTTTATTTTATTTATTTGACAGAGAGAGAGATAGAGCAGGAACACAAGCAGGGGGAGTGGGAGAGGGAGAAGCAGGCTTCCCGCCGAGCAGGGAGCCCGATGTGGGACTCGATCCCAGGACCCTGGGATCACGACCTGAGCTGAAGGCAGACACTTAACGACTGAGCCACCCAGGCGCCCTAGAAGTAGGATTTTTATGCTCAAGAGATTGAAATTCTTACCAGCCCCTCTCGCAGTAGAGGTGGGCTTATCATAAGGCTTATATATTCATTTTTATACCACCAAAGGGCATTTGTAATAATGCAAAAAATAGCATTGCTTATATTCTCTTATGCACTGCCTTTTTACCCCTTACTTTTTTTTTTTTTTAAAGATTTTATTTATTTGACAGAGACACAGCAAGAGAGGGAACACAAGCAGGGGGAGTGGGAGAGGGAGAAGCAGGCTTCCCGCGGAGCAGGGAGCCCGATGCGGGGCTCGATCCCAGGACCCTGAGATCATGACCTGAGCCGAAGGCAGACGCTTAACGACTGGACCACCCAGGCGCCCCTTTACCCCTTACTTTTAAAAATGCTGGATGTCTTTTCAATCCAAAAATATGGAATTGATTATATAATTTTAAGCTGTAAAGGACCTTAGCAATCATTAATTCATTCATTTCAGAAATCAGAAATGGAAGCATACAGAAGTTGAGTGACTTTGCTAAGATTACATGGCTAGTTAATATCAGAACTCAGATTAGAATAGCTAATCCATTTGCCCTAGCAGCTGTTTTGCCAGATGTGAACAATGAAGATGTTGTGCCTACAGGTACTATACTATCTAGGCCTTATGCTGACAAGAATAAACCCCCGTGGTTTTTAGTTCCCTCCCCAAAAAGGAATGGAATTCAGATACAGTGTGTAGAATGCTATATATCTTATATGCTGGGGGAGGGGGAGGAAGGTAGTTGTTGGTAGTAGTAAATTTAACCCCCTAGATGTCCTCTTGAAAGTCAGTCCATCGTAATCACAAGGAGGGATTTTTAAAATATAGACTGATGAGGGGTGCCTGGGTGGCTCAGTCAGTTAAGCAGCTGTCTTCAGCTCAGGTCTTGATCTCAGGGTCCTGGGATCGAGCCCTGCATCGGGCTCCCTGCTCAGGGGAGAGCCTGCTTCTCCCTCTCCCTCTGTCTGCCGCTCTGCCTACTTGTGCTCTCTCTCTCTCTGTTAAATAAATAAATAAAAATCTTTAAAATATAGACTGATGAGTTCTGTCCCCATTGTTTCTGATTCAGTTTCTAATTCAAGAATGGGAATTTCTAACAAGTTCCCAGGTTGATTCTATTGCCTCTGGTTGGGGGAACCACATTTTGAGAACTGGTCTATCTCACCTAGTCCCTAGGGATGGCCAGTCTACTGACTTTTTGTCCTGGTCCTTGTTCTTACTGCCATTTTTAATACACCTGGATACTGGACTTGCTTTCAGTCTTGTTTTCCCAGACCAAGTCAGGCCTCAATTTACTATTCTGGCAAATGATTCATGCTAAAAGCTATTATTCCTAGAAATCCCTAACAACAGATTCCACATTTCTTCTGAACCAGACCCCTGGATACTTCTCAGGGAAAAAAAAAAAAAAATCACTTCATGCTCGGGACTTGACTTCATTTGCTGGGCCACCTATAGTGAGAGCCATCCATGTCTATTGCTCTAAGTTACAACCCCTCTCCCTGCTCCCACTAGGTTGTATGCAGATTTCTGTGTATTGTATTTTCTTTCCAGATGCTCTTTGAATACTACATGATTAGTATTGTGTGGAAGAGTTTGGACAAGTCAGTAAGTTTTCTGGTCTTGATTTCAGAGCATGTATAACTATCTTTGTACCTTATGAGAAACATTCATATATTGTTTCTTGAATCAGAAGTGATCATTTGATCTAGGAATATACATTTAATACTGTATAGGTTCAATATTAAGAATAAGGAAATATCAAGATGACTAAGACAGAGCCTTTAGGCTAGTAATGGAGGAGACAGACATGTACAAACTAGTTATATTTACCAAATAGAAAATTTGTATGTCACTGGCTTTAACAGCATATTATAAAATGACACACAATTTTCTTTAATGGACTGGTAAAGCAGCTCTTCATAGACGAATGACATCAAAGTGTATAATCTTATAGTACCAATCCTCTCAGCCATTACTAACTTTCCAAGGACGAACCTAGTTGACCTGGGTTGGGGTGGCGGTGGGGGGGACAACATTGATAATCCTTATTAAAGACAAAAAAAAAAATAGGAATGAAAAGGACTGCTTATGTTCTAGAGACAATTTTACAATTTTTTATGTGTGGGATATGCATGTACAAATGCTATCACCTTCATAAAATTGGAAAGCAAATACTAGTTGTATTTAATATTTAATATTATTGTTTTGTCTTTAAAAAGATCTCCTCTCTAGTCATCCAGTGTCCTAAAGTCCTGACTGTCGACTGCCACCTTCTCTCCAACTGAATCAACTTGCTGCTGAGTGCCTATAAATATTCCTCCTATGTTCAGGGAATTTCTGACCTTGTGAATCTGTAGATCCCTAAAGTTGAACCTGAAATCTCAGGCCTTCTTGCAGCTAGGGCACAGGTATGTGATTTTTCTCTAAACAGACAAACCCATGGACAACTGTGATTTCAAAGCACAAAGTAGTGGGTGGCAAAGGAATACATTCTGGCAAAGGTGGTAGCAGAAACATACGCTTTAAAAAAAGAAAGAAAGAAAAGAAATATACAGCTTTTAGATTCTAGTTTCTTGTTCCCAATATTAGCAGGGGATTTATGGCGTCTGTGTTCAGAGATGACGATGGGTGAGAGTTCACTGGAGCAATCCCAAAGAGTGAAACTTATGTGTAGTTCCTAGTTGTGTAAAGAATACATCAGGAGAGGGCACCTGGGTGGCTCAGTCATTAAGCGTCTGCCTTCGGCTCAGGTCATGATCTCAGGGTCCTGGGATCAAGCCCCGCTTGAGGCTCCCTGCTCCACAGGAAGCCTGCTTCTCCCTCTGCCACTCCCCCTGCTTGTGTTCCCTCTCTCGCTGTGTCTCTCTCTGTCAAATGAATAAATAAAATCTTAAAAAAAAAAAAAAAAGAATACATCAGGAGGTTTAACGTTTGACCAACAGGCATTCTGGAAAGAGAAGAGAAAAACTGAGTGGAGAAAATGATGAGAAAGTAACCTAAGAAAAATTTCTAGTACCAAAGAACATGAGTTTTCAGATAGAAAAGGCCTTTGGAATATCCAGTACAATGACTGTATATATATAAAAGATGCCACTATGATATATCATCAAATTTCAGAATTTCATGAGCAAAGATCCTAAGAGCTTATAGAGAGAATAAAAAGTCACACAAAGGATCAGAATCAGAATAACGTCACCATATTTCAACAGCAACACTGAAAATTAGAAATCAATGGAATAACGCCTTCAAATTTTGAAGAAAACTGATTTTCAGTCTGAAATCTATATCCTGTTAAACTTGGCTGTTAAACTATCAGCCAAGGGTGAGGTTAGAATAAGACATTATCTGATATGCAAGGTGTCAAAAATTTTACTTTCTACAATTTTTTTTTCCTCAGGAAGTCACTAATGGATATACACTACCAAATGAGGGAATAAACCAATGTAGATAACATAGGATCCAGAAACAGAGGGCCCAAGACTTAAAAGGGTTGAGGGGAAACCCCAGATAACAGCCATGTAGTCAAGATAGCCATAGACTAGATTAACATAGGATCCAGAAACAGAGGGCCCAAGACATAAAAGGGTTGAGGGGAAATCCCAGATAACAGCCATGTAGTCAAGATAGCCATAGACTAGATTAACATAGGATGGGGGAGGGTTCAGGGAGAGAGGTCTCTGATTAAAAACAAACTAACAAACAACATAAGTACATCTAATAGATTCCTGATACATGATACCTGGAAAATAGTATGGGGAGGGATTTTATAGCTGTTAAAGAATATGGAAGAAATGAAAAAATTAAATAAAAGAAAATTTGAGGAAACCATTGAGGTGAAAAAAAAACCAACAAAGTTAAAGTAGTACAAGAATGTAAATATAATCATAGTGCAATACTTGACTTGTTAGAGACTAACACACATCGTTCTGTGGGATAATGACTTAAACACAAATTGTGCTATAACTCTGTGGGAAGAGAGAGAAAAGCGGGAGTGGTAGTTTAAGAGATAAATCCTCACCATTTATAATAGAAAGTTAATAGATAATACTTTAAATTGATCAATCAGTACATAGTAGTTTAACCTCTTATTTATAAATACATATGTAAAAACCAGAAGAAACAAAGTAGATGTCTCTGGGGAAAGTAAATGAGGGTAGAGAAGGAAGCATGAAGATTCTGTTTTTTGTTGTTATAAACTTTGTAGTATTGTTTGTTTGTTTTTTTAATTTGTGCATGTATCACTTTTATAAAGCTAAAGATTGATTTTAGAAAGTGCATTTTGGAATATATTGAAATACCAAATCATTATGTTGTACACCTGAAAGTAATTTAATGTTACATGTCACTTATATCTCAATAAAAAAATAAAAAGCCTTGATTTCAACTCTGAAATGGGAAAAGAACTACGAATTACTAAGCCTGAAGTAGAAAAGAGCAATAAAAACACAAAAATTATTGAAATAGAAAATCAAATAAACCTGATCAATATAACAACAACAACACACTGGATGATAGAGAAGACCATATCCTTCACCCTGATACTTTTAGTGAGGTAATGGGGATACATGGCATCTTCAAATTATCACGAGTATCCAAGATGCCTACCAATTCAACTAAGGTAGACTGACATCAAACACATTATAATAAAGGAGCCAATGTTTCTCCCCCTCTCATCTGAAATAATTAAACTGAGAGCCATTGAATATTCATTAACATTAAAGAGCAACAGCGGAAAAAAACAGTAAGCAGCACCCTGGGAACTATAACGTACTTAGCTGTTTAGATAATTTCTTCAATAAAGATATGTATTAGGTATCTGGAGATTATGCCATATAGAGGTAGTGACTATCACTGTAATTCGTAGCGTGGATAAGAATTCAATTTTCTACTAACATCAATAAGAAATTAGAACGAATTGTAAATAAGCTATTTCTTAAAAAGTAAGCCCCAGAGAGGCTTATACTCAAAATAAATTTAAAAGGAAGAGGAAAGGGCACCTGGGCAGCTCAGTTGGCTAGCGTCTGACTCTTGATTTTTGACTCAGGTGATGATCTCAGGGTTGTGAGATTGAACCCCGTGTTGCGCGCTGTGAGCTGGCTGTGGAGCCTGCTTACGATTCTCTCTTTCCCTCTGCCCCTCCCCCTCTCTCCCTCTCTAAAAAAAATAAAAAATAAAAATAAAAGGAAGAGGGAAGGGAAAATAGTTTGCTAGCTCTTTAAGATTTTAGTTGATGAAAAACAAAACATTCAGTATTTAATGAGAGAAAATACTAGGACAAATTCTCTCAAACATTGCTATAGGCAACATTTACATAAACATGCACAGAGACATTTTACAATGTGCACATTTTAAACCCAAGGCACTTGGAGGTTGCATGGTAGAAGTCACATTTGTCACCCCTGCAGTATCCAGGTTCGCTGTTGTTCTATAACTCAGTTCTGCCAAGTAAAGCAGCTAGTCAGTACTGGTAATTAAGCTACAACGGCTGCTGAATGCAACTGATACCACGTGCAGCTACCTCCACATTCCTCTACAATGATAGGTGTCACTATAGTTTGAATTATTAACATTAGCAAGGAGAACAGGGTGTTTCAAAGGACTTATAATAGATTATAAACAATTATATTTGTGAAGAAGAAAAGTGGATTAACAAAGGAGAAATTTGCAGAGTATAACGATAATGGCAGGTAATCCATCTGAAATTATGCCCTCATTTCCATAAATAAGCTACCCTAATGTTTTCTGTTAAGGTGAGGACTTTACCTTAAAGAATCATAGTGAAGAAAGAAGAAAATAAAAGTAGTTAGAATACATTCTGAGTCAAGGAAAGTCAAATGGAAGAAATTAAGTTTAAGAATTGCCTTATTTATATTCAGACATTTTAATACAGCATATGCATTTTATACCCATATGAAGATAAAATCCTTACAGTCTTCTTAACCTGGCTTATAAACTTCAAGATACTTAGTGGAAAGGAAATAGAATCCTTCTTATTTCCTGGACCAAATCCAATCTCTCAAACTGGGTAAAAAGAATTTGAGATAAGAAAGTAACTTGCCAAAGAAAACAGAGAGAAAGATGTCTTGTGTTCTGCCAAATAGAGGATACACTATCGAGAATAAAAGAAGAGACTTACTAAAACTTTGAAACAAATCAAGCTGCTACTGCTTGGTCCCAGGATGAACATGGAAAAATAAAATCCTTGTGTGCACCCTAAGAAGGGAAAACCCCAAATATTGCTTGTTCACATGCTCGTAAGAGTAAGGAAGTCATATTTCCAATGTAACGTTCACGGTAACATTTTCCACATTTTATGAATAGGGAGTTGGAAAAAGGCCAAAGAAAAGCAAAAATAACAAAGAAGGGGTAGAAAATAAGAACTTAGATTGCAATTTTGTGGACAAAATAACCATATTTCAAATCTCGAGCCAAAGTTAAAGAAATGATTTGGGCTTGAGGAAAAAAAAGCCTATGGTGGTTATAATTTTCCATCATCATTTCTAAACAAAAAAGAACAGGGGCAAATAGAAAATTGCACCTAGAAATAGATAAGACATTTAATATTTCCTGAAAGAAAAAAAGCAATTAAAACAATAGTCTAGGCTAACAAGAGGTCGTGAAATGATTAGAACCCAGTAGTTAACTCATAGCTGATGTCCCTTCAACTAGCTTTCCATGCTGCCTGCTTTTTCCCCTTAGTCCTCTTCCACGTCTCTCTCTCCCATCTTCAAAATAGTTGGGTGGTCTATAAGCTTTTAAAAGCTGGCCTTCTAGCATAAAAATTGCTGCCTTTCAGTTTTTATTAACAAATAAAATTAATATTAGAAAATATATTATAAAATATTATTTAATATTAAAAAGATATTAGAAACAAATATGATTCTGTCTCTAGATTTATAGTTTTTAAAAGGTTTGTAATTTTGGCATAGTGGGACATATATAGTCCATGTGGCATAATAGATAGCCTTAGTAGAAATTCTGCTAAAAAAGAAATTATGCCCCAAATTCACCACTATATATTTGGAGAAGTACATAGAGTTCTAAATGCGAGAAAGTTTTTGAAATATCACAGATAGCACAAAGGTAAAAATACACATTTCAACTCAACTTTTGATCCTTAGCTAAGGGAAGGGAAGCTGACCTTAGGTAAAGGGAAGACAAGGAGACCATAGACAAAGATGGTCAATGGTGAACAAGTAATATTTGAGTAACCACTATGTATCAGGTATTTCACATATGCTTTCCTGGTAAATTTTACAACTTTAGGTTTAATTATCTCTATACTACACCTTTAATAAATAGAAATTATTTTCGTTTTACAGATGAGGAAACAGACTCAGAGAGGCAACTTGTCCAAGGTCCATAAGGTTATATACATATATACATGGCATAACAAGAACTCCACGCAGGCCTATCTAAAGTGTGTATTTCTTATCACTGTGGTTCACAGGTTTGACAATTATTAGGACTCTGATTTCCATTATTTCTCAAGAATTTGTACTGCTTTCTGCTGTCACTGTGGTTTTCAAGGAACCTCACTTTTGATGTAAGAGACAAACTGATTTAGTGTCTGTTAGCTTCCTAATTCAGAGGCAACTCCAGGTTTACATTTCTACTGCCTTTCTAAACCTAATTATTTTATAAAAAGTCAGCTTGCTTTTCTTGAATCCCTTTCCCCCCAACATTACTAATCAAGTTTAATTTTGAGATATCCATATTTTATAAGAGGACTCCCAGGACTACATACCTCATTTTCCTTTCTAGATTTATTCCTGCTTAGTTTCATAAGGGCACCTTTAATTTTGAATTTTTATAATATTTTCAAAGTTCATTGATAATGGCTTTCCAATTTCTTTAGGAGACTTGTATTGGAAGCTATCAGAGATGTTAAAATCAAATAGTTTTACCCAATTTTATCTGGCGTAACATGGACGTCAAGTTTAATATATGGCAACTTCTTTGTTTATTGAAATTGAATAATTAGCAAACATAATGGCGAAGATTATACAATAAATGATGTTTAAAATGGAGAAGTCAGATACTTATTGCTGCGGAGGTTATTCTTTACATTTTGGTAAGTGCAAAACTTCGTTTAACAATATTTTAGTATTTAATTTACTGAACAAAGGGCATTATCCTAAGTAACTTTAAATACTCTGAGGCATACAAATTTTAACAAAAATTCTTGAGATTTACTTCTAAGGAGTAAATCAGAGTACGTATTTTCCTGTGTGACACCCCCGAATGGGCGCATTCGTTCCGGATAAAAAGGAAACAGGTCTTTGGGGTTTGAGAGAAAGAAAAAATGGGAAGGGGGAGTTTATTTTCCAAGCCACAAGATGGGGAAAAATGTGTTCAGGGCACGTCAAAGAAAAGAGCCTGAATTTAAATGTTCCAAGTACATTTATCCCTCGCAACACTCCAGGCGAGCAGTAGAAATTTTTCTTAAGTGCGTTTGGTTTTTGTTAACATCCATCGGCAAAATCTCTCTTTCACAATACTGGGAGAGGCCTGTTTGTTCCTCCAGTCCCACTGCTGAAGTCTGGACAAAGTTTGAGAAACCCCAGGCACCTGCGGCTCTGACCGAAACCGGCGAAGAGCACAGCGGAGCGCGTCACTTCTTGACAGCTTTCCGTTTCCAGATCCCAGATCTTTTTGACCTGCAACGTGAACGTCCTGCTTCCGTGCCCCAGAAATAAGAGCTATCGTGGGGAGGGGAGACCTGGGTCTTCACCGACGCTTCGCAAAGGTGTGCGTCCGCACTACAGGGGCGGGCGGCTCCGGTTCTGTGCAGGCGGCTGCCGCCGGGCCCAAACACCGCAGAAACGAGGCTGGAGGCCGGGGCCCGCACGCGCGATCACCGCCCGCGTCCCCCCTCCCACCTCGCAGCCCGCGCCCGGCCGGAAGGGGGCGGGGCCTCGGGCCGGCGCGGCGAGGCCGGCCGCGGCGTGGGGTTGGGGGGGCTCCTCCGGGGCCCGGCCCGCAGCCGCGCGTTTCCGGCGCGCTCCCCCGCGTCCTGCGTCCTGTGGTCTCGTCCGCCCCCGCTGCCATGTTGGATTGTGCGGCCGCCACCGCCGCCGCCGCCGCCGCCGCCGCCGCCGAAGGAGGGTTGGAGGAGGAGTTGGGAGTTTAGCGCAGTCGCCGGAGTACGAGGACAACTACCATCCGGCCAGAGCCCGGCCGGGCGGGAGCGGGGAGCTTCCCTTTCTCTGCGCGGCCCGTCGTTGGCTCCTCCTTCCCGTGGCCGCCGCCTCCCCGCGCCCGAGGAGCTGCGAGATGCTGCGCCTCTGATTCCCCTCCTCCCACCCCTGTCACCGAGAGGGGAAAGAGCGCTCGCCTACTCGCGGGAGACGGCCCTGGACTCGCAACCCCGCCGGCGAAACCATGAGCTCCGGCCAGCAGCAGCCGCCGCCACCGCGGAGGGTCACCAATGTGGGGTCCTTGCTGCTCACCCCGCAGGAGAATGAGTCTCTCTTCACCTTCCTCGGCAAGAAATGTGTGGTCAGTGGCCGAGACCCGCGTCGCCGTCCCCGACGTTACCTCACGGGGTCGGGCTTGAGGGCCGGGAAGTGGGAGGGGGGAAGAAGGCGGGAGCGGCGCGGGGAGGGTCCGGCTGCCGGCCGGGCCTCCAGCCAGCCCGGCTCCCTGGGTATGGGCAGTGCGGGCCGGGGCGGGCGGACACCGCCTCCCGAAGCTGCCCGTGAGCAGGGAAGTGTCACCTCCGCAGCCGTGTCCTGGAACCCTGCCTGGCCGGGCCCGGGTCTGCGCCCTTGCTGCTGGCTCAAACTTTGCTCTCAGGCCGCAAGGGGATTTTATTCTTGCACGAGCTGCTCGATCTTAAAAACCGGGCCTCTGTACTGGCCCTCGCTTCACCTCCTGCTGCTTGATCCGGGGGTACCTTCTTTGACAATGGCAGAGGTCTCAGGAGTGGATAGGTCGGGGAATGAAGCCGAGATATGAATGAAGAGGACCAGAATGGGGTTTTTGATCCCCCTTTAGGATCCCAGGAGGGAATGAAGTCGAGTGTATCGGTTCAGAATGAGGGCAGGAAATGTTACTGCTCCCCATTGCAGAGAAACAGCCTTTATTTCTCCAGCAATCTCGCCCAGGCCTGGTTTCTGCTCTCCTCCCCACTGATTTTTTTTTTTTTTTCATTGGTGGGAGGAGGTGCTGCTCTCCCCACAACCATGCGCAGGGGAACCGCAATCTCTAGTAGGTCTTGGCCTTTGGGGGCCTGAGAGTGATTCTTAGGTTGGTGCTGTGCGGCCTGTTCCAACCCCAGATGGCCGGTTGGGAGCAGGCAGTTTGCTGTGGGAAGGGGAATGTGTGTTGTTGACGGAAGCATTCATTACATTGGCTGCTGGCACTTCTGGGGGTGGGGAGGTTCTGCTCTGTGGTGTAGGCCTTGTCAGGCTGCATCTCACTGCGGTAGCTGGGTTGAACTGTGGTTGAGTTTGTTGAAACGCTGTTTGGGTCTCTTTCTCCCCTCCTTACGTGGTAGCACCTGCACAGTATGTGTCACGGGAACCCAGGAAACCCCTACGAAGTGTCAACAGAGCAGTACCATTTTACAGCTTTTCTTAGTAGTGTTAAATATGTCAAACTAGGCTACATCTGCTTGTTTAAGAAGTTAGGATTAGACAGTTTCCGGAAAGTTACCCTGTGGGTTAATTGTTAACTTTATAGGAGTCAACCTTTTGTATCCTCTTGGAGATTGAATCATTGCATTTAATTCAGATGTGTTTCATATTTTACTGATTAGAAGAATGAAATAGGAGGACTGGCTTAAAACCAATATTTTAGGAAACAACTTTAAAGATAATCAAGTCCCCTCCCCACCCCCACCGCTTTTAAACAAACGAGAAAACTGAGCAGTGAACCCTAAGTCACACAGCAATTCAGTGATGTAACCAGAACTAGAAAACCAGGACTCCTGATGCCTAGTCTGTTGTACTTTCACTACATTATGTTGTTTTAGAAGGGTTTTTTTATTACTTGTTACTGATTTATTTCAAAAAGTGGTGCAAAAGGAATAATCACTTCTTTTTGATATAATTAGAGTGCAAGATTCTTAAAGCAGCACTAATTTTTGCATATTTTCAATTTAGGAAAATCTCCAGCTCTTTAAATGTTAACATTATCTGCAAATGAAAAAAAAAATTAAAATTTCACTGGTTTATTTTCATTTGCTATGTAGTCTATGTCAGAAAGGAAGTAGTTGTATTATGTTTTACATACCAGACACATTAACTTTAGGGAGGAAGGACATTACATTTAAACACGAGTACACTGACTAATTTCTCTATGCTTACCTGTAATGTTTACTGGTTTCAAAAAAATGAAAGATGTGAAAGAATACTGTGATTGAGAAAGATAGCCTTGCTTTCTGGTTAGCGTAAGTGGATTGCTGAATAAGCCATCAGTATTCAATGCTCTATATCTTTATGTCATCTATTATTAATCACCTTTATCTTTTGAATATGTCATTTAAAACCACATTCTTAAACAGTTTGAAATTATTGTGAAGGTTAACCTTAATATTTGAAGTCTCCAGTTACTTGAGAGTTAATTTTTTTGAACAATCCTTTTTTCTTCTTTGCTGACTATGCAGCTTTTTGTAGTTTAAAATAATAGTGAAATACATTATCTCATTAAAAAAATCAGCAATAACATTTACAAGACCAAATTTGTTAGGGAAGAAGTGTATTCAGAGCCCTACCTAAGAGTTCAAGGAATGAAACAGAAGTACTTATAGTCCCAGTTCTGGAGGAACTGCATTCCTTCTTTGACTCAACGTATATATGGAGTAAGTAAATGTTGAGGTCAAAATCAGGGTTGATGCCTACCCTCAAGGAGCTTTACTATGTCTCAGAAGGGAAACAAACTGATGAGTAAGTCAGTACTTCAGAGTGATGTGTAAGATGCTGCATTTCACAATGGAAAATGTCTTGGCTTTGTAGTCAGCACACCAGAGTTCAAACTTATTTGGTCACTTAGGACAAGTTTTGTTCTTGTTTTCTATTTTTTTTAACTTCCTGTGGTAGAATGGGTTTTCTTATTTCTAAAATAGGGATACTGTCTTGTGGGATGATTTTGTGGATTAGAAGGACCATATGTAAATATATAGATATTATTATTTTTGCAAAAGTTTAGGAGATTAAAAGAGGATGTGTTAAAATATTTTAGGATGGGTGATACCTGAATATTTAAGATTAGTATGCTCCCAGGTTGATGAGAGGAACGAAACAGCTTGGAAAGGTGGGGGCCTACTAGTAGTTTGTTATGGAGCAAGGAGGGTTTTCTGTTTGGGTTCTCAAATTTAGGTATGCATTAGAAACATTGTGGAGATTACAAATATTGCTAACCCGAATTCCTAGATAATATTCAGTGGGTCTGAGGGGGAACTTGGGCATTTCTGTTTTTAGCAAGCTTATGAAGTTTACTGTTTTCTGATAGGGTAATCTTGAAACATACTTGAAATGTTTATATGTTTCCCTTCAATCTTGGGTGTATATTTTGTGAGTTAAAGTTAAATTAAAACAAAGGGATTTTGGGGGGTTCTGTTTTGTCTTGTTTTGTTTTTTTGTTTGTTTTTTTTAGTACAGGCTCTAACCTGTTAAGATATCAGTGTGTATTTCACAGATGTAAGAGAGGGATACAGTTGAAGTATTGCACTAGTTAGTGCACAAGATCAGGGATGACTTTTAGAAAGTTGGGGAGAAAGGTGAAGGCACTGTAGAAGGTGGATTGAGGATTGTAAGAATGGAGACAAAGGAGATCAGGTAGGTGTTTAAGAGTAGTGCACATAAGATATGATGAGGGCCTAAATTAAGGCACTGCTGGTGGAAATTCCAGGACAATTAAAAAGTCTTTAGTAGGATTTCATCCCCTTTAGATTTAGTGGGTGAGGGAAGAGAATTAGGTTAAAGACAGGTACAACCACCAGCAGAAAAAGTATGCAGAAACCTGCATACTTTACTAAATGGAAATGTGCCTTATATTAGACTACAGGTTGGTGATTGGTTTCATGGAAGAGGTGCATCTTAAATCTATTTTGCCACAGTTTTAAAAAACAGATTTTGTGAAAGATGAGGTTTCACTTAAAGTTATATATAATAAATCAGTATATGTTACGTGCTTAAAAGAAATAGTTCTGATGCAATTCATTAGCTGGTAGTATTTTCTTAGAATAATTAAGAGTTAAAAAACAAGATTATCAGGTTTCGGGGTGCCTGGGTGGCTCAGTCGGTTAAGCATCTGCCTTCTGCTCAGGTCCTGGGATGGAGCCCTGTCTCAGGCTCCCTCCTCAGCAGGGGACCTGCTTTTCCCTCTCCTCCCCATTTGTGCTCTCTCGCTATCTCTGTCTCTTTCTCTCTCTCCAATAAATAAATAAAAATCTTTAAAAAAAAGATTATCAGGTCTTATTTTGTAGTTCTGTTGTACCGTGATTTAACTTACTTTCTTTTTTTTTTTTTTTTAAGATTTTTATTTATTTGCGAGAGAGAGAATGAGAGACAGAGAGCATGAGAGGGAGGAGGGTCAGAGGGAGAAGCAGACTCCCTGCTGAGCAGGGAGCCTGATGCGGGACCGATCCCGGGACTCCGGGATCATGACCTGAGCCGAAGGCAGTTGCTTAACCAACTGAGCCACCCAGGCGCCCCTTACTTTCTACAGAGTATATGCTGTCTTCCCAAGTGAAGTTTAATATATATAGTCCTGAAAAAGAAATAAGGATTGGGAAAAATAAAATCTCATACTAGCTCTCTATAACCATCTTTGGTCCAAATGGGTTGAGGTTAGTAATGTTGACTGCTACTTGTTTCTGCCATGCTCACCTGGTTTGTTTCAAGAATTAGTGGTGCTTAAGAAGCCATTTTTATTAACCATCTTCATTTCTTTTGATTCCTCAGTACTTGTCTTAACTTGCTTATATTCCTTTGTTAGTTTTTTGGTTTGTTTTCTCACCCTATATATAATTCTGGGAGATTAGACCTTATGTCTATGTAATTTTCTATACTTTTTATAACATCTAGCATACAGATCACTGAATACTTATTAATTATAATTTGCTAACTCTTTTATTCCTTAGGAGTTCATTTAGCATTTCTCATTGCTCAATCAGGTTGTTAAAATCTTCAGTTTCTGATGCAGTTTGTATTTGGACTTAAGTCTTCCTTTATTAGAACAAAATGATTTAAGTCAGATGCTGAATACAGGTGGTAACAGTAGCTGTCCAACAGTTACTTTGTTTCTGTTCTAAATTCTTAAATAGGTTTACAGGGAGAGGTCCCTAGATGGATCATTGTTTTGATTAGGGCCTGAATTAAGGCAGCACTGGTGGGAAGTTAGGGCTGAGAATGTATTTCACCTTGAGTATGGAAAGAGAAAAAAGGTTAATATTTATGGGATTTGGAATATACAAAGCAGAGAAGGCAGCCTCGTCTAGTATAGAGGAAAAAGGTGAGTAAAAGTGTGTGTCATATGGGATAAACTATAAGTATAGGAGGAGATTTAGAAGAATCTAGCAGATTTGGGTTATAAATCCTATTTCTTGTTATTCTTAGCTTATAGGCAAATTTCTTAGCCAATATGAGCCTTAATGTCTAGATTTGTAAAATGGGCTTACTCAAGGATTTCGAGAATAATGCTATAATGTATGTATAGCACTTGGAGTACCTGCCACTTCTGAAGTGTTCTGGCTGTTTGGAGAAGCATGTGAAAGAAGGTAAAGAAGATTTTTAAAAAGTTTTTGTTTAAGTGTTAGATTCAACAGTTATAGTGAACTGACTTGGTCATTTTAGAGACTGATTCAAAGTTGAGGTATAAAAGCAGATATAGGTAATTAATTGAAAAGTTAATCTGTCTAAGAGTTTATAGAACCCAGCATTAATACAGAGGTCACTTTCACTGTAAAGATTTTGGAAGCAAAACAACTTCATAGTCATATATATCGTTAACTGTAAATGTAACTCTTATTGGTGTATTACTGAGCAGTCTAGTACTTTTAAGTGATTATGTATTATTTAGTAACTAGAAGATGTTTGGTGTATTTAACTTTATTCATAAATATATGTAACAGAAATATATCCTGTTTTTATTTATCATATCATATCTATTGTATCTATATGTGTATTCTTAGTAGTGGAGGATTAATGACTATAATATCAATATAGGAGAATGAAATTCATTAGACAACATTAGTTTCACTTTGGAGTTAATGTGTTATAGAGGAATTGTGACCCTTTTTTAAACCAAATAATTGGGTTTAGAGTAATATTGAAGAGGCAAATCTAGAAAAGCCCCCTTTAGAAGATGGAATCAAATGAAAGATTTGTAGTAACTTCATAGTTCAATTACTATGGATTTCTGTTAGTTTTCTTGGTTTCTCAGTTTCCTTGGCCCCTTGGTTCCTCTGCCATAGTGTTTTTTTTTAATAACATAAGTTTAGCTATTTTTATTTTATTTTTTTAAAGATTTTATTTATTTCACAGAGAGACACAGAGAGGGAGGGAACACAAGCAGGGGGAGTGGGAGAGGGAGAAGCAGGCCTCCTGCCGAGCAGGGAGCCCAATGCGGGGCTCCATCCCAGGACCCTGGGACCATCACCTGAGCCGAAGGCAGACGCTTAATGACTGAGCTGCCTAGGTGCCCTGCCATAGTGATTTTTTAAACTTATTTTTGACTTGTTTTGAAGATTACTGTAGAAATCTGTCTTTGTAAAGGGGTGCTCATTAAACACCAGATAAATTCAAACAAAAGGGAAATATGAAAGATACCTAGGAATATAAAATGCTGTTAAAAATGATATGAGGAGTGGGGCGCCTGGGTGGCTCAGTCGTTAAGCGTCTGCCTTCAGCTCGGGTCATGATCCCAGGGTCCTGGGATCGAGCCCCGCATCGGGCTCCCTGCTCCGCGGGAAGCCTGCTTCTCCGTCTCCCACTCCCACTGCTTGTGTTCCCTCTCTCGCTGTCAAATAAATAAAATCTTAAAAAAAAAAAAAATGATATGAGGAGGTCAAAATTATCATAAGCCAAATATATAGTAACCTTTGGACAATGAAATATTTTTCAAGTTTCATTTTAAAGTTAAATTTTATATTAGATTTGGAGAAGCTAAAACTCTTTAGTATTTTTAATTATTAAGATAGAGGTGAAGTTGTTTATTTATCATGTCTTTGGTTCCAAAATAAAAAATTTTAAGTGAAATTGTCCCTCTACTATTATGAATATTTTTGTTGCCATAAAATATTAGAGGATCCTTAAATGCCTAAGAAGTTTTCATTATAGTAAAGGTGCTGATTGATTTGTATGTAATGCATAAAGCTAGTTAGAAACCCAGATGATTTCCTATGTTTTTATTAATGAAATGTCATCATGATCAAGTACTGAGGACTTACTGAGAACATAACATCCTCTCAGTATCTTGGAATACGTGAAAGGAGTAAGGAAGATTTAGTCCTTACACCTTAGCTGGGGAAGACAAAAATCATGCACAAAAAGATGTGTTTCACAAGCCAGCACATAATAAAGATTTAAATAATAGGAAAGATAGATAGATTACAGTGGGATTTGGTACATCCTTGTGGGGCTTGAATATGAGGACTTCAATGGTCAGGAACAAGGAAGCAGCTCAGTTCAAGTAGAGGGAAATGTGTAAGTTTAGAGTAGAAAATTTGCATGGAGTACTAGGAAATATTGAATAGACTGGCTTGGCTAGAAATGAGAATGATATTTGCTTGAGAACATAACGAATGATAAGTTTGAAGGGTAAATTGAGGCCAGATTTTGGAAGACCTTGACCTTCAGACTTAGAGGTTGAGCTTTAGTCCTTAAGTAGTAAAGGGTCAGAAAGATTTTTGATTCAAAAAGTGTCAAGCTAGAAGGATCTAGAGATGGGGAAAACTAGAAATTACATTCATAATGGAAATAATTCAGTAATGGTTTAAAGTTTAGTAAACATTTTCATATTCATTATCTTAGCTGACCTGGCCTGGCTAAAGAACCTGAATTGTAGCAGCATCTGGAACAAAAAAAGGGTTATGAGGTATAGTAAATCCATGGTCTTTGTGTACATGGCAGACACCACTATCACTCATAGCATTTTTTCCTACTATGTCCAGATATGGTCTCTGAATACTCAGCATATCCCTACAGGCAGCCACTACCAATCAGTCCAAGTTCACATAGATGAAATCTAGTTGCTATGCCAAGGCTATATAATAGAAATGTTGTGAAGAAAAAATTGGCAATATTTAGTTGGCTGTGCGAATTGCAGATAACAACAGAAACTCCTGATAGTAGGAATTGTAGGAGTAGAGCTTTTGGAATCCTTTACAGAGTGTTGATTATTGAGGCCTTGGGAGTGAATTCCATCTACGAAGGTGTTGGTGCGGGTCAGGATTACAGAGGGAAGTAGTCTAACCCATATTTGACTTGGCCGGTATTTGAGAAGGGTGGATTTCAGTGAGGAGTTGGAGGGGGAGAAAGATGTTCTCTTTAATTTATCTGAAAAATGATATACATGCTGTTCTGAAACAATTTTTCACTTATATTAATATATCTTTCATATGTTTCCATGTTTGTTTATATCTGTTGCATCCTTCTTATTACTACATCCTCTGTTTCGTGAGTTTCTTGTAACTTACTGTAACTGTTGATAGGTATATTAGTTTTCTGGGGCTACCATAATGAAGTATCACAAACTGCGTAGCTTAAAAGGCAAATTTATTCTTGCTCACTTTGGAGGCTAGCAGTCAGATCAAGGTGTTAGCAGGGTTGGTTCCTTTTGGAGGCACTGAGAGAATTTGTGCCATGCCTCTCTCCTAGCTTCTGGCATTGCTGGCAATCCTTGATGTTCCCTGTTTTAGAGATTCATGACTCTAATCTCTATCTATGTAATCACATGGTGTTCTCTACCTGTCTGTGTTTTCTCTTTCAAGGACACCAGTTATTGGATTAATGTCAGTCCTAATGACCTCATTTTAACGTGGTTTTGTTTGCAAAGCCATTCTTTCAAAGTAAGGTCCATTCGTAGATACAGGTGTTAGAACTTCAATATATCTTTTAAGGAGACATAATTCAGTCCTGAACAATAGGTATTTTTTTACTTTCCAAGTTTTTGCTTTTAGAAAAAGTGCTATAAGGGACACCCAGGTGGCTCAGTCAATTAAGCATCTGCCTTCAACTCAGGTCGTGATCTCAGGGTCCTGGGATCAAGCCCCACATCAGGCTCCCTGCTCAGTGGGGAGCCTGCTTCTCCCTCTGCCTGCTGCTCCCCCTGCTTGTGCGCTCTCTCTCTGACAAATAAATAAGATCTTAAAAAAAAAGAAAAAGTGCTATAGTGAACATCCAAGTACATGTTTTTGTGTATCCTTTCTAAACTAATTCTATGGAATGAATTCTAAGAAATGAAGTCAGAGGACATGAACATTAAAAGTATTGGGGCGCCCGGGTGGCTCAGTCGGTTAAGTGTCTGCCTTCAGCTCAGGTCATGATCTCAGGGTTCTGGGATCAAGCCCCACATCGGGCTGCCTGCTTCTCCCTCTCCCTCTGCCTGCTGCTCCCCCTGCTTGTGCTCACTCTCTCTCTCTCTGTCAAATGAATAAATAAAATCTTTAAAAAAAATTAATATATACTGCTGTTTAGAAACAACAACTACAAAGCGTTTCTAAACTCCATATATTCTCATCAACACTAGGATTGCAAAATCATTTCCATTTTGACAGGTTTTTTTTTTTTTTTTTTTAAGATTTTACTTATTTATTTGACAGACACAGTGAGAGAGGGAACACAAGCAGGGGGAGTGGGAGAGGGAGAAGCAGGCTTCCCACCGAGCAGGGAGCCCGATACGGGGCTCAATCCCAGGACCCTGGGATCATGACCTGAGCCAAAGGCAGACACTTAATGACTGAGCCACCCAGGCGTCCCTCCATTTTGACAGTTTTACTGGTCAAAAAAAATCTTGTTTGATTTGTAGTTTTTAGTGAAGTTAAATATCTTTTCATGTCTGTTATTGATATTTCTTCTGTGAATTATTTGTTCTTGTCTTTAGACCATTTTTTTCTGTGGGGTTGTTTTTTTTCTTAGTTATTTGAAGAATTCTTTAGGGATAGTTACTGTATATTACAGTATTTTTTTTTGACACTTCGTCATTTATCTTTTGACAGAAGTATACTTGGTGTTTCTGGTCATTGCATGGGATTCAAAGTTTTGTACAGTTTGATATAATAATCATCCTATTATATCAACTTTTTATTTAATACTGTCCTAGCTTAGAATTACAAAAATATTTACTCAATTTTCTTAGTATTTTTATGGTGAACATCTTATCTTTAATCTTTCTGGAAATGACTTTGGAAAATGAATATAGTAGAAATCCAGCTTTATATTTTTACAAATGGCTAGTTGTCCCAGTACCATTTATTGAACAATTTTTTCTCTCATCTATTTGAAATGCGACCTTTATTATTTACTAAATTTCCAGATGTACTTACTTACATGTAGTTCTGCATTCTGTTCGATTTATTTCATTTGTTTGTTTCTTTGCCTGTTACAGAATTTTAGTGAATGTAGCTTTATAATGATGGTACAGTTTGATTATCATTAAGTCCCTCATTACTCTCCTTTTCAGTATCTTCTGGCTATTTTTATGTGCCTGTGCTTTGTATTTTTTCAGGACTTACCTCCCACCTCTGTCCCTCACCAGACAATATTTGCTTTGATTTGGAATAGTATTGAATTTGTAGATTAATTTAGGAAGAATTGACATATTGTGGCTTCCCATTGGAAAGCAAGTCTCTTTTATTTACTATTTAGTTCTTATTTCATTCTGTAGTTTTATAATTTTCTTATCATATGTATTAGCCATTTAAAGTTGTTTTAGAGTGCAAAAGTAATATCCACTTACACTATTGTTTAAAATATACACACACACAATGCACTATCTAGTGTCAAAAGTTAAAATACCCTTTTACCTCTCTAAGCCTCCAATACAATTAGGCTTCATATAAAGCTCTTACGGTTTGATCTGACTGTTTCCCTTTTTTTCTTCACTTTTACATGCATTCAATGCTATAAATTTCTCTCTAATCACTGCTTATGCTTCATGCCACAAATTTTGGTAAGTTTATTTTCATTTTCATTTAATTCCAAATTATTTTTTAAATTTCTCAAGACCTGGGGCGCCTGGGTGGCTCAGTTGTTTAAGCGTCTGCCTTTGACTCGGGTTGTGGTCCCAGGGTCCTGGGATCGAACCCCCGTGTGGGGGCTCCCTGCTCAGCGGGGAGTCTGCTTCTCCCTCTCCCTCTGGCCCTCCCCACCACTCATGTGCTCTCTCTCTCTCTGCTCTGTCTCTCAAATAAATAAATAAATAAATTTTAAAAAAATTTCTCAAGACCTTTTTAACCCCTGTTATTTAGCAGTATGTTTAACTTCAAATATTTTGAAAATTTCTTTTATTGATTTTTACATTGTTGTCTGAGAACATACTTTGCATGATTTCTGTTCTTTTATTTTTTAATTTTTACTTTTTTAAAGATTTTATTAATTTGAGAGAGCTCCTGAGCGGGGGTGGGGGAGAGAGAAGCAGACTCCCTGCTGAGCAGAGAGCCCTACGAGGGGCTCAATCCCAGGACCCAGGGATCATGGCCTGAGCCAAAGGCAGATGCTTAACTGACTGAGCCACCCAGGCGCCCCTCTCTTCTTTTAAATTTAAGTTGCATTTTATGGCCCAGAATTGTGTCTCTCTTGGTGATTATTCCATATGGACCTGAAAAGAATGTGTATTTTGCTGTTGAATGAAGTATTCTATAAATGTGAACTAGATCCAGCTTATTGATGAATAGTGTTGAGTCTTCACTGATTTTCTGCCTGCTAGATCTGTCAATTATGGATTGAATAGTGTTGGAGTCTCCAGCTTAAATAGTGGATTCATCTATTTCTTCTTGCAGTTCTGTCAGCTTTTGCCTCATGTATTTTGATGCTCTTTTGTTAAATACAGACATATTAAGTATTGTTATATTTTCCTGGAGAAGTGGTCTCCTTATCATTATGTAATATTCCTCTTCATTCCCCATAATTTTCCTTGCCCTGAAGCATGCTTTGCCCAAAATTAATATAGCTACTCCAGGTTTCTTTCATTTAGTGTTAGCATAGTATATTTTTCTCTCTTTGCTTTTAATTATCTGTGTCTTTATAATTAAAATGGTTTTTTAATTATAAACCAACAGTATATACTTGGCTCTATTTTTTAATCCACTCTCACAGTCACTGTCTTTTAATTAGTATATTTAGAGCATTTACATTTAAAGTGATTATTGATAATAATTGGATTAATATCCACTATATTGTTATTTTCTCTTTGTTGCCCTTGTTTTTTGTTTCTTTTTTCTCTTCCACTCTTCTTCTGCTTTGTGTTTCTTTTTAAGTTATTTATTTATTTATTTATTATTTATTTTAGAGAGGGAGCATGTGCACATGTGAGTGGGGGGGAAGGGTATAGGGAGAAGTAGAGAGAAACTGAAGTAGCCGCTGGGCTCAGCTCAGAGCCCAACGTGGGGCTTGATATTAGGACTGCCAGATCATGCCCTGCGCTGAAACCAGGAGTCGAGGGCTTAACTGACTGAGCTACCCAGGCGCCCCAAGCTTTGGTTGGTTTTAATTGAGCATTTTATATGATTCCATTTTCTTTCCTCTCAACATATCAATTATATTTCTTAAAAAAATTTTTTTAGTGGTTTTCCTACCTCGTGCAGTATACATTTACAGTCAGTCTAAACCCAGTATCAAATAATACTGTTGCCTCATGGGTAATATAAGTACTTTATAACAGAGTACTCCCAGTTCTTCCATGTCATCCCTTATAACATTGCTTTCATTCATTTCACTGATCTATAAGCCATAATCACTGAATACATTGTTGCTGTTACCTGTTAGATAAAAATAAAAAATTTTATTTAACCTTTATTTATTCCTTTTCTAACACTTTTCTTTCAAGTATATTCAGGTTTCTGACTTTTATCATTTGCTTCACTCTTAAGAATTTTTAATACTTACTGCATGTAGGCTTCTTGTCTAGTGGGAACAAATTCAATTTCAGTTTGTCTTAAAAAGTACTTATCTACTTTTGAGGATAATTTTGCTGGATACAGAATTGTGGGTTTTTCTTTTAGCACTTTAAATATTTTATGCCACTCTCTTGTTTGTGTGGCTTCTGAAGAGACATTTGATGCAATTCTTACTTCCAGTAGGAGCAGAAAATTCCTCCAATAGGAATTCTTAGGTTTACTTAAAAGTATACTGAATGAATCCTTAATTTTTCAAGTCTGTGTTTGATACATCTAATGATTATGATCTTTTTCTTATTTTTTAGAACTCAGAGAAGTTTCTAAAGCAGAAGTTATTTTAATTCTTTATTTGATTAAACATACTCTGAATAATCTTTTTTTTTTTTTTTTTTTGAGAGAGAGAGAATGAGAGACAGAGAGCATGAGAGGGAGGAGGGTCAGAGGGAGAAGCAGACTCCCTGCCGAGCAGGGAGCCCGATGCGGGACTCGATCCCGGGACTCCAGGATCATGACCTGAGCCGAAGGCAGTCGCTTAACCAACTGAGCCACCCAGGCGCCCCCCATACTCTGAATAATCTTAATCTCACTTTAAAAGACCTCAAAATAGGGGAGACGAACCGTGAGAGACTATGGACTCTGAAAAACAAACTGAGGGTTCTAGAGGGGAGGGGGGTGGGAGGATGGGTTAGCCTGGTGATGGGTATTGAAGAGGGCACGTTCTGCATGGAGCACTGGGTGTTATACGCAAACAATGAATCATGGAACACTACATCAAAAACTAATGATGTAATGTATGGTGATTAACATAACATAATAATAAAAAAATGACCTCAAAATAATGTTCATAGTATATAGCTAATCAGTTAATATTTATTGAATTTAACCATCAGGAATTCACTAATAAAACATTTGAAGGGGCACCTGGGTGGCTCAGTTGGTTAAGCGACTGCCTTCAGCTCAGGTCATGATCCTGGAGTCCCAGGATCGAGTCCCGCATCGGGCTCCCTGCTCAGCAGGGAGTCTGCTTCTCCCTCTGACCCTCCCCCTCTCATGCTCTCTCTCTCTCTCTCTCTCATTCTCTCTCTCAAATAAATAAATAAAATCTTTAAAAAAAAAAGTGGAAATCAGGGAATTGGCTTTATGCGTACACCCACCTATATACTGAAAGACTGTTAGTGCTCCATTTTTATTTAATTTTTGTATTGTATCTTTCTTCCATGAGCTCAGACCAACCTGTTCATTTCTAAAAACAGAATTTTCCACAGAATGCTAGGAAACAGTTTGAATAACTCAAAAAACTATGTAATATTCAGGTGTAAGACTTTGGGAAAAGTCAAGTGACTGATTATTTGAAAAATGACTTTGCCTTTTCATTAAAAATACAGTGCTTATTACAAAGATGAAGACCTTCACTGTCTGATAACATACCTGGTAACCATTAGCCACATGTGTCTGTTGAGCACTTGAGGTATTACTAGTTAAATTGAGATGTGCAGTAACTGTGAGATACACACTGGATTTCTAAGACTTAGTACCAAAAAGAATGCAAAATATTTCACTAAGATTTTAATATTGGGATGCCTGGCTGGCTCAGTCAGAAGAGCATGTGACTCTTGATCTCGGGGTCATGAGCTCAAGCCCCACGTTGGGTGTAAAGATTGCTTAAATAAGTAAACTTTAAAAAAAGATTTTAATATTGATTACATGCTGAAATGATAGTTTAAGAAATATATTCAGTTAAATAAAATTTATTAAAATTAATTTCATCTACTTTTTATTTACATATTGGCCACTAGAAAATCTGAAATTGCTTATATGATTCACATTATATTTTTACTGGGCAGTGCAGACTTAAGCAGTTCACAAGGTAATAATGAGAAAAATGGAAAATCATCTATAAACCCCATCACCCAGAAATAACTCTTATTAATGTTTTTGTGTATATTCTTCTAGGTTTTGTTTTTCATGAATTAGTGAATGATAAATAAAAACGTGTACTTAATCTCAACAGACGCCCCCAGACAAATATAGATGTTAATTTTTTATTGACATTGTTTCATGTCAGTAAGTATATTGTTTTCAGTGGATGGACACATTATAGAAGATTGACCAATTTCCGAGAGATAGACAGTTAATTTTCTCTTTTCTTTTTATTCTTCCTAACATTCTTCCTAACATTTGTGTGTGTATACATATATTCCATCTATCTTCACAGACTTGATCTGTTATTTTACTATGATAATTTCAAAGAAATAGAATTGCTTAAAGAGATAAGCACATTTAAAATTTGACTTTATCAAATTACACTGTCCTTGTACCTTTTATTATGATACTCTAGTGTGTTCTTTGTAGTTCTTGAAAGTGCCCATTTGCTATATAGCCCTACTTATGGAACCATTAATACTAAGTAACATTAAACAAATATAAATAGCAATAAATTTTTAAATTTAATTCCATGAAAATGTTTTGATTTCTTTCTTTTTTTTTCTTTTTTTAAAGAGAGAGAATGAGAGAGAGAGCACATGAGAGGGGGGAGGGTCAGAGGGAGAAGCAGACTCCCCGCCAAGCAGGGAGCCCGATGCGGGATTCGATCCCGGGACTCCAGGATCATGACCTGAGCTGAAGGCAGTCGCTTAACCAACTGAGCCACCCAGGCGCCCCTGTTTTGATTTCTTAAATGTGATTTTCCTGAGTCCTGGATATGATTTTTCTTAAGTATTAGAGATTTTTCAATTTTAAAATGAAAGTGAATGAATTGACAATAAAGTATGGAAAGAGTCCATATGTCCATCAGCTGATGAATGGATAAAGAAGAAATGGTGTATAGATATACAATGGAATATTACTCAGCCATCAAAAAAAATGAAATCTTGCCATTTGCAATGACATGGATGAAGCTAGAGTGTATTATGCTAAGCAAAATAAGTCAGAGAAAGACAAATACCATATGATTTCACTCATATGTAGAATTTAAGAAACAAAACATGAACAGAGGGGAAGGAAAGGAAAAATAAAATAAGATAAAAATAGAGAGGGAGCAAACCATAAGAGACTCTTAACTATAGAGAACAAACTGAGGGTAGAGGGAAGGAGGGTGGAGGGATGGGGTAAATGGGTGATGGGCATTAAGGAGGGCACTTGTGATGAGCACTGGGTGTTATACGTAAGTGATGAATCACTAGATTCTATTCCTGAAACACATACTACACTCTATATTAACTAATTTTAATCTAAATAAAATCTTGGGGAAAAAAATATAAAATGAAAGTGAATGAATGAGAAGATAAATGTAACAAAGTTTTATGTATCTCCCTTGTAAAGTAAGATATTATGGTTTTTTTCTCAAATAAAGCAAGTAAGAAGTTTGTGTTACTATTTATTACTAACAACTTTCCCCTTATTTTATCTAGCCACCTTGCAAACAAGTTTATGTCAAGCATAAGTAATTAATTTGGTAGTATGTTTTTAAAACTCATCACAGTAAGGTATTTTTCACTTTTAAAACAATTGAGGTATAGTTTACATACAATAAAACACACAGATTTATATACTTAATTTTTATATACCTAAATACTAAAATTGATGAATTTTGACATGTGATACACTTGTGTAACCAGCACCCAAAAAAAACAAAGAAGAATATCTCTAACACCTTATAAAGTTTCCTATGTCTCTATCGAACTAATTACTTTCTAATTCTTACCTCTCCTTACCCCCCACCCCATCCCCAGCAATCACTCTTTGATTTATATCACAGTGGCCTAGTTTTTGCCTGTTTGACTTCTTTCACTCAGCATGGTTTTGAGATTCATTTGTGTTACTGCATAGGTATTCGTTTTTATTGCTCAGTGGTGTTCCATTGAGGAATATACATTCTCCTATTGATGGATATTTAAGTTGTTTTCCGTTTGGGACAGTTATAAGTCAGGCTTCTGTGAATGTTCTTGTACAAGTTTATATGTCACACATGTTTTTATTTCTTTGGGGTAAATCTAGAAGAATTACATTGTTGTAGGAAGATACATATTTATCTTTTATAACAAACTTTCAGGTAGTTCTCTAAGTGGCTAGTGCCATTTTACACTTTGACCAACAATGTATGGGACTTCTAATTGTTCCATGTCTCCTCCACCATTTGGTATGGTCAGTCTTTTTGATTTGGGCCATTCTAGTAGGTGTGAAGTAATGTCTCAGAGTGTTTTTTATTTGCATTTCCCTGACAGTTAATAATGTTATGCAACCTTTCATGTATTTATTGTCTATTTATGTATCTTTGTTTTTTATGTAGCTTTTCAACTCTTCCTCATATATTTAGTGAGTTTTCTGTTTATTAATGACTTGTGGGAGTGCTTTATCTATTCTAGACACAAGGCCATTTATGTACCTCAAATATTTTCTCCCAGTCTGTGGTTTGCCTAATTATTTTCTAAGTGATATCTATTGATGGGTTGGATTTTTTAGTTTTGATGAGGTCTAATTTACCTTTATTTCTTTTCCAGAAAATGCTGTTTGTGTTCTAAGAAGTCTTTGCCAATGCCAAGGTTACAATGATAGTTAAATGCTTCTTCTAGAAGTTTTGTGGTTCTAACTTTTTATGTTTAGGTTTCATTTCTAATTTTTTCATCTCTAATTCATTGTTGTATATGGAGTGCAGAAGGGGTCAGATGAGATGATCATTTCATTTTTTTTTCTTTAGAGATTCATTTTTTTCCATATAGTTACTCATTTGATAATTGTAATTCATGAAAAAGAATCATGACCAAGTGGGGTCATCGATGTACTTTGCCTCATTAACAAAATAGAAAAAAAAATCATATAGATCATCTCAATAGATGCAGAAAAAACAGCTGACAAAATTGAACATTATTCATGATAAAAGTTCTCAGCAAACTAAGCATAAACAGCAACTTCCTAAATTTGAAAAAGTATGTCAATGACAAAAGCATACTTTCCCCCACCAGTATCAAGAGCAAGGATGGAATGTCTGTTCTTACCACTTCTATCCAAGCTAGGTAAATAAGGCAGGAATAATAAAAGGCATAAAGATGGGGAGGAAAAAAATAAAACTTCCATTATTCACAGAAGACATGGTTATATGCATAAAAATATTACAGAATCTAAAAAAATACAGAATCTTAAAAAAAAAGCTACTGGAGCTAATTGAATTTAGCAGATTTAACAGGTTTCAGGATACAAGGTCAATGTACTACATACTTGTATATGTTAGCAATTAGAAAATAAAAAAAAAATTTTTTTTAAGATTATTTGACAGAGACAGACACAGTGAGAGAGGGAACACAAGCAGGGGGAGTGGGAGAGGGAGAAGCAGGCTCCCCGTGGGGCTCGATCCCAGGACCCTGGGATCATGACCTGAGCCAAAGGCAGACGTTTAACGTCTGAGCCACCCAGGCGCCCCGAAAATAAAAATTTTAAACAACACCATTTACAATAGCATATGAAGAAAATACCTAGAAATAAATGAATATTGAGATATGTTCATAGATTGGAAAACTCAATATTGTTACATACCCATTCTCACCAAATTGATCAATAGATTTAACATAATCCCAACCAAAATCGCAGAAGGAAAAAGTTGAAACACTTTTTTAAAAATTTAGATGGAAATTCAGAGGACCTAGAATAGCCAAAACAATCTTGAACAAAGAAAAATGTTGGTCCACCGTACCTGACTTTAAGATTTTGATAAAGCTACAATAATCAAATCATTATTATGTTGGCATTATGAAAAAAGGTTCCAAGTCAATTCAGTGATGAAGGATAAGGCTTGCCTCTCTCGTCTATGAATGGAGGTTGAAATGGAAGCAAATTCCTATGGTTTGTGGCTTTAAAATATTAGAAATGGGGATGCATTAATTTGGGGTTTTCACCATTTCATACTGATGTTTATGACTAATTGAAATGCCAAGAAGAGAACTGTTGTCATTCTTCTAAAAATAATTTATATACTACAGACTAGCAATTTCTACCTTTCTGAAAAATTATTTAAAATAATTGTGGTAATGTAGCACTAACTGATACGATTCTAAGAAAGACACCGCTTTCAGTTTAGTTGAGCTAATGAATGAGTGCAAAATGCATATAAAATACTGTCCTCGGGCTAAGTATACAAAATACATGGCCCTTGTTTTCACAGGATGAATGGTGTATTGGTGAAGCAGACCCTGTGTAGGGACCTATCACAAGTCATTCAATGATATGTGCTTCATTGGATGTGTAAATGAAACATGGGAATATGCAGAGGGAGAAGTGTTTGAGGAAAAACTAGATCAAAGAGTGTGATATTTGAACTAGGTATATGGAATTTGAAAAGTTTCAAACTGAATATTACAGCAGAGTAAACAAACATCATGAGTTAAGATGGGAAGTATGGTATGTATGGATGGGCATCTGCAGATTATTTGGTTGCTATCTGATATATATTGGGTTAATAGGAGGAGATGAAGGTAAAGTTGTTAATTACCTTAGGTTAAGAAAGAGCTTGAATCAGGGTGCCTGGGTGGCTCAGTTGGTTAAGCGACTGCCTTCGGCTCAGGTCATGATCCTGGAGTCCCTGGATCGAGTCCCACGTTTGGGCTCCCTGCTCAGCAGGGAGTCTGCTTCTCCCTCTGACCCTCCTCCCTCTCATGCTCTCTGTCTCTCATTCTCTTTCTCGCAAATAAATAAAATCTTAAAAAAAAAAAAATTTGGGGGGGGGGGAAGCTTGAATCCTTGCCAAACAGTTGGACCTTATTCTTGTCAAATAGGAACCTATTATGTTTTTTGAGCATGAACCTATACATTAAAAGATAATTGACGGGGTGCCTCGGTGGTTCATTCAGTTAAGCATCTGCCTTCGGCTCAGGTCATGATCCCAGGGTCCTGGGATCAGGCCCCACATCAGGCTCCCTGCTCAGCAGGGAATCTGCTTATCCCTCTCTCTCAAATTAAATCTTAAAAAAAAAAAAAAAAAAAAAATTAAAATTTTTAAAAATTAAAAATGACAAGAATATATGGAAAATAAAATAAAAGCAGAGTGTCCTCTTAGGCTATTAAAATACTTCAGGCCAAAGGAAAGTATAAATTTCAGATCCCCATTTATACAGTTGGGCATATACATATAGTGGAAAATGTGTCCTTTCTCGTTCCATTAAGAACTCAGAGGTATGAGAATATACTGAATATAAAAATTTACTTTAACAAGTGTATTGTTAGTTAAGGTTCTTTGGTATAAATAACAGAAACTAGTTCTGGCTGGCTTAAGCAAAAAGGAATTTATTGGCTATCAGGATCCCTTGGAATCCGGAACAGAATTGAACAATAAAACTTCAGGAACAGGAGGACGCTGGGAAGTTCTGAGAACAATAGCAGGAGTTGGTGGAATTTCTCTCAATTCCAGTCATCTCCTCGTTCAACCCTCAGTCCTGTGACTCAGTTTATAATTCTGAATTTTGGGTAGAGAATCTCTGTTGAGCTTCAACACAGGTGCTTGTCCCTGGAGAGAGGCAGTGGGTTTCTAACATCAGAAGTATTAGGGATGGGGGACAGGCAGTCCCTGCTTAAGATAGGTTTACCATGTGTGTAAAAGTGAAAATTCTGTTGAGATATAGTACATGATTATTTATTTGGTGTGTTATTGACCTAAACCTGCTTTAGGTGCCATCCTTAAACTGGGGGTGCCTGGGTGGCTCAGTCGTTTGGGGGTCAGACTCTTGATTTTGGCTCAGGTCATGATTTCAGGGTCCTGGGATCAAACCCTGTGTTGGGCTCTGTGCTCAGTGCGGAGTCTGCTTGTCTCTCTCCCTCTACTCCTCCCCCCAGCTCGCCTTCTCTCTCAAATAAATAAAATCTTAAAAAAATATTTACTGTAACTGAGGTGCTTCTTTAGTTATAATTCTGATCCTAGATTTGCAGACCGTGAAGGTTGTAAGGGTGTCTTTCATGTTTTGCAAGCTTAGGGTTCTTTCTCGTTCTCCTTATTTTAATTGACCATCTTGCTGAAAACAGGAAATATTAATCCTCTAATTACTAGTTTCTGTAAGCTAGTAGTAGAGCTTTAAAATGATCTGATTGGAAATGTAGCAACTGATAATCTGATAATAGCAGTGTCATAATAATAACATTCAGTAAGTGCATACAGTGACCTGCAATTTTCTAAGTACTTTCTGTGTATTATTTAATTTTAATCACCCTATGATGAAGAAATTGTTCAGAGCACTTTACGTGTATTAACTAATTTGCTCTATAACACAAAATGAGGTTAGTAATATTATCCCCATTTTGCAGATCAGGAAATGGATAGGGAAGAGAAGTGCATAATCACCTAAAATCACTTAGCAAGTAAGTGGTGGGATCTATCCCAGAGTTAGTGCTTTAGTCCTCACATTATTCTTCCCTGGGACATCTCTGATTCTCTGCCCTCACCTTATCCCCAGTGAGAATTCAGGGTTTGCTTCTCAGCCTTCCCAGAGCACGTTATTTCTGCTTTTGGGTACATTTCATGTGGTACATTTTTATTTGGTAGCATACTTTGTTATTTTTTTAAACATATCTCCCTAACTAGGTTATTAACTCATCAAAGATAGAGACCAGCCCTTAATTGTTTTTCCATTTTCAGCATATCATAAGTATCTGTTAAATTGAATTTAATGACCTATTATTCAAACTTAGTCTCTAAGTTAGCCAGACATTTCATGAATATGATTTTATTCTTTTTATTATGAATATTCTTTGTTTAATGATCCTGACTCTCTTCTACCCTTGACCTTATAAATTCCGTGTCTTATTCTAAGGAAGTATTTATATAAAATCTCTTCCCCAGGATTTTCCAGAGCAGTACTATCCAATGAAACTTTTTATAATGGTGGACATATTTTGTACCATTTAATAAGTGGTTACCCATAGCTGTTGAACATTTGAAATGTGACTAGTATGACCAAGGACCTGAATTTTCAACTTTAAATAGCTACTGTGTGGCTATTGACCTCCTTATTAGTGCAGCTCCAAAGAACAGAGAGGAACCCAGAACCTAATATATTGCACCCTTCCACCTCCTGCCTAGCCACCCAGATAAGGCACTCACCTGGAGAGAACACCACCATTGTAAAATCTGTTTGGCTCAAAGTTAATTTAAGCGTTAAAAAATAAAACATTCAAGTTATTAAATGTTTGCATGGGAGCCAGGCCACTTATTCCATTTAGAGAGAAAATCATTAGCTTGTTGTTTTTGCCTTTATAGCAGCACTTAGTGTAATATTAGAGAGTAGAATTACATTGTATAAAATCTTAACATTTTCCCCTGCCCCCCAAGTTTATGGTTTATTAATAGTAAAGGTGTTTTAAAAGAAAAAATAACATGATCTTCCTTTTATTTTAATACAGTCTGCTTCCTACTCCTT
This sequence comes from Mirounga leonina, assembly GCF_011800145.1. Taxonomy (NCBI): domain Eukaryota; kingdom Metazoa; phylum Chordata; class Mammalia; order Carnivora; family Phocidae; genus Mirounga; species Mirounga leonina. The sequence continues at coordinate 63,736,019 of NW_023270451.1, read as the reverse complement.
TGTGGTAGTTGCAGTCAAACATCTAGTTAGGCATGTTCCTTTAGTTTCAGTAATGGTAACTGCAGTTAGAAATATTGGTTCATGCATTTTGAATAAAAAATGCCTTCTGAAAGTAGCAATATTGAGCTTTCTGAGGAAGTATATAAAACCTAGTTTATTAAATAAATGATTTTTCAAATTGACTAGATTATTATTAATGTTTTACATTATAATTTTGAGTCTGAAATTGTTAATAAGGTATAAATTTTTTAATTGAAGAACAACTGAAATATAGTATCATATTAGTTTCAGGGTACAGCATAGTGATTCAATATTTATATACTTTACAAAGGGATCACCATAATAAGTCTCGTTACCATAAAGTGTAAATCTTAAAAACAACTTTAGGAAGGTTCTTGCCTTGGGGCGCCTGGGTGGTTCAGTTGGGTAAGCGACTGCCTTCGGCTCAGGTCATGATCCTGGAGTCCCAGGATCGAGTCCCGCATCGAGCTCCCTGCTAGGCGGGGAGTCTGCTTCTCCCTCTGACCCTCTCCCCTCTCAGGTGCTCTCCCTCTCTCTCATTCTCTCTCTCTCAAGTAAATAAAATCTTAAAGAAAAAAAAAAAAGATTCTTGCCTTTCCCTTTTTTTTTTTTCCTAATTGTTACACATAATGTATGAGTCTCAGATGTTGAATTTAGGGGCGCCTGGGTGGCTCAGTTGTTAAGCGTCTGCCTTTGGCTCAGCTCATGATCCCAGGGTCCTGGGATCGAGCCCTGCGTCGGGCTCCCTGTTCAGCAGGAAGCCTGCTTCTCCCTCTCCCACTCCCCTTGCTTGTGTTCCCTCTCTCACTGTGTCTCTCTCTGTCAAATAAATAAATAAAATCTTTAAAAAAAAAAAGTCTATTCAAATGTTGAATTTAAAGTCCTTAGTTAGGTTGTATGTTGAATTTAAACTATCGGTTTACTCTCAGATTAACCTTCTCTTTGCATGTCTTTCCCCCACCTTGATTGTACATGTGAAAGTCAAGCAAATTAAATGTGTTTATGGATATAATATATAATGTGTACAAAAGAAATGTGTGTATATATAATATATGTACTCACATATATACATATGTGTATATAATATGTACACACATCCTTGTGACTATAAAAGCTTGCATAATTATGAGTTGCATATAGAATAACAAATAGGGAAGACAAAGCCAATTGAATTTTATTTAAACTTGCTTGTCTTGATTAATCATGTTTAAAAGTTCAGAAGACTCAGAGGGAAAGTTTGTGAAAGAAAGCATAGACATTGGCCTTTGCTGTCTCTTTATAGTAGCCAAAGTTTGCTTTTTTATTACTTTATGCCTTCAGATACTACAGTATGTTATGTGTAGTGTTATATTCAGCAGTGTTCACTTTTATTTATTTATTTTTTTAAGATTTTATTTATTTATTTGACAGAGAGAGACACAGCGAGAGAGGGAACACAAGCAGGGGGAGTGGGAGAGGGAGAAGCAGGCTTCCTGCGGAGCAGGGAGCCCAATGCGGGGCTGGATCCCAGGACCCTGGGATCATGACCTGAGATGAAGGCAGACGTTCAACGACTGAGCCACCCAGGCGCCCCTCAGCAGTGTTCACTTTTAATTTTTAAGGGGAAGGCTTTTTAAAAGCTACTAGAAATTCCTCCTGAGTTACAGTTCACAAAGACCTTTTTTCCCCCAGACTTATAACATGATAGGACTTGAATAGGTCTTTTTCTTTGTCTTGCGTATTTTCAAATCACTATTTAGTTTTTTGAAAAGCTAAAAGAGTCACATGGTTTAAAATCAAAATGTATGAAAGTAAAAAGTTTCTTTTCCATCCTATCTTGGATTTGCCTAGTCCTTTCTTCCCTGACAAAACACCCTGTACATACATAAAACAGCTAGCTACTGTGTCCCTTTCCAGTTTTATGCATACTGAGGCAAATACGGATTCTTGCTCCTCCTGTTGTGCACAAATGTTAACATGCTATACCTTTCATTTTACAGCTTGCTTGCTTCTCACATAACAATGTGTCTTGAGAATTTTTATCATTACTTAGGGCTTCTTCATTCTCTCTCTTTTTTTTTTTTTAGCAGCGGTATAGTATCTCATTGTATAGCTGAATTTAATGAGTTGAGTGTTTATTTTTCTTGATGACCTAGAAAATTCCAGTTGCCTGAATAATTTTGGATAATATTAAGGTTTTGAAGATCTGAATTAACAGATGTAAGATTTGAAGTATTCCAGTGATTTTGATGGAAGGCTTTCTAAAATATGTTACTCTTTTCACACAGTTTAGTTTAGTTTTAGTAAAATAGACCAAACACATTACTAAATTTATTTTAACTTCTATATGATAAACTAGATCATCTGTGTGAACAATCTGGGTACCATATATCTTACTATGCTCTGTTTCCTTGCTCCAAAGGAAGTATAGCATTATTGTAGGATACAAATTGTCATATCATGCTGCATCTTATGAATTTGTTCATTTTGTCTATGCTTAAGACTTAACTTTTTTAGGGTTATTGCTAGTCAGTTACAGCTCTTCTTTCACACTGTATGTTATATTATCTTTGTTTATGTAATGTTTATCATCCCTGCTAGTTATTAGATACTTTTATCTCAGTATCTTGTAGATCTGCTACTGTTTTGCATAAGCAAGATTGTTTGAGTAATGCTTGCATATATTTTCTGAGTATGTGGGCTCTATTGCAGAGGATTTATGGCAGATCTTCTGTCCAAGCAGCACTCAACTGGGTTTCCGTTCAGAGAATTGTTATTATTAGTATCTCTGTGTGCTAGTGGGAAAACTCTTACACTAGCTACATCAGAGATCATAATTTTTCCTATTCCAAGTATTTATTATTTATTGTTGAAGTATAGTTGACATACAGTCTTACATTAGTTTTAGGTGTACAACATATGCTCACCACCAAAAGTGTAGTTACCATCTGTCACCATACAACGTTATTACAATATTATTGACTGTGTTCCTTGTGTTTTTTGTTTGTTTGTTTGTTTTAAAGATTTTATTTATTTATTTGATAGAGAGAGGCGGGAGAGAGGGAACACAAGCAGGGGGAGTGGGAGAGGGAGAAGCAGGCTTCCCACTGAGCAGGGAGCCCAATGCAGGATGACCCTGGGATCATGACCTGAGCTGAAGGCAGATGCTTAACGACTGAACCACCCAGGCGCCCCTCCTTATGTTTTTTTAATGAACTTTTAAGTTTCTCAGCATGTTTGCTTATAGACTTTTTAATTCTATATTTCATTTTATTCTTTAGCATTTCCTGTCTACTAAAAAATGTTTAACCTGACCATTGGTGTAGTTTGAGAGGACCTAATTATCTAACCAGTCCAGTGACTTTTTAAGAGAATCTTCTTGGTAAGGCCCAGTGAAAAGAAAAAGTGATTCCTCCTTCCGAGTTTTGATGACTGAAGCTAACTAAAGTGTCTTGTTAGGCAAGCTTATGTTGTTATTCTAATAAACAGTGAGATATTAACAGTTAAGTTGTAACACTTTGAGGAAGTCAGGGAAGGGATATGATAGATGACATCTGAACTGAGGTTTGAAAGGTGAGCAGAATTAGCCAGGGAAAAGGATGGTGAGAGAGAGTGTTTTGTTTTTGAGAGCACAGAATTGAAATGGAAGATCAGGAGGTGAGAGCGGATAATGATTTAGAAAAAGATGGTCCCATGTGTCTTCTGTATACCATGTGATAGAGGAGAATAAGGCCACACATGCATTTCTTTTTGCAATTAGAAACAAATTATTTCCTCCACCATTTTGTTCACGTTCTGCACTGTTCAGACCACATGTAAATATTATCTGTTTCATTTTACCAGACTGATAAGGAATCCATAAATCAGGTCAGATGAAGATAATCAAAATAAATTCCTGCTGAAAAAGAGATGACCTGAGAAGTAGGGTTGTTGGAACACGTACATCTTCATGGAAGTGAAAATGTTATTACCATTACACAGATATAAGTATGCTGCAATTAGTGGGGAACAGTGTACATTTCCAGTTTTATAGCATCATAGCTACAATAACTAGCCCTGTGCCTATCATATAGCACATGTTCAACAGATATTTAAATGAATGATTAGAAATTAAATACCTATGAGTGGGAATTGCCAGGAAAACAGGATTAGGTTCAGTATTAATTTTCTGAGTTGCTCAACAATAGGAGTTTTTCCCCTCAAGTTGTGAACTCTTCATTACAGCAAGCATTCAAGCAAATGTTATTTAATTATCTATTAAGAATGTTATATGAAGGATTTTTACTTTGGATAGAAGGTTGACTATAAAAGACTTGTAGCCCATCCACATACACACATATGTACCCACTGGCTTTTCACACTTTTTTTATTGAGTGGTTTTTTGAAGTTGCTTGGCCACAGTTTTCTTATGTGGGCAAGGTCATTGTATGTTAAAAAGTTACTACATTAAGTTTAGTTAGGCAAAAGGAATATATTGACTTAGATAATTCATTTTTTTTTTTGATACAGAGTTCTGTTGCTGCAACTGATGCATCATTTTCTTACTCCCAGTAAGGCTGGTCCAGGTTTTGTGGCCTGAAACATAGACAATTTGGAGGGATTCTCTTCAAAAAAAGAATCCAAAATTAATATAAAAATGAATAGTTATATAGTATGAGAAAAGATCACAACAAAAAAATACCATAAACATCACAAAATCCAGAATAATAGCTTATTACTTATTATTATAACTTATTGCTATTATTATTAATTGACTGATACACCTTGATACTTTTTTCCTATCTACTTTAGCTACATTTTCACTGAACACCTCTTTACATGACAACAATTTTATATTTTTTTTAGAGAGAACCTTTCTGTTTACACATGGCTTGGCAAACTATAGCCTGCATAGTAAATCCAGCCTTCTTGTGTTTGTAAATAAAGTGTTATTGGAACATATGCATCTCCAAATTATCTATGGCTGTTCTTGTACACATGTAGCAGCAGAGGTAAAAGAGACCAAATAGCCAGCGAAGCCTAAAATATTAACTGTCTGGCACTTTACAGAAGAAGACTCCTGCTCTAGTATGTTTGATCAAAATGTTGATAGTTGTGAAGCTGAAAGAAATTTCCTGAAACCAGTTACTGGTAATAATACATCTTTAATTTCCTTCAGTTTGTTTAGAGGGTGCTTCTTACCTGGGGAAAACTCCAGCCCTTTGATCTCAGTTGGCTGAACCACTTCCCCATCGCCATCCCCACTTTGTGAAGTTTGGTCTTAGTATGCCACCCCCAGCAGGGAGCTAGACAGCAGTCATTCAGACCTTTTCCTTGGGGTTAAAGATTGGGTCTGGATGCATTTTGTGGTCCAAGAGGGGACAGGTTATTTGCTGGGGCTGGGCAGATGTTGAGATAGTACAGCCTTGATGGAAGTACCAGGATAACCTTCAAGGATAGCTAGAGAAGAGTCCCTAAGCGTGAGGCTGGGGTTGCTGCTACCTCACGTGATCCCCAAAGGAGAATGAGCCAGACCTTGTAAGGGGCTCTTCCAAGTAAAGGTAAAGCTTAAAGCTTCCAAGTAAAGCTTAAACTAACAGACTTCATGGTAAATCTACCTATGACCCCAGGACGTATAACTTATATCTGTTTGAAGTTTTTTTTTCATAAAGATCCTTTCTTCTCATGCACTAGCAACCCTTTGTTTTCCACCACCACTAACCCCCCGCCACACTCCCCCAAAATAAGGTAAACCAAATGTGATTAGTAGATGAATAAAATTATATTAAAGATACATAGTTCTTTGAGAATCATTTAGATGGGATAGGGCAAAAATATAACATTAGGAACTGAGATGAATCAGTGAGTAGTGTATGGTAAATATAAAATGAGCATCTGATTGTGAAGTTCATCCAGAGCTGACCAAGATGACCTTTGGCAAATAAATTGACCTCTTCTGTAAAATGAGGGGTTTGGATTATACTCTGGATAAATTTATGGTGAAGTGGTATTAGGTTCAGGAACACTGAAATCCTGTCAGTGACCAAACTACCTGCCTTTCCACCTTCTCTTCCCAAACTGTTATTTGCACAGGAAAGTGGTAGAATAAAAAATATATTTTTATAATGAATAAATAGGTATATTTTATAATAAAAATATATAATAAATATAAATATATATACTTATGTTTTATACACATAAAATATATGTACCATTTTATAAATATGTAATGTATATTTTATGAAACAGTATACTTTATAATATACTTTATATATTTTATAATTTTATAATATATTTTATACACTTATACACCTATTGTTACCAGGGCTTGGGTCTCAACTGGTAAATGTTAACCTTCGGTCAGCTGAGGTGGTAATCCTAGGGAACCTCCTTCCTACCTCTACCTTCATTCCCTGAAAATTGAAACCCACACTTCAGGTTTTACCATAGGTTTTACTGACCTTGTAAGAGAGAGGCAGACAAAGGGAAGAGGAGACAGAAGAGGAAGGAAGAAAAACTCCTTTCAGCAGGTCCGCTTATCCTGCAGGGAAGGGAGAGGCAGAGGAGAGCAAGCCAACACCTGTTTGCTGCTCTTTTAACACAGTGTCCTCACCTATTCGCAAACATAACCCAGTCTGTAATGAGATCAGTATTACTCTCACCTTTATCTATATATGGTTATCCTTCAAGTAGAAAATTAAGAGTACAGTAAAACTTGCCATTTGTGGTTTTAGCATCTATAATTTTGATTGTAGGTAATGCTAAAGGTCTTTGCCACATAATTTATAATTTTTTGATGTATGAATTTAAATCACAGGCACCATATGAGATTGATGTGTGTCTATGAGTGGTTTAGTGAGTGAGCCTAGTCTCTTGTTCAGTACATACTTTTTAGTAAGCCTTTTGGATATAAAGTGCATTTTAAAAATGATTCCAAAAAAGAATATGCATTTATAGTGAGAGTGAGCTCTAGAACTTTATGATTTGTAGATAAAAAATTTTGGTGACTTCACTGGTAATTTTAAACACAAGTTCAATATAAATGAATGGGAGAAAGGAGCTAGCACCATCTATTATATTAAAAAATAATCTCCTACATATTGCTGCAAACAAACCACCTAAAAATGTTGGACTTAAAGCAGCATCGGTTTATTTTTTATGATTCTGTGGATTGGTGGAGTGGTTACTTTGTAACCTGTGCTCACTCATGCAGTGACATTCAGCTGGCAGGTCTGAATGGAACTGGACTCAGCAAAGTCAAGTAATATGATGGGGGCCTTGCTCTCCATATGCTCTTTCACCCCAAGATTTTAGGGCAGCAGTTCCAAGAGGGCAAGCCACATTGTACAAGTATTTTTCAAGCTTCTACTTACATCTGCAGAGGTCCTGTTGGTCAAAGCAAGTTATATGGACAAACCCAGGGTCAGTGGGGGAGGAGAGTATACCAGAACTGGTATACTAAGGGGCATCAAAAGCCATTATAGGAATAATAAACCACTGTACCACATCTCCAGACAAGGTTTTCCAAACTACACGTGGCTGTTTATCTCTCTAAACCACAGAGGTGAGCTATTTTTTTATGTTACTTCAATATGAAGTCTGTAGCTTCATTCCATGCCACTGTTCTCTTTCTCAGCTCCCCAAACTCCCTTAGCATTTTCCCATGGTAGGGTCTTTGTTGATATGTCCGCATAGAATGTTGTTTCCACTCCCTCTTCCCTTCACCCCTTTGCTCACCTGACTCAGTTTCATCCTTTAGGTAAATTGTTACTTTTGGGAAGCCTTCCCATGCTGGGTAGGTTTTACATTTTTCCTGCGTACTGAATTTTTCCTTCATAGCGTTTGTAATATTTATTAATGTCTGTGTGCCCATTAGAACCCGTTTCATGAGGACCATGCCTGTGTAATAAATTTTTTTACTTGACCTCACTTTCATTCCCACCCATCCCCATTTATCACAGTTCCATGCATGCAATAGGTACTCAGTAAACATTTGGTAAATGAGTATACCTAACATGGTTGTTTTCTTAAACAGCTCCTAAGGCCTAAAAGACTATTTCTGCTTGATCCACAAGACTGCAGCTGTTCTCACGTGGCTCCATTTTTTTTCCACTGTTGAGATTCTGTTACTTACTGCTTTCATCCTCTTCTTCTTCTAGTCCTCCAACTTTGCTTTTTTAAAAATTACTGTTTCTGGGCGCCTGGGTGGCTCAGTTGGTTAAGCGACTGCCTTTGGCTCAGGTCATGATCCTGGAGTCCCGGGATCGAGTCCCGCATCGGGCTCCCTGCTCAGCAGGGAGTCTGCTTCTCCCTCTCCCACTCCCCGTTTGTGTTCCCTCTCTCGCTGTGTCTTTCTCTGTCAAATAAATAAATAAAAGAAAAATAAATAAATAAAAATAAAAATTACTGTTTCTTGTGGAGTCTTCTATCTTTGATGTATTCTTTTTTTTTAGTTTCTTCCTTTTTCTGTTGTTTTTTCTTTCTTTTTCTGGTTCACACTCTGGAAATTACCAGGTGATGAAATCTCTCCTTTCCAGAGTAAATTATTTGTGTTTTCTTTTTCTGGATAATTTTCACTGGTACTCACCAATCAGGACTCTTGCTTCTGTTTTTTAAATTGCTGGTTTCTGTATTGGGTTTTTTAGGTGACCTGTAACTGCGGTGTTTTTATACTTTAATTATTTAGAAAATGGCTCCTTGAGATCACTGCATAGTTAAAGTAATCATAAGAATTCAGCCAGATTCCTTGTTTAAATAATTTTTAATTTTTATTTGAAGTACAACCAAATTCTTTATTTTTCTTTACTTTTGTGATTCCTCTTATGCTTCATATTAAAATTTCATATTCATGATACGAATGGGACATTTCGCATGAATATATCATCAGAGTATTTAGGAACATATTTAAAATAGCTTTATATAGTAAGAAAACTTACGGTGGATTTTCCTGGATTAGTTTTTAGGTACTTGGGTACACACAACACATAAAAGCTGGAGTGTTTTGACTATTAATCTAGGCCATTGCAACCATAGAAAAGACTTACTTATTCAATCATGTGATTTTTTTTTTCCACACTCAGTTTATTTTGGATATTAATTGAATATATATCTTTAAAAATTATTTCCTCTAACAACATTGTTTATTTATTGGACTATTAAAATAATAATAGTTGTAGACAATTATTCACTGTTAAGTCCCCTTAGTACTTGTAGGCGATTGGTTGTCAAGCAAGAATCTATAAGACCTAGTATCTTCCAGTCTTTTCCTGTTATTAGCTGATTCTGTAATAAAAGAAACATCTATTTTCCTCATCTAAAATTCTTATTCTGACCTGTTATATAACACGGTTGTTCTGATAATGTGAAAAGAATTTAAACTATAGAAGTGATGGATATTTGTGATTTAAGTCTTAACTCAGGATGAAGTTTCTTTTAACAAAGTTGGTGTCAGTATAGAAGGAATTTGAAGAAGTGGTAGTTTTCTTAGTTTTGGGTCATTGTGGGTGGTGCTTTATATGTGGACAGGTAGCAGTGGCTCTGAGAAGAGAACCACCTTCCCAAGACTGTCATGGCTGTGGAAGGAGGCTGAGAGTCTTACACTTTTATGAATCATTTGGGCTTTAAAATTTTTTTAATTTCAAAATAATTTCATACTTACAGAAAAGTTGCAAATATAGTAGTGCAAAGAATTCCTGCATATCTTTCATTCAGATTTGTCAAGCATTTATAACATTTTACCAGGGTTTCTTCTATGTATATACACATACATATTATTATTTTCAGAATCACTTGAGAGTAAGTTGCCAATATAATACCCTTTATAATACTTCAAGATGCATATCCTTTTAAAAGTTTATTTATTTATGTGAGAGAAAAAGAGTGTATGTGAGCAAGCAGGGAGGGGCAGAGGGAGAGAGAAACTTTAGCAGACTCCCCACTGAGCACAGAGCCTGATGCCAGGCTCTGCCAGGCTCCATATCACAATCCTGAGATCAGGACCTGAGCCGAAACCAAGAGTCGGATGCTTAACCAACTCAACTGGGCCACCCAGATATCCCCAAGATCTGGATCCTAAAATCAAGGGCATTATCATAGTAGTATTATCAAGATCAGAATATGTAATTTTTAATTTAGCAAATGTTTGCTTACTTCGAGCAAAGTGTAGATGAAGTGAAAGTGTAGTCTAGAAACTATACTTTCTATACTCTGGTATAGAAACTAGGTGCTTAAGGGAATTAAGCAGTCTACTTAATGGGTAATAAGTCAAAAGAAAAAAATATCCTATTTTAGAATAAGATCTGTGATGTAATAAGATTTACACAAGGTATTCTGTACTCTAGAAATATGAAAAAAAAAAAAGTCATTTAACATACGGAATCAGGGAAATCGTTCCTAACAGTGCAGAGTAAGCCTGAGAGGTAAATTGCCCCATTGAAGGACAGTGGGAAGGATTCACATCCCAGAATTCATCCTTTATCTTATTTCCGCCCTTGACGAAGTTCTGAGGATGAATATGCTATGGCAATAACTTAGTATTGAAATATCAGGAATGCGTAAGGTAGGACAGGTTCTATTTCTACAAAAGTTGATATAGTACTTTTTTCCTTTAATTAACAAATTTTAACCCTAACATTATTGGGCTAATAGATTTCCTTTCCTAAGCACTTGTCCCTCCGTTGTTTTTTAATAATACCTTCTCAGTTATGAAAGACAAGAAGTAATGGAGTTGATTAGCTGTAATTACTTTAAAGGAATGGAAGGAATGTTTTTAAAAACTTAATTAAGCCACTGTCAATCTAGAGCCTAAGGGATAGTCACTGTTTTTATATTTCTAGCATTTATATATTAAATTTTATGCGTGTAAGCTATTCTTGCATTCACTGTAATTTTCCAGAATTATTTATATAATGATTAATTTATATAAAATTTATATAATTTTAGACTTTGCTAGTTTAAGATAAAAGGGAGTGAAAGGGGCATATTAGACTGATGATACGATTGTAGCAAAATTTTGAAAATCCAGTTACTGAAAATAGCTTATGATTAGGTGGTTTCTTCAGTATTAAAATTTTATAAATTGTTTTAGAATGAGGTTTATAGTACCAACCACATTTATGTGGAATGTTACTGAACTGTTTCACAGGTCTTTATTTCTTAAGCAGATGTTTTAAGAATTTTATATAAATGTTTAAATGTGGATTTTTAGTTTTTTGTTACTTTTTTTTAAGTTCACATATACATTCAGTGTTGTACATGTTAATATTTGGTCATTTGGCAAGGGAATTTCCATAATGGAATTTCAGACTCTATTTGATAATACGTTGTTTCTTTCGCAAGCTGTTACTTCTTGTTTTTTGGTTAAAAAAAAAAAAGGATTTTTTTTTTTTAAAAGGTTTATTTATTTGAGAGAGAGTGTGCGCACGTGCTCGCGTGAGGTAGGAGAGGGGTAGGGGGAGAGGGAGACCAGCAGACTCCCTGCAGAGTGGGGAGCAGACACGGGGCTCTATCAGATGATCCCTGAGATCATGACCTGAGCTGAAATCCAGAGTTGGACGCCCAACCGACTGAGCCACCCAGGTGCCCCTAAAAGGATTTTTTGATGTTTTTTTTTCTTGGTATCTATTTTCCTAGTTGTTTCTCTTTTTAGAAGTGAATGCATTTGACAGCATCATACTACAAGAGCTCTAATTTGTATGAATTTGATTTAGAATGAATTTACTCATCTGATTTTGAATCCTTCAGCCTGGTCTTTAATACCTTTGGATAATATATGCAAACCCCTTTTTTTTTTTTTTTTTTAAGTTTTTAGTGTTAGGAGTTTGGGGTCAGGGAGCCCAAGTAGATGATGATATGTATTACAATTGCAGAAGAACAAACAAAGTATGTTTTGAGCAGGTCAAAGGCATACTCAACTTTCTTCAGTGTCCTTTTTTAAGCCCAGTATCTTAGTATATACATTTTATGTTTCTAAGCTATCTTCATAATTTTTTCAATGGCTCTTGTGGAAATTTTCCTGCTGCTTTGTGTCCTATTCATGATTCTGAAATTCAGAGATGAGTTTGGTCTACAAAACTTAAAAACATAACATGGAGTAGTGTTACTTAGGAAAGTCTTTATATATTTTGGTCCCCAAAAGTACACTGATCTTACATTTTTGACTTTATTACTATAAAAGACCTGCATATGTATGTGTGTGTGTGTATATTAGCTCTTTGGAATCCTCTTATCAAAGGAAGGCATTCCCCAGCCATAGTTAAGTAACCCAAAACAGCTTTATCTCTAAATCTTAATGTAGTCTATTTTCTTTAACAATGCCCAGTATTCACTGAACTGATGTACTGTTCTTTTTTTTTTCTTATGTACTGTTCTTACTTAAATCATTCGTCACTTCCGGTTATTTAAATTCCTTTTATTTAAAAAAAAACCATAACTAATGTATTTATATAGACATTTTGTTTCATATTTATATTACAAATAATAAATTTTTGTTGTATTTTAAATTATTTCGTTGGTTTCTAGTTTTGGAGTGAAATCACTAGATTTAGACCAGAAAACATGATTATTATTTTCAAAGGATTTTTAAGTGCTGTGTATCACTCTTACAGAAACTAAAATCGAATAGTTAACGTCCGGAATTATAATATAAAAAAAACTTTAATTTAGAATTAAACTAAAGTTTCCATTTTTCATGATGCTGCCCTGAGGGAGGTGGCAACATGGTAAAACTTAATGTGCTGTGTTCCTTGCTTGTAACAATTAGCTTTTCTCTTACACATCTAAAAGGGTACTAGTTAGGTATATCCTAGAGAAAATTAGTACAATAATAACTCAAATTTCATCTCTTCAGTATAGCTCTCATGTATAGCTCTCAAGCATGGCCAAGTGCAAGTCACTTAATGTCTTTTTTCCCTTAGTTTTGCCATCCTTAAAAAAGGTGATATTAGAGGGGCACTGGGTGGCTTGGTGTCTGCCTTCGGCTCAGGTCATGATCCCGGGATCCTGGGATCAAGCCCGCATTGTGCTCCCTGCTCAGTGGGGAGCCTGCTTCTCCCTCTCCCTCTGCCTACCGCTCCCCCTGCTTGTGCTCTCTCTGTCTCTCTGTCCAATAAATAAAATCTTAAAAAATAATAATAAAAAGGTGATATTAGAATGTATCTTCCAGGATGATGGTATGTTCAGAGTGCCCAGCCCTATAATTTGTACCTTCAAATCTTGCCTCTGGTTTGATTTAGTACCGTACTAAAGTAGTTAACTGCTATATGGACATCAGCCTTTACTAACACTACTACTTCATTACTTAAATGTTCACTGTATTGGAAAATGGTATAGTAGTCCTCCCTTATCCACGGTTTTGCTCTCTACAGTTTCAGTTACCCATGATCAGTCAGCTGCAGTTTGGAAGCAGATGATCCTCCTTCTGACGTATTGTCAGAAGGTCAGTAGTAGCCTAACGCTACATCATAATGCCTACGGCATTCACCTCACTTCATCTGCTCACATAGGCATTTTATCATCTCATATCATCACAAGAAGAAGGATGAGTATAGTATGATAAGATATTTTGAGAGAGATCCCAGATTTGCATAACTTTTGTTACAATAGTTGTAATAGTTCTATTTTACTTTTCATTATTGTTTTTAATCTCTTACTATGCCTAATTTATAAATTAAACTTCATCATAGATATGTAGGAAAAAACATAGTATATATGGGATTTGTACTATCTGCAGTTTCAGGCATCCACTGGGGGGGTCGTGGAATGTATGCCCCATGGATAAAGGGGGACTACTGTATATTACAGGGAGTAAGAATATAGGATCTGAAGTCACAGATTGTCTTCTTTGGAACTCTGCCACTTTGCTGTGTGATTTGAGGCAAATTATTTATCCCTTTAACCTTGGGTTTGCAAGCATAAAATGAGATTATAATAGTAATAAATTTAAATGGAGTTGAGTTTAAAGTGCTTAACATGATTTTTGACACATTCTAAGCATCAGTAAATGTTTGCTTTCCATAGTTATTTTTAGTGTAGATATTGTGTTATTTACTACTGCATAAGAAATTACTTCAAAAAGTAATGGCTTAAAGTGACAATAAATGTTTATTTTTATTTTTTTTATTTTTATTTTTTTAAAGATTTTATTTATTTATTTGAGAGAGAGAGAATGAGAGACAGAGAGCATGAGAGGGAGGAGGGTCAGAGGGAGAAGCAGACTCCCTGCCCAGCAGGGAGCCCGACGCGGGACTTGATCCCGGGACTCCAGGATCATGACCTGAGCCGAAGGCAGTCGCTTAACCAACTGAGCCCCCCAGGCACCCCACAATAAATGTTTATTATCTCCTTGTTTCTGTGGGACAGGAAATCAGGAGCAGTATAGCTGGGTGGTTCCGGTTGCATGTCTCTCATGAGGTTGCAATGAAGATGTCAGCAGGGGCTGTGGTCATCTGAATGTTATTTTGAACATAATGGCTATAAATTTTATATTTTCCAGACTATGTCTTCAGCAGTGGTACAGTTATATGCAGCAGATCGTAACTGTATGTGGTCAAAGAAGTGCAGCGGTGTCGCTTGTCTTGTTAAGGACAATCCACAGAGATCTTATTTTTTAAGAATATTTGATATTAAGGTGAGTTTTGTTTCCACTTTAAACTGTAGGTGAATAGGTTTTTTAACCTCAGTTATAATTTTTATATATATTTATATATATTGTTATATATATAATTTTTGTTCATCCTGTATGTATTGTTAAATTATACTTAATATTAGAAGAGTGAAGCTTGGTTTTAGATAATGAAGCATGGGCATTGCAACCAAACAGGAATAGGTCATAAGCCAGAACATGAATAGTTCCCTATTTTATCTTTCCACAGCCACCACATATTAAAGGACTTTTTTGTTTTTGTTTTTAATACCTTTACATCGTGGGCTTTCCTTATATTTTCTCTTTTTCTAATGGTACTCTTTTATTCGATTTTGTCCATTACAGAGTAGCATATATAGTCCTTTCAAGGAACTATAGAAGTATATTTTAGTTTAGTATGTACTGTTAGTTACTTCATCCTAGGTTTAAAGCATGATACAGTATCTATAATAATGTGTTTGCTACCCATTTTTCCTTATGTTGTCTCAACATAGGTATGTTCAGATTTTCGCAGCTTTGTACCTCTCACATTCAAACACAAATCCATATTGTCCTAGATTCAATGCCCATTCTCAGGTATTCACCCTCTTACAGTTACCGTAGAAGTAATTACCTTTGTGCAGAGATGAAGCCTCCATTTATCTTTTAAAACCTTTTCTATAGGGGACGCCTAGTTGGCTCAGTCGGTTAAGTGTCTGTCTTCAGCTCAGGTCATGATCCCAGAGTCCTGGGATCGAGTCCCACATTGGGCTCCCTGCTCAGCGGGGAGCCTGCTTCTCCCTCTGCCTGCCTCACTCTTTCTCTCTCTAACAAATAAATAAATTAAAAAAAAAACAAAACCTTTTCTATAGGTAGGCTTTTGTAATATTTATATGATATGGCAATAAGTATAATGGAATAATTACCAAAAATAAACTGACTTTGAACTCTCCTGGATGATGCTTAAGGATAGATAGATTGTAGTCAAACTGTTTTACTTCTCTGGGCCTTGGCTTATTTATTTGTAAAATGGGAGAACCATCTGGTTCTAATGCAAAGTGTTTCCCTGAGATTAAATAAGATTTAAGTTACTGTACTTTGTAACTGTGCTTAACATCCGCTTCTCCATCCCCCAGGACAGCTGAGAGACATGGCATATTCCTGTAGTGGGCGCTCACTATGGCAGTGATTCTAGGGGATAGGGAACACATGCATGTTTCGAAAAAAACTGTTTAGTTTTTATGACATATTTCTCAACACCAGTGAGAAGCACTGTTTAGAAATCAAGTGTGCATATAACTCCACTGAGAAGAAAGGAATTGCATTATATGTGCGTACAGTGTTTTCTGAATATCTTTAAGTCATGGTCTAGGTAGAACTTTGATTTCGGAATAGGACAATACTTATATTTCTCTAACCACTTATTTCTAATTATAGATAACCAATGCTGAATACTTGCAGTTATCCACCTTTGGTATTAGGTTAATTATATTTCTTCTACTGCAGCCATAGATAGGACAATCCAGTCATCCATGGTTCTCTTAACTATACTCTAACCTCGGTGCACTTTAATCATCAGTCTTTTTCTGCACATGATCAACACTAACTGCTTTTACCTGTATTTATTTAGAGGGTCACTGTGTATAAGTTAGGGATTCAAAAATTGTTAATGAACAATACAGAGAAGGTATATTTGACCCTCCCAGAATCTACAGAATTGAGGAAGAGAGCATGAACTGTTCTGTAATATTTGATAGCAGTCTATTGCTGATGGAACTATGCATTGATAATCAGTGCATGTACAACAGTATTCTAGTCCTTCTATCTAACAATGATGATCTAGTAATTGTTCTAGTTTTGTATTTGAGTAACTGTATTTGGGAATACAAGGCTAATGAGACTGTGTCTTAGCATACTGAATTAAACTCATTTGCTATGTAGTTTTTTGAAAGAAACATCCAGAATGTACTCTTTTGTTAAGAAATTACTGATTAAATTATGTTATTTATGTTTTATACACGTGTGTTTTCTGTGCATGTAAAAGCTAATTCCCTGAATATGAGTCATCTATTTTGTTTTATTCCTAGAGATTATCTTTTTGGTAACTCTTATTTTAACTTTTTTCTAGGATGGGAAACTATTGTGGGAACAAGAGCTATACAATAACTTTGTATATAATAGTCCTAGAGGATATTTTCATACCTTTGCTGGAGATGTAAGTCATATTTTTTTTATTGCCCTGTTTAATGTAAATGTTTTTATATTTGTCTGTGGAAAGCATTTATGAGCTTTCCGTGTAAACATTGTATAAAGTAAAAAGAATTATTTTACTTTTAAAAGCTTCTTCATAGATAGTATAGCTAAATAGGAAGAAATGTCTAAGATTTTTTTTAATTTTTATTATTTTTTTAACATTTTATTTATTTATTTATTTGACAGAGAGAGAGAGAGAGAGACAGCAAGAGAGGGAACACAAGCAGGGGGAGTGGAAGAGGGAGAAGCAGGCTTCCTGCTGAGCAGGGAGACTGATTTGGGCTTGATCCCAGGACCCTGGGATCATGACCTGAGCTGAAGGCAGATGCTTAACGACTGAGCTACCCAGGTGCCCCAGAAATGTCTAAGATTTTAAAGGGCCAAAAAAAAAAAAAAAAAAAAGATTCCAAAGAGTATTGTAAATATAATTTGCTATGTAGAAAAGAAATTTGGTTTTTTGTCATCTTTGTCTTTGGATAGATAGCTTAATCTTTCCGGTATTTAGTTTTCTTATGTATAAAAATGAAGTCTTACTTGCCCACTAATCCATGGTATCTTTTAAATATTGAATGTTATATTGCCATTCAAATTATTTTGTGAAAGAATAGTTCATGGCCTAGAAGAGTGCAAAAATACAATAAATGTGTATAAGGGGAGAATAGAATTTTAAAAATTTATTGCATAGGGGCGCCTGGGTGGCTCAGTCGGTTAAGCAACTGCCTTCGGCTCAGGTCATGATCCTGGAGTCCCAGGATCAAGTCCCGCATCGGGCTCCCTGCTGGGCAGGGAGTCTGCTTCTCCCTCTGACCCTCCTCCCTCTCATGCTCTCTGTCTCTCATTCTCTCTCTCTCAAATAAATAAATAAAATCTTAAAAAAAAAAAAAAATTTATTGCATAAACTTGAGGAAGATGTTAGAAGCATTTCCATACTGTATGCTCACAGGGATTGTCTAACTAGGTTATAGGCGATTTTAATTTTCTTTATTTTCATATTTGTATTTCCTAAGTTTTGTATAATGAGAAAAAAGTTTAGATTAGATGATGTATCTTTTCAAAAAGTATTTTCTTCTCTAGCTGTTATTTTTCACATTTTTCTTAATAAAATATAAATATATGTACATATATAAAAGTGTGCATAAAATGCCATAATCGATGTCAGTGTGTTTCCACATCTTTAATAATTTATCTGAATTAAGGTTATAATTTAAATAATACATACAACCTAGTGAAGATAGAGCTGACCTGCATTTGACCAACTTTTCCGGTGTTTGCCTTTTCTGAAATCCAAATTATTTTGTAGAGTTCTATTGAAAGATCAAATTCAATTTGCTCTTTTTGTTGTTGTTGAAGATGGAGTATTCCAGGGCGCCTGGGTGGCTCAGATGGTTAAGCGTCTGCCTTCGGCTCAGGTCATGATCCCAGGGTCCTGGGATCGAGTCCCGCATCGGGCTCTCTGCTCCTTGGAGCCTGCTTCTCTCTCCCTCTGCCTCTCCCTCTCTGTCTCTCATGAATAAATAAATAAAATCTTTAAAAAAAAAAAAAAAAAAAGATGGAGTATTCCATTTAATATTTGAATGTCTACTGTGAGAGGCAACTTTTCTAATAGTAGTCTTTTACTTTGCCTTCTCCATGCTCTCAGTATTCTTAAGTTATTCAGATAAAATTAAAACTAAGCTAAGCTAAGCTCTTGTCTGCTAGTAAACTCAGCTTTCCTTCTTTAGAAATGTACTTTGTTATCAACTTTTTTATTAAATAAAGCTAGACTCATGTTTTTTGTTGTTTACCTTTTTTAATAAAAATATTTCAGACTTGTCAAGTTGC
This sequence comes from Mirounga leonina, assembly GCF_011800145.1. Classification (NCBI taxonomy): domain Eukaryota; kingdom Metazoa; phylum Chordata; class Mammalia; order Carnivora; family Phocidae; genus Mirounga; species Mirounga leonina. Next base: position 63,717,346 of record NW_023270451.1, on the reverse strand, counting down.
TCTTAATTTTGCCAATGAAGAAGAAGCAAAAAAATTCCGAAAAGCAGTTACAGACTTGTTGGGCCGGCGACAAAGGAAATCTGGTAAACTTTTTTTTTTTTTTTAATTCTTTTGAACAGGAGCTGGCAAACTATGGCTCATGGGACGGATCTGGCCCACACCTGTTTTTATAAATAAAGTATTAGCGAGACACAGCTACGCTCATTGGTTTCCATTCTGTCTGTATAATACATCTAATGGCTGCTTTTGTGCCACAACAGTTGGGTAGTTACAACAAAGACTATGGCACACAAAGCCTAAAATATTTATTCTCTGGCCCCTTCCAAAAAAAAAAAAATGCACTAATCCTTAAGAGAAATATTTTTATTAAGAACTAATTTTTCTCAAATTTACTGAAGAACTCATTCTGATAACCTTTTTTGTTGATAACATTCCATGTATACTGACTCTTAAACTTGCATTTTTATGGCATTGTTCTTAACTTACATTCTTAGAATATTTAATACTTTGTCAACAAAGACTTTTTAGGTAAGCCTAGAAGCAAATAAGCGAAATTGCAAACAAAGTCTGTTAACATTGTTTTGTCTCTGTTTTGCCCTAATGTTGTCTATTATAAAACCATAAGGAATGTAGTTTAATGCATGAGACTGTAATACATATAAAATAGAGAATGATGCAGTCTAGTATAGAATTTTAAATTTATTGATATAGAAATATTTGACAACAGTGTACTAGGCCTTTCTGTCATCAGGTGGGAGAAGGGTGATTAGGAAAGGTGAATCTCTCTAAAATCAACATCTTAAGAAGATGAGTTTTAGGAGAAAGGACATATGGGAGTTGCGATCACCAAATAGATCCCCTTCAAACTAGCTATGCCATACGCTCCTTGGAAAGTTTTTCTGTACATCTGGGGGTACATGTTACCACAGTTTTGAAGATCACTGTATTCCAGGATGTGCTTTACCACTAAAAGGAACTAAGCCTTGAAAAAATAAGACATTGGATCCAGAAAACAGAAATGTAAAATCATGTATTCCATTTTGTACGTCTTTATTGTTATTTTAATGGGTTTTCAAGAGGGAGGTGAGATAAAAAATGAAAATAAAATGAACTAAGTTTTGCCTCACAATTGCCTTATTATACCTCAACTGTAATGAGTAAACAGAATTATCAGGGACCTGTTTTTTGTTACTTCTTTTTGGGACCAAGGACATGAATTACTCGATTCCATGCTAGGAAAGGATTTAAAGGTATAGAATAATTTATGGTTCAGTGCTCTACTTCAGTGACATAGTCAGGTCCTAGGCCAGGGGCTCTGTGGGGCTCCTTATAGTCAAAATATGTGACATTTCCAAATCAAAACAAGTAAAAAATATTTCTTAAAATATAGACTAATTGACTTTGAAAAAGGAAGGTCACTTAAAGGTGTCTTTCAGCTGGTACAGGAATTTTGTTTTATGTAGTTCCTAAACTTGTAAGCATGGTGTTTCAGAAGCAGAAAGATCAGGGAGGCCGCTGATTGATCATTGGGTAGTGCTTCATGCTAAGTCAAACTCCAGCCTCCCCTCTCTTTCTTAGATGCATGGAGTCTGACTTTGGGAGCAACAAAGAATTAGTCTGTTTTCTTTTCCTCCCAGTAGCTATTTAATACTGGAAGCCATCTATCATGTTCTCATGCCTTTACTTCTTTAGTTTAACCAGTTTCAATTTCTTACTCCTCACATGATGTAGTTTCTAGACGCATCATCCCGAATACTGTGCTCTGAATCCACTATAGATTTTTATGTCTTCTTCAGATGGTCCAGATTTGAAGAAATGATCCAGCTTCAAATACTGTGGTCATATCTGAACACAGTACTCCACAAGTAGTTTTACTAGTTGATACTAAAATACCTCTTGATTTGATTAAACACTGTTCTGCAAATGTTTCTAGCAAATACCTCACACCAATAGCTCCCATTCTTCTTTGTTCAACCAAACTCTCACTTTTTTCATATGAATGGCTCTCAAGCCCGGTTTGTGTCTTATTTGTAAATTACTTTTTAGAACTTATCCTCTGAACTTTATATTTATCTCAGTATATTTCCATATCTGTGTTATCAGTTTAAGAAGTATTTCCTCTGTGGTTGCAGAGATAACATCACCTGGGAAATGGGAGATTGACATTCATTGACATAGATAGGACTTGCTTATGTCCAGTGTTTCAGAAAGTTACTTCATCAGACCACCAGATGGAGTAATAAATTTGTGTTTCCCATTGCCAGGATTTTTTAACTTGTCCCCCAGTTAAATCCTATTAATTTTAGTTTATGGCTGTTTATAAACTAATTATTATATCCTTATTTATGGGTATTTCTCTTATAATTTTGGGCAATTTTATATTAGAAAATCTGTGGAAATTACATTTGTTTAAAATTCTTCAACCACTTTTGAATTTCTTAAAGCCAAAATGATATCAAACTTGGTATGTAAGAGTCTGAGTGCAATGGATTGATAGTTCTCCTCGATTTACTCCTTCCTAATCTTCTATAGCTTTTTATTATCATTTTGGTCTGCTTTAGTGATCAGATCTCTCATTACTCTTGCGATTTCATTGAGTCCTGTAGCTTTGAAAACTCTCCATATGCTGATGCCCCCCCAAATTTGTTGACGTTTCCCCCAACCTTCAGACTTGTTTACTTCAATTGGGCATCAGAATAACCTTCAAACTTAACATGTCTGAGCAGAACATTTGAGCCATGTTCCCTAACCCCAGTTAGACCTGTTCCTACTCCTCTCCACATCTTCCCCAACTTGGTAGAAGGCTCTGCTCTGGCTTACCATGGTCTCTCGTAAATCCTATCAGTGAGTCTGTTGTCTCTGCCTTCAAAAACGTATCCCGGATCTATTTCTCATCACCTTTGCTGCCCCGCCCCCCCATCTAAGCCCCCATCATCTGTCATCTGGACTACCATAACTCCCTCACTAGTCTCCCTGCTGCCACTCAGTGCCCCCTACGATCTCTTTTCCACATAGTAGCCAAAGTTAACTTTTAAAAACATAGATTAGATTATGTCACTGGCCCTACTGAAAACCCTATAATAGCTTCCTATCATATATAGAATACAATCTGTATTCCTTACCATGGCCTGTGGGACCCTATATGATCCAGTCCCTGGGTCTCCTTTTACTCTTCTGTTGGCTCACTCTAGTCCAAGCTTCATGATGTTCCTTCATGCTGTTCCCTCCTTAGGGCCTTTAAATATGTTGTTCCCTCTCTTATTTTATTCAGATGTCAGTTCCTAAGAGAAACCTTTCTTAGCCACTTATACATTGATTTAGGAATAAGACAGAATTTAGGTGAATTAATTTTTTATGTTGATTTTTGTATTGTGTATGTCTAATAATACTATTTTAATTTATTTTCTAACAGAGAAGAGACGAGACCCCCCAAATGGTAAGCTCTTAGATACAAATTATTGATCTAGAAGATTTTGGATGGTTGTTTAATCCTTTTAGAAACATGTATCATACATTAATACTTAATTTTTAATATCTGTGATCAAATACTGTAGTTTATTGTGTCATTTTAAAAATAACAAAGATGAGTCTTAGAAATGTACTATTCTTTGGCTTTTTTATAGGATGAAGGAGGACTATGTAGGGTGAAGATCACTATTACATCTTCATTCTGTATTGACAATTGATTAAGTTTAGGAACTGTATAATCTTGACTTAATATCTTCCTTAAAGGTAGTAAATTTTGTGTAGCATACTTGTTCACTTCTTACTTTAAGATTTATGTTTTTTTATTTTGAAATATTATTTCATACTGGTAATATGAAACTAGCCTCTGTGAGAATGAGCACTGACTTTAATGGTGTGTTTAGAAGTAATAGTAGCTGTATATTACCCTCCTTAATTTGATGATGAGCACTTGAAGTATTGAGAATTCATTTTAAAAAAACAAAAACATATATACCAGAAAGGTGTACATTCCAAAATAGAAAGGACAAAGTCCCACATCTTTAGGGCAAAAATTCTTATCCTGGACTCCATAAACCCTCCCTGAAATAGTGTGGTAAATTCTTAAGTGTATATATTTTCTCTGGGGAGAGAGGATGCAGAACTTTCATCACATTTAAACTGGGTCCCTGACCCTGTGGAGGAAAGGAACCATTGCTCCAGGAACCTTAATTATAATGGAAAATATGGCTTTTTTTTTTTTTTAAAGCATCTCACATCCTCTCATTAGAATTTAGATAGCTTATTCCAGAAAACAAACAATGTGTGACAGCTATTGGTGATTGTTAGGGTTTGTTTCTCTTAATCAGATATATTTCTGATTTTGTCCTTAAATTTGTTTTCCTGATATAAAAACATGAACCAAATATTGCTGTATTAAATTTTGGATTATTTACCTTATTATAATTTTTTTAAAAAATGACTACCTTCAGTAAGACTTACCTTGTGCCAAGTATTATATACTTTGACTTTGTCTTTTAAGTGGAAATTTTAATACTTTTTTATAGGACTGCAGTGGAGATTAAACGAAGTAATCAAAGTACTTAGCATAGTATAACTAAATACTGGTTATGATGAAGACAATGACAACAATAATTTTAGCAGCTACTATGTAATGATCATTTACTACCAGCCACGCACTGTCCAGCGGTCTTATGAAATGGCTGCTATTATCCCCATTTTATAGAAGAGCACACAGGGGCAAAGGTGGGTAACTTGCTCAGGGTCACAAAACTAGTAAGTGGTAGAGCAGGGTTCAGTCTCAAGCAGTCTAACTCCACAGCCTGGCCCCTTAATCACTATGCTATGTCCATAAGATTTTGAAGGAGAAACTGAGACCTAGACTGGGTAAATAACATGCCTTAAGTTACACAGCTGATACGAGGCAGAGGCAAAGGAAGCAGAAGCAGCTGAGTCAGAAGTCCTTCATCTGTGAACTCTTACAGCAGTGTTAGAATTTTTTTCCCTTGTTGCATGCTCAATATTTTAATCCTTTTGAATTTATTCTGCATTCTGTAAGCATGTGTTGAGTACCAGTGGGGAAGGCTTCCTAGAAGTGGCATCTTTGGGAAAAGTAACCTGAGATTTTAAAGTGTAGATGTTGTATAAATAATTAAAGTTAACAATATAAATACTTTATGGAGTTTTCAGTACATATAAAATGTACTTTTGAAGAGGCACCTAATCCGTGAATACACAGAATTTGGATATTCTTTTTTTTTTTTTTTAAGATGTTATTTACTTATTAGAGAGAGAGCTCTGAGCGGGAGGAGGAGCAGAAGGGGAGGGAGAGAGGGACAAGCCGACTCTGCTGAGATCATGACCTGAGCCCAAACCAAGAGTCTGACACTTAACCGACTGAGCTACCAGGCACCTCATGAATTTGGTGACAGTGGTGTCTTGCAATTTTATTACTCCTAGTAGGAGAGGTACTCATAATTAAATAGTTTCTTTCTCTGTGATTGCTCTTGGTTTTAAATCTTTAGATCTGTAGTTTTAACCCTTCGGCACAGTGATCCCAAACTTCTTTTCATTAAATGAGAGTTTAAAAAAATAGTATCATTAAAAGGCAAAATTATATGGCATGTATTGCCAGCATTTGTATATTTCCTTATAAAATATACATATAATATGGTATTAACATATTACATACACAGTAAAGGATGAAATAATTAATAGAAGTTTTCGTATTTTTTTTCCTGCAGTGCAGTCATTTGTCTTGCTCTCCCCACTCTGTGGAGACCGCTGTTTTGAGGGCAGCATATTACTTTCCTGCATTTGGTACTCTACCCTACTGTCAGGCGCAGTGGACACCTGAACCACCCTGCTGTGTCCACTCGGGTGTTTTGTCTTAAATCCGCATTTGGATTATCAGTTTAGTAGACCTTGTCAAATCATAACTATTAAAAAGACACTTTATGTAGAAGTAACATATACTCCTGAAATGCAATTCAGTGTCTTCCTCACTAACTCCTAATCCATACATCTTTCTTTTTTCTTTATCGGTCAGTCTCACCTTTTAGCTTAGATGCTTTCCAATGATTTGTTCTCAGCTTCATGACTGCTTGACATCAGAGGCCTCTGGGCCACCTGTTTCTCAACTATTTTACCTTGGTGAGAGTTCTCTGCTTTTTATGTAATTAAGGGGAAGACTTCAGTTTGTTCTTTTAGTTCTAAAGATTAACTAGAAATGCTGTTCAGCGAGAGTATTAAAAAGCCTTTTCTGTGACAGTTGTCTTTAATCAGAAAATGGTAATTTGTCATTTGACTGGTTTTTGTTTTTTTTTTAAAGAAGGGAAACCGCCCCCTCCATTATATATTTACTTAGTATATGTTCTTAGGATGAGTACAATTTCATAAATGGAATAATTTAATTTTTACTAGAAGTGATATAAGAGTATCTGTATTACGAGATCTTCCATAAACTTTATTAAAAAATGACTCCGTGCCTTACACAGGTTGTCACTTTTGAAACAAATATTTAATTGGGCTTTAGAACACCGTTTTAAACTTACTTCCAAACACCTTCAAACTCTAAAGTAAGTGACTATTGTCAACAGAAATAACCAAGTACCTAAATCCCATGATTATGTAGGAGTTTTTTTTTTTTCTAAGTTTTGGAAGTTATATTTATTGAATGATGGACTGTTGAACTATATAAATTGAGAAAACTAATTGATAAGGAAATGATATATGATAACATTGGTAACGTTAGCATTATCAATCACCTTATGGTTTGACTTTAGTGTAAAAAGTACAGTAGTAATTAATAGGGTAGTGGACTAGGAACCAAGATAGAGTTCACCTTTGCTTTTGCCACTAATTGTGTGACTTTAGATAGGTCACCTGACCCTTCTCATCCTTAGTTTTCATCTATAAGATGAAAAGTGTAGAAAAACACTCTAATTTCTCAGCTAATACTAATTTTCTGTATTCTGTATAATTTGAATTTTCCTGTATAGACTTAAGTAATGTTTTAACTAGTACTAATGAAATTCATGTGTAATGACGCTAAATAGCTAATTCAAAGGCTTTATAAACTGTGTGGCAGTAACAATATATCCACACCTCCGTTTTGGGTAGAGGGAGGAGGGGAAACAGTCTGACTACAGTATGAGTTAAACTTTGTTATTCATTCCACATACCACTTATATTTTGTTCCTGTCTTCTTTATCCTTAAACTTTCTTCAGAGATGACTGAATTATTTTCTCTAGTGAGTTATGAATCAGGCTTACAAGAATCTTAACTTTATTAAATTTCCCAGAAAAGAATTTATTAGCTTGGATAATTTAAACTATTAAACTTCACTTTACCCCATTCTATTACCATTTAAAACATCCATGGTATAATAATAACTTTTATATAACCTAAAGCAGCATAAAAATATTTTCATCTTTGTTTTTTTCTAAAAACTAGTAATAGTTTTGTTATTTTTTAAATGGTGAATCTGGTTGCTTCTTTATAGTTGCTCTTTGAACACCTATTTCAGGAGGGGTGGTAATGTATAAGGAAAGTGCCTCATTCTGATACTCCTAAATCTGTCTTAAGCTAACTCTTAAATTCTATTAAGTATAAAGATAAGAGAGTAGGTAGTGTTTTGCGGCATCTTACCACGGATGGTGTTGCTGATACTGATTTGTAAAGCTAAATAATAAGAGGGAAGGCAGAAAAGAAAGGAAGAGAAGTAGAAACAGATCAGTAGATAAGCCTTTGAGTATGGCACCAATTTAACCCTCCAACACTTGAGTTCTGGGTATTCTCAATAAGTCCCTTACTTTGTGAAACTATAGTAAACACTGAAATCTGATACCTGAACAAATTTGAAAATCCAGCCTTTATCTACTATTTCATAAGCCTTCTGTATTGCATAACTAACCTTTAACTTTTGATCCAGTCATTTTTATTATTCCTTGACACTGAATCAGCTTATTTTAATGGTCTTATCCATATTATTCACTACCTTCCATCTTTTTCAAATAACAGCTTCTTTATTTCTTGCCGATATGAGCAATTTCCCATGGAATTTTATATGAAAATACAGATAGAACTTTTAGACACTTACATGTAAGTAGACTTTGAATATGGAGGGAAAATAGCTGAATTTTGGTGATATTAAAAATACAAATCTTTCCAAATTGTTTACTTGTCCGATAAGGTGGTAGATGGCTTTTGTAAATTTTATTTTAGCTCTATTTCATCTTGAATAGTAGAGTTGAAAGAGAGAACATGGGTTATATATAATATACCCATTTAGATAAACATTGTTCTTTCATATAACTTTAATGAATAGGCTACATTTGAGGTTTTTAATGCAGTTGAAGAAATACAGTCAAATTAGCATTTAGTTATCACCTAACATACATTAGCCTGTAATTTCTTGGGATTTCTGTTTTCCATTCTATGATTGTGTCAGGGGTCCTCAAGACCACCCCACAGCTGATTTGCTAGAAGGACTCAACAGGACCAGGCATATAGTGGGATACTCATGGCAAAGATTTACAACAGTGAAAGGATATAAAACAAAATCAACAAAGGGAAAGACATATGGGGTTAGTCTGAGGGAAACCACATACAGCTTTGCCATAGTCTTCTCCCATTGGAGTCGTGGGGAATGCACATAATTCGTCCAGTAATAAGTTGTTACAACACATGGTAAATGTTGTCTAAAAGAGAAACTCATTAGGGACTCAGTGCTCAGAGTTTATTGGGGGTTAATCACGTAGTCCTCCTCTTTCTAGCACATACCAAGATACTAGACTCCCAGAAGGAACGCAGGTGTTTAGCATTAAGCACATTGTTAGCACAAATAGTTGAGGCACAATGAGCCCATCTTATCAGGGAATGATAAAAAAACCTCTTGCAATCCCATTTTCCAGATGCCAGCTCAGAGCAAATCTTACAAGCAGCCCTTTCTAAGGATGGCATTAATATACTCATCTCAGAGGAATTTTCTAGTAAGAGGTTTTGTCAGAGAATCCTATATTAAAATAGGAACATGTGATGCCATTAGTTAAATTTATAAGGAATTTTTAAATTGAATACATTTCATTTAGACTGTCATGCTTTTAAAGCCAAGGATATTTTTGTGAATTATAAAACAGGTTTTGTATATTATATTTAGTGTCACTACTAAAGGTGCTATTATCAATATCTGAAGATGCTGGAGATTTTCACTATTGATTCTTGTGGAAGATGAGTGTTTTGAGAATTTTTCCATCTCATTTTTGAGCCCTGTACTTCCAAAGTCAAAGTGTACGTATACTGATAGGGAAAATATTACTGGACTTATATATGGTAGTTTTGGAAAAAATAGTAGTAATAATTGTATAAGTACTTTTTTTCCCTCATGGACTAATAAAGTTGAAACAAAGAAGTAAGACTAGATTTCTGTGTCAGATTTAAAAAAAAAAGTATATGCTCTTTTTAATTTTTATTATGCTTGTTATGTCATATATACCACTTTACCCACAAGTAATGGGATGTGTGTAAGGCTATTATAGTCAAAATTTAAGGGATTTAGACCAATTAAATTTAAATTCTTATTGAAAATTTTTATTTTTATTTTCCATGAGATTTAATGTTACAAAAATGTAAGTTCTCTTTGAAATACCACCTATGCTAATGTGTTTAAGAATTTATTATAGGCTTTTGAAATTTTGGCAGTACTTTATCCATTATTTATAAAAAATTAACATGCAACTTTAAAATTTAAATAATTTATATTAGTGAAGTGGTCCTACTTCAGAGAAAGATACTTAAATTATAAATTATGAATGTAATAATTGTTATCTTAAATTATATCCTTTTCATATTGTTTTGCAGGTCCTAATCTACCCATGGCAACAGTTGACATAAAAAATCCAGAAATCACAACCAATAGATTTTATGGTCCACAAGTCAACAACATCTCCCATACCAAAGAAAAGAAAAAAGGAAAAGCTAAAAAGAAGAGATTAACCAAGGCAGATATTGGAACACCAAGCAATTTCCAGTAAGAGAGTTCTTTTGTTTTTCTTATCTTTTCATTTACTCACTGCTGCTCTTGGTTTTTACCTTGTTAGAAAATTTTGTTTTCTTTTTTGGAGGACCCTTACATTTATCATCTGCATACTTTTTTCGCTATAGATTTTGTTGGAGTTGGGTTTTTTTGTGTGTGTATGTGTGTTGTTTTTTTTTTAAGGCTATTGCTCAGTAGACTTCCTGTGCATCTTACAGTTTATTTACCCTTCTCATCAGGAAAGAAATATCAGATTAAGTTGTTTCTTTAAATAACTGTTGGACATAATGATTTCTCACTTTTTCCCTATAAATGGTATTTGGAAATTGCCTAGAGGCACTGTCTTAGTCCATTTGGGCTGCTATAACAGAATACCGTAGACTGAGTGGCTTATAAACAACAGAATTTTATTTCTATAGTTCTGGAGATTGGGAAGAGGCAGGCAAAATTTAGTGTGGTTCCACTGCCTGATTAATAGCTGTCTTCTAGCTGTCTTCCTCACATGTTGGAAGAGGGCAAGAGGGACGCCTGGGTGGCTCCAGTCGGTTAAGCGGCTGCCTTTGGCTCGGGTCATGATCCCAGGGTCTTGGGATCGAGTCCCACATTGGGCTCCTTCCTCAGCAGGGAGCCTGCTTCTCCCTCTCTCTCCCTCTGCTTGTGCTCTCTCTGTCAAATAAATAAAATCTTTAAAAAAAAAAAAAAGAGGAAGAGGGCAAGAGAACTCTCTGGGGCCTTTTTTTTAAGGGCACTAATCCCATTCTTGAGGGATCCACCCTCAAAACCTAATCACCTCCCCAAATCCTTATCTCCAAATACCATCACATTGGGGATTAAGTCTCAACATAGGAATTTTTAGGGGACACAAACATTTAGTCTGTAGTAGGCATCAAACCTTTGGTATTTATTTGACATATTTTAAGCATTTTCATATACATCATTTCATTAGCTCATTACAAAATTCCTATCCTCTCATGTATATATGCTTATATTCTTCTGCTAGTTTGACAGTTGAGGAAATGGATGCTCAGAAAGATTGTGCAAAAATGTTAAAACTCAGTTTTAATCCTGACCTCCTGACTCCTCACACAGTTTTTCCCTGAATATGGGTATGTCTGTGAGAACTATTAGTTCAGCCCCAAAATTTATTGGTTGGATTGGATTTCATATATTTTATGTTTTAAATGCTTTTTATGTATTTTCTATTTTTTATTTATATGTATTTTTGGTCTACTTCTTTAGGCACATTGGACATGTTGGTTGGGATCCGAATACTGGCTTTGATGTAAGTGTCTTTTCAAACCATAAATATTATTGCTCTAAATATGTGGTAATGCTGTGGCCTACGGGTAGATTTTTATTATTCATTTTTGTGAATTCTAGCGTTTATTTGAATGTGTTTATGTACATATACCACTGAGATTGGAAACCTTAGTATTGTTCTGTCATTTATGGCTATGTCTGTAAAGACAAAGGTTTTATTATACTCCTTGGATTTATGTACTGTAATACAGGGGTGCCTGGATGGTTCAGTCTGACTCTTGGTTTCGGCTCAGGTCATGATCTAAGGGTCATGAGATCGAACCCCGTGTCGGCTCTGCGCTCAGCCAGAGTCTGCTCAAGATTCTCTCTCTCCCTCTCCCTCTGCTCCTCCCCTGCTTGCTCTCTCTCTCTCATAGATAGATAGATAGATAGATAGATAGATAGATAGATAGATAGACAGATAGATAAAATCTTACATACTATAATATAAAATTCTTGTGTGTTGACAGCCAAGAGAATTATTTCTGCTAACTGATCATTTTAGGGGAATATATACCAAATTACTGGAAAGTACTATAATCAAATTCTGAATATCCAGTTGTTAAATTATCTAAATCTTTTCATTCTATTCTTTTTGGCAGTTTTGTCATTATTTAATTTTTAGCACTATGAGCAAGGTAGGCAACTGCTGGCAAAAATAAGTGTTTTTAACATTTTTAATCTATTTTGGTTGCTTAAGTAATATGTATTTCACATTTGACAGATAATCAGGATTTGGAAAAATTATTTTGAAGAGAAATATTTGTGATTGGGGTCAGAAATCCTTCTGGGTTTTTTTTGTTATTAACTACAATGTTAACTCCACAACATTTATTGAATGCTTCTTTATGTTGGGCTCTGTACAGGATGCTGAAGTTATAAGGAGGTCCTTTCTTCAAATTTTCAAATTGATTTACTTTTTTTGTTTATTTGTGTTTATACCTAAATCTTATTTAGTAACAGGTGAACATTGGAGATCTGAATCAGGAATGGGTTAGTAAAACTAAATGAGATGCCTTCTTTTTGAAGATAGGGAACAAAAAATGAAAAATTTATTCTTTGTTCTTATCTTTTCTGTTTTTTAAATAAGAAAGTTTAGTTGGCTTATAAATAATCTAACCATGTTAAAAGTGTATAAATTTAAAATAATATCATAAAGGACTCAGGTGAGAACTAAATTTGAATTTGATCATGCTTCTTTTTAAAAATTGGGGTAGATTTTATAGTTAACAGTTACTTTATCTTTTTTAGCTGAATAATTTGGATCCAGAATTGAAGAATCTTTTTGATATGTGTGGAATCTCAGAGGCACAACTTAAAGACCGAGAAACATCAAAAGTTATATATGACTTCATTGAAAAAACAGGAGGTGTAGAAGCTGTTAAAAATGAACTACGAAGGCAAGGTAACTTTTTTTTTTTTTCTATTCAGGCATTCAAATCTTTTTTTCCTTGTGAATCTTTTGAGGTCAGTTTCATGGAAGACAGCTACACACGTTCATGTGAACTTTCCTTAAGCAGAATATTTGAATTTATAGATAAGTAGCTTGGCCTGGTTGCTTTGCATTATTTTGATATAACTTAAATTTTGATAAGGTTTTTCTTATTAAAAACTCTTCTTTGCCACCTTATTCATTTGGGCTTGCTTTTCTTCCTAGTTTTTGTGTACTGGAACAAAAGCTCTAGTTAAAGCATTCTTCTGAGGAATTTAACTGTCATTTTAAATTAGGGGTTTGACTTACCTGTATCTTTTTCACTACTGATGTTCGTTCGGCTTTTCATTCATTCATATATTCAGTAAACATTATTATGTCAGCACTTGTCTTCACTCAGGATATTTAGATATAAACAGTTTCTGTCCTCAGAAATCTTACAGTCTAGTGTGGAAACAGATACTTAAACAAGTATATAGTCAATAACTGCTATTGTACAAACACAGTGTTAGTTTTAATGAAACTAGTGTGATGCTAATTTATCTTATTTTTTGAAAAAATTACATTTCCAGAATGGGTTTTTAATAACACCTTGGGCATAGCACCATTGTTTTTAAATGCTCCCAGAGTGAGTCACATTTACTCTTAATGTGTTCCTTGACTCTCTTTTTGTCCACTCTTACCACACACTTTGGCGTTACTCTACCAGATGTCGCCTGACATCTCTCTGAGCTCTCTGAATTTATAAGTTTATAAATCTACTCTTGACATTTACTAGACCATCCATACATCTGCCCTTACACCTAAATTCCGGTGACTAAGAGTTGACTATATTAACTTGATTGGGTTTGTTTTTTAAACTTTATTGTGATTGCTTTTTATTTTAGCTGCTTTTAAAGCATCAAATTAGGCAAAGTCCTCAGTTGAATTACCTAAAAAAAAAAATATACAGGCATTAAAAAAACATGCTTTGGGAACAAAGTTAAATTCTTGTCATACTCAAGAACCTAACTCCCAATGTGGAATCTTTTAGACACCAAAGAATTACTTTATAGAAGGTAAATTTTTTCAATGGAAGAGTAAAAAGACTAATGATTTATTAAGGAAATGTTTTCCAGGCAGAACATATGTGTTCAAAAGTATAAAAAAAATTAGAGAAGTTTATGAAGTTGCCTTAAAAATATATTTTGTGAAAAAAAAAATATATATAGTAAAATCTGCTGATCAAATCTCTTGAAACTTGTTTTGTAAAATTATGTAATCAGGTTTTTAAAAGTAGTAGACTTGTGATTTCCAACATATTTTTTGTGTGTCTGTGCAGTTGTTTGAAGGCCATTAACTCGGGTGCCTGGGTGGCTCAGTGGTTAAGCGTCTGCCTTCGGCTCAGGTCATGATCCCAGGGTCCTGGGATTGAGTCCTACATCGGGCTCCCCCTGCTCAGTGGAGAGTCTGCCCACCCCCTGCTCGTGCCCATTCTCTCGCTCTCTCTCTCTCTCTCTCTTCCCCCCTCCCTCTCTCTCGCCAAAATAAATAAATAAAATCTTAAAAAAAAAAAAAAATGAAGGCCATTAACTGAATAATCTGTGTAGGTCCACCACAGTGGAGTGGTATGTATGTGGGATGTTATTTGACCCAGTGCTCTAAATTATGTATGCTTTGATACGTTTACTTTCAAAGAAGCTAGAGTTCATTTATCCTGCTTCCAAGCATCCAGTGAGATTATTTGTCCTCTACTCAAACTAATTTATTTCTGTATGAGTCTGAGCTCATATTTCATCTGACTTTAGATAATTATAATGAAATTATGTGGATATTTTAAAAACACCTCTTACCCACAGCACCATTGTTTTTATTGTTGCTTATTATACTTATTCCTAGTGATTGCTTTTCACATTTGGCGTTATTTCAGTAACCTGTATAAGATATACTTAGATTTTTACATTAATTTGGGCCAGGGAGGGGGTACTTAATATAAATACATACAGTTAGTTCTACTCAGGGAGTTGTCAGTAATCCCATAAATTTAAATTTGTGTTGAGTAGCATTTTTCTGTTTGCTTTACTTTGATGAGAGTACATGAGAGCAGTTCTTTAATGTTTCCTGAATTCTATAATACTATATTTCTTTTAAATATTAGTTATATTTATATTGCTTTATAATTTCTATGTATAATACCTGTAAATGTCAAATATCTAGAGAGTTACCTATTACTTTTAATGTTGATCTGCAATAATAATAATTTTTAAGTATATGAGCTTTTTTGTAGTATAACCTCAAGACAAGGTTTTTTTCCATAGATGCCAGTCTTTCTTCCTTTTTAACTAAATTTTGATAGTAAGAAGTTTTATTGGTTGTAATTTGTTTCATATTTTTCACTTTATTTCTTTTTTAGAAATCTAAGAAGTATTGTCATTGTGATTCTGGTGTTTATGGTGACTCATAGAGTTTTGCAAGTCTCTAGGCCATCAGATTTTCTCTTGGTCTGTGTGGTATCTGCTTAGCAGGCATATTTGTGCATGGAAACATCTAACTCCCATTGTGCCCTTTCCTCTCCTTTTTTAATTCTTTCACATTTTTACGTTGGGATAAGGCATGTTTTTTGCATACTTATTTTTATGTAGAAATAATACGGACTATAAAAAAAGAGAAAGTTGGTAATAGATTTTCATCATAAAAATATAGAGATGTTTCCAGTCACTTTTCAAGGTCATAGAAATGCTGAACTTGTGCTGTACCCAAACTGGATGCAGTTAATAATTTACACACAGTCAGTTAAGGCTTCCTTTCCCCTAGGCAGTGATTTAATGTCCATTCCAATGAATAATAGCTAGAGTGCAAGTTATTCCAATAAAGTACTTACTACAAGTTCGAAAGAACTTTTATTCTCTCTACTGAAGAAATAGATCATTTTAGTATAAAAGATTGTGGATTCAGAGTCCTCAATGAGACCATGAGAAATGATTTACTAATACTTTTTATAGTAGGATACGGTGGTTATTTTCCTTTTAATTAAAAAACGAGTAAATCATAACTATTTGAAATATAAACCTTAGACTGATTAAAATTGCTGGAAGGAGGGGCGCCTGGGTGGCTCAGTCGTTAAGCGTCTGCCTTCGGCTCAGGTCATGATCCCGGGGTTCTGGGATCGAACCTCACATTGGGCTCCCTGCTCGGCGGGAAGCCTGCTTCTCCCTCTGCCACTCCCCCTGCTTGTGTTCCCTCTCTCACTGTGTCTCTCTCTGTCAAATAAATAAAAATCTTTTTCTTTTTTAAGATTTTTAAATTTATTTATTTGACAGAGAGGCAGCAAGAGCAGGAACACAGGTAGGGGGAGTGGGAGAGGGAGAAGAAGGCTTCCCGCCGAGCAGGGAGCCCGATGCGGGGCTCCATCCCAGGACCCCGGGATCATGACCTGAGCCAAAGGCAGACGCTTAACGACTGAGCTGCCCAGGAGCCCCAATAAAAATCTTTAAAAAAAAACATTGCTGGAAGGATTTGATGTACTGTCCCTATTCAGAGTATATGTAATACATTTATGTCATATCCTCCTGGTTTTGCTCTTTTATTACAAAATATGCTAGAAAAGGACTTTGCTTTTAGCAAGTTTAATAAGTCTCCTCACTTTGGATCCAGTGAGAGAATTGGGTGGACCTTAGCTGCAACACTCAGACCTCCAGTGTGCCTTGAATGTAAATCATAGGAACTTTCCTCTGTGATGGCTGACATCTAAGTGGGGTAACTCTCCTGTTTGCAGATATATATTATTTCTACTTTTAAAAGTTTGTATGCAAGGAGATAATACCCTGTGAGTATTGGTCTTTCTGCATATTTTATCTAATGTTTATATTTGGTAGCATATTTCCCATGATTGCCCCAAGTTAAATTAGAAGATACCTTCTATTTCCTTTGAAATGAGGGCTTTTTCCCCCTCTCTGGTATCATTGTGTTATTGAACATCTAAAGGTACTTGTTATTTGTAGTTAGGGTTGGCATTTGTATTTTGTAAGACTGTAGAACTATCCATCAATAATATAGTTTATATCAGTAAATACAAATGGTTTTTATGAATTCTAGGATTTCTCTACTCCTAAAAGTAGTTAATTTTTCTCTCCAGTCTTTAAATGAATGGAGAAGTAATGAAGTTCATTATTATGTAAATTTGTGTATACTGTTGGTAAAATCATGCCTCCAGAAATATAATAAATGTGTACCTTGAATTTTTTCCTTGTTATATCTTACATTTTTACTTAAGTAGAAAAAGAATGTGAATATCATTAATACCAGAATAGTCTTAATATTTTATTAATAACTTTAGTTTGGTTTTTCAGTGTGTAGAAATTCTCAGTTAATTTATTAATAGCTAGTTGTGTCTTCTGAATAAGTAGTTGAATATTTCACCTGAGTAAGCCTCCCTAACTGCCATCACTAGAATTACTGACCATCTTGTATAGAAAATAGAAGACATAAAATATAAACATAAGGTGGCAAAGGTTTAAATTTTAAAAGAAAAAGTATTCAATTTGGGTTTAGCTCAGATTAACTTGAATAAACTCTGGTAGGTTATGCTACATCAGCTATTTAATTCTGAATGTAAGTTAATTTTATAAAGTAACTAAAACTCAGTTCTTTAAAGAGGGAAGGTATCCATTAATTTTTATGAAAATGTTAAATAATGCTAATTGACCAGTGTTTAGTTTTGTTGTGATATTTTTGTTATTATTTAAGAAAGTGCTTATTCCCTTACCTTCAGAAGTGATGCTGATTCCTAAAAACTAAATTTTACAGTTTTAGCTAATATTTTTCAAGAAACGACAAGAAGGTGATCTTCAGTTGAGTATTCCCAAATAGAATGATATCTTCTGTGCTCACATATCTTTGTAAAATAAGATACAAAGATGAGGCCTTTGTTTTTCCTCGTATAGTTTTTTTTTATATATGTTGAAGTAAGTTTTTTTTTCCAGTATGATGTTTGTGGGGGGAAAAAGTATGCTTTCTTTTTTTCTGTTTTTATTTCAGCACCACCTCCTCCACCACCATCTAGGGGAGGGCCGCCTCCCCCTCCGCCCCCTCCGCATAGCTCAGGCCCTCCCCCACCTCCTGCCCGGGGGAGAGGCGCTCCTCCTCCACCACCGTCTAGAGCTCCCACAGCTGCACCTCCACCAC
The DNA here is from genome assembly GCF_011800145.1 of Mirounga leonina. Taxonomy (NCBI): domain Eukaryota; kingdom Metazoa; phylum Chordata; class Mammalia; order Carnivora; family Phocidae; genus Mirounga; species Mirounga leonina. The sequence continues at coordinate 63,699,451 of NW_023270451.1, read as the reverse complement.
CGCCTCCGTCCAGGCCAGGTGTAGGAGTCCCTCCACCGCCGCCAAATAGGATGTACCCTCCTCCACCTCCAGCCCTGCCCTCCTCAGCACCAGCAGGGCCTCCGCCACCACCTCCGCCTCTGTCGTTGGCGGGGTCAGCAGCACCGCCCCCGCCCCCACCCCCGCCCCCCCCACCGGGGCCGCCACCTCCCCCTGGCCTCCCTTCTGATGGTGACCATCAAGTTCCAACTCCTGCAGGAAACAAAGCAGCTCTTTTAGATCAAATTAGAGAGGGTGCTCAGCTAAAAAAAGTGGAACAAAACAGTCGACCGGTATCCTGTTCTGGAAGGGATGCACTTTTAGACCAGATACGACAGGGTATTCAGCTGAAATCTGTAAGTAATCTGTTCTTTTCAGTTTAGACTATCTGTCCTAATGGAATTTTTAAAGTAATTTATAAGACAACTTGGAAAGTCTTTATTTCACTTTTTGCTCTTTCTCTTGGTATTCATATTTTTAACCCTTTGAATTTCTGATATTTTTACATATGGTAAAACACACACATTTATACCTATTACCAGTGTAACCCATACTTCTGTAATCGAAATATCACCCCAGAAAGTTCCCTCATGCCTCTTTCCAGTTAGTCCCCCTTTCAAAAAGATCACCAGTCTGATTTCTGTCTCCGTAGATAGTTTTGCCTGTTCTAGAACCTCAGGTAAGTGGAATATTCCAACATGTTTGCTGTTGTTCTAGACTTCACTTCTGAATAAAATTTGCTTTAAATTTAAAGAAAAATCTTCAAACTATAGAGAAGTAAACTCTACTTATAGACCAATTGTAATCACCTTGGTAAGTTCAGACCATTACCTTTATGAAAACTAAACTGTATTCTAAAGTTCCTGTGTTCTGAAAGTTAGATTAGTAGAAAACCCGACTCTGCAGAAAAAGGAAAGAAATCTCTGTACTGGATGAGGCAGAAGTGGGCAAACTGGTTTTTTTTAAAGGACCACATAGTAAATATCTTAGGCTTGCAGGCTATGTGGTCTCTGTCACAACCACTCAGTTCTGGTGTTGTACCACAAAAGCAGCAGCATTGGCGATGCGTGATTGGATGGGCATGGTTGTGTTCTATAAAGCTTTATTTAGGGACACTGAAATTTGAATTTCATATAATTCTCACGTGTCACAAATATTATTCTTTTGATTTTCTTCCAGCCATTTAAAAGTAAAACTCATTTTTCACTTTAAAAAGTTCTACAAAAATAGGACACACTAGATTTAGCCCATGAGCAATAGTTTGCTGGCCGCTTTTCTAGAACCTAAACTCTCAGCGTTGACATACTTCCTTCTGAGAGTACATGTAGTCTGTCAGTTCCAACAGGAACATTTGCTCTGCGGGGCTCCAGACAGGTAACGGACGGTAGATTTTTCTTTGCAGTAAATAAAGATGAAAGAAGGGGATTTTGATTGAAAATTATTTTGTGACCTAGGGAATTATGGTAACTTTCTCAATCACCAAAACTTTAGCTAGGAAGAGAATGGTGGATAGGGAACACAGCTGATTGAATGAAAACATTTAAACATTGGCATAGCACAGATTTAAAAAACTCTGATCTTTAAAATGTATCTAGAGCTTTTTCTTACCATATGATTAAGCTGTGAGCAGTTGGCTCTGCTCCCTCTCCCCCTTTAGTTTAGACTAAAGGTTTCTCAGGAACAGTTGAAGAGTTTTGAACAGTTGTTAGTGGGAAGAATTAGTGTCAAAATGACCACAGCCACGGTGAATAACAGGTTTTAATGGAGTCATTTTCAAGCTTGCAGCTTAGAATCTGTGCCACTTAGTGTGTCACTCATCCCCACATCTGCCACTCTTAACTTACCTTTTGTTTCTCTTTCCTCTCTCTTCCACAGTCAACTTTGTTTTTTTCTCTCATTTGCTGATACTAATAAGGTGTTACATTTAATGAATTAAGTTGTGTCCTCTTTTTTTAATTTAAAAAGTTGCTGAATTAAATTCCGTCTTTATTTTCCCCATCATCATTTCTTCCCATCCCAACTCTCTCCCTGTCCAAAAAACCCTGTAAATTGATCTCTGCATTTCTTTTAGAAAAAGAAATGTGTGTTCCATTCTAAATGTAAGCCATCCTTACCCTAAATAATCACCTTTTTTTTTTTAATTAACTGCAAAGTAATATCCTGGAGGGCATGAATCAGTGAATTATTAGCATGCTATATATGTGATCTGAGTCCATAATTTTATTTCCTTTTTAAGAAACCATTCTGTGGTTGAAATTTCTCTGTTTCTTTAACAGTCTATATAAATCATTTGTTCAGTGATGAAAATTACTAACATAAGATCACAGATTTACTATAAAGAGCTGGCAGGAAAGGTGTAAGTATTCACTTACATATATTTTGAATTCTGTGTTCATAGTACCTCGGACAGCACCATGTCTAAGTCAGTGCTTTAGAAAACATGTTTATGGCAGTGTCGTGCTCCTGCAGTGCTCCCTGCCTCGTATTACCAGCTTGCTTAAGGGGAGTCTGTTTCTCCTTATTGCTGCTATACTTCTTTGAGAGCCTCATGCTGACATTCAGAGCTCTGAAACTATTTCTGTTGTCTCTTTCATTTGTGGCATTTCTATACCAGTAATAGTTAACATCTGGTCTCTAAAAACCTAAATCCTAATGAATGAGTCAGTATTTTTTGGGGAATTACTTTGACTATTTTTAAAAGAAAAAGATCTGTAAATCCAGAAAGACAAGTAGTATTAGGAGAAGAGTTGTGAAGACCAAAATAAGAAGTTTGCCATAACAAAGTAATTTGGCGGGGGCGGGGGGTGGTGGTGGTAGGGGTGGAGAATGACTTAGAATTGAAATGAAACAGCTGTGTGATTTCATTTTTAATTATACCAGTATTCTACCTTTACAAAGGTAATATAATTCCAGAGACGAAATTAACAAAATGAATATTTTGTATAAATGACTGTTCATTTTAGTCAAAGTACACTTAGAGGAGTACTTTCTAAATTTTTTTTCCCTGAATCTCAACAGATTTCCTGTATTCTCTCTTTTTTAATGAGAGTTGGAATCAGGGAGTATTTTGTATAGAAATTAGATTTTAATGAGACCCCTTGAGGTTGATTTTTTTTCCCCCCCTTGAATGTAGTTTATACTAGATAGAAGTACTTTAGTTAGGGATAGTTGGTTGCCTTGTGAGGTAGGTATATTTTGAAAGCTACCTAACTGATCTCCTTAAAGAGATTAACTCCTCATAATGCTATGAGAAAGAAAATTCATTTTGAGTTAAAATTACATATAGGTATAAATATAGTATATAAGGTGATAAGCTTGTTAGTAAAGCTGAGTTTTTCTAGGAGAGCAGAAGTCTCTTCATTTGCTCTTAGATATCTTAAGTGTCCTCACCTAACAACTCCAGGGATCTGGACATTACCTTAGTTTTGTTAAAATGATGTTCCTTGATAATAGTTTTAAAGTTTCATCAGCTAAGGCTTTGTGTTCTAGAATGAAAATGAACAGAAGTAATCCATCTGCAAGGACAAGTATTATTTAGGGAAGGGTTTGTTATTCTAATAACAAATGTGTTGTTGGCTTTATACATTAAGGAGTATATGAATAATTATTTTAAGGCAGCAGTTTATTTCTTCCTAACTTGGTTAATCCTGTCCTGGGTTTGTGTGCTCTTTTTTATCCCTTTCCTTTTTTTAAATAGGAAGTGATTCTAAAAACGTAAGACTTTCTGGAGACAAAAATTTTTTGCTAAGAATTTATTTCTAAATTCTGCTAACTTTCTTTTCCAAGGTATCTGATGGCCAGGAGTCTACACCACCAACACCTGCACCCACTTCAGGAATTGTGGGTGCATTAATGGAAGTGATGCAGAAAAGGAGCAAAGCCATTCATTCTTCAGGTATATTTACATGTACATATGTGTATTTAATTTTAATATTTGAAGTTCTATTTTCTTTTGATTTTATGATAGTCTTTGCTAGCTTTTCCCCTGCTGTTGAGTAACACTGATGTGGATTTTAGGACAAATTTTTAAAAGTTACTGCCACTGTGACTAGTCTGTCTGAAGCTTAATGGATTCCAGGACACCATAGCCATAACCATAAACTGGAAGAACGACTTCAGAAAAATAGCAATTTCATTTCCTATACTGGAAATACTAATAGAATGCCTGGCAACTCTCTAAATTAGGCTTGAGATTCTGGATCTCATTCCTGTGACATTCTTGTGACATGAGAAATTCAGGTTTCCCTGATTTGTGAGAATCAGGGCTGAGAAATTGGGTTTTCTGGGATTTGCTAAAGAATTTTGAAGTTTTTTGTGTCCTCTTGTGATTTCCTAAAAGGTTTATTTGAATAAACTTGTCCCTATTCTGAGGCCATTATTAAGCATATGTACACCACCATATAAGTGGATATTACTTTCAAAAGAGAAAGCAATGGGTCTTGATATAACGCTTGAGGTTTACTAAAGAGCTTCCCCAGCATGATGTACCAGAATCAGATCTCTGTTCTTATTAAATCTATTATTTACTCTCTATCGAGCTCAATTTTCTTACTTGTTATGTGGAGAGAATTCATGAATCATGATTGATATGAAGAATAAATAAAATAATACGTAACTAACCAGCAGATTACTTAGCACATAGTAAGTGCTCAATAAATGTCATTTTTCTTCTCTTTGTTTCTCTGTAAGAATGTGGATATCTAGGATCTATTACCAATATTTGTTTTCCTTAAATAGACATATTTATTCTCGTACTGTGTGATAAAGAGAGAATAGGCTATTTCATTCTGCAAATACTTATCATGGAATAAAAAAAAAAAAAAAAAAAAATCCCTGCCTTCATGGAGCATGAATGGATGCATTCCAGTGAGAGACAAACAGTAAACAAAGTTAGGAAAATATATGTTAAATGGTCATATGTACTAAGGACAAAAATTAAGGAGAAAGGGAGATATAAGGACTTAAAGGATGTGGGAGGGAAGTTCATTTTGAAATAGGATGAGGCCTAACTGAGGTGACATTTGAAAAAAGACCAGGAGTTTAGGGAGTAAGCCATACAGAAAACTGGGGAAAATGTGTTCATTCAGATGGAAAGAACAGCAAATGCAGTCTCTGAGGTTGAGGAACATCAATGAGGCCGGTGTGGCTGAGGAAAGAATAGGAAGGTAATGAAGTAAGAGAGATGGTAGGAGGCCAGTAGTAAGGCTTTGGAGGCCATGAATGTGATGGGAAGCCACTGGAAGGTCCTTAGCTGAGGAATGGCAATGATCCAAGCAAGAGATAGCAAAAGTTTGAATCAGATTGGTAGCACCAGTGAGCTGGGGTTGGATACTCGGTATATTTTGACTGTGGAGATCCTTGAGTTTGCTGATGGGTTGGAAGTGAGGTTTGGAAAAAAGAAAGGAGTGAAGGATGACTCCCAAGATTTTTGACTTGAGCATGAAAGGGGTGAAATTTTCATTAACAGAGTGGGGTAAGATTTAAGGAGGAGCAGGTTTGAGAGGAAAGATCAGGAGATTGGTTTTTGTAAATATTAAATTTGAGATACTTACTAAAAATTCAAACGTAGATGTTATGCAGGCATTTGGTTATGAGCCTGGAGTTGAGGGGCGAGGTCTGGACTGTTAAAATAAATTTGCATGTCATTAAAATAGGCGTGGTATTTAAAGTTACAGAATGGGATGGGATCATTAAAGAAGTGGATGTGAATAGAGAAGAGAAGGTGTAATAAGGTCTGAAGGCTGGAGAGTGAGTGTCTTAGAAGCCACATGAAGTGTTTGAAGGAGGATGGAGTGACGATCTGGGTCAAATGTATGTGGTCAGACAAGAAAGCGAGAACAGGAAATTGAGCTTTAGCTTTAGCAACAGTAGGTTATTGGGGACCTGGAAAGAGCAATGTCATTGGGTTCAGGAGAGAATAGGAGGGTAGGAAGGGGAGGCTGGGTATTTGGACTGCCTGCTCTGTTCCTTAGTGGCTCAGTGTCCTCAGTATCAGTGAGTTTCCTGCCTATCACTGGAATTATAACTGGAATTGGTAGCTGAACAATCTGTCAGGTGTATTTTTTACAACTTTTCTTTAAAAATAGTCATTAAAGGGGCCACTCTTGGATTTGAGATGTGTGAAAATTCAGAGAGGCCAACGCAAATGTGGGTTTTCATATAAAGAAACACTGGTTGAAATTCACTACATAGATACTACGGAACGAGAACCCAAGTCTTCTGACTCCTGTTCTAATCTTCAACTGACCATCCTACTCTTTAGATGTATTTTATTTGATTCATTTTAAATTGTCCTAGTAACCAGATTCCTCCAGAATCGAATGGTTTTGTTTCAGAAGTTAAATAATTGGAGGAATCATCCAAGAATCATGTAATGTTATTTTATTTATACATATGTTTTGATTGTTTGCCTTGGTGATTTTTTTCCAGATGAAGATGAGGATGAAGATGACGAAGAAGATTTTGAGGATGATGATGAATGGGAAGACTGATCTATATATTATATATATATATTTTTAAGGTGAAATACTAAACACTACTTTCTGTCTATGGATTCTGTAAAATTATCATGTAAATGTTCTACCAATTTGCTGTATATTTTTGTTGCCTTTTTTGCTTTTTTTTAATTAATCTGTGCAATACCTCATTTAATCTGTAAAGGTTTGTCAAAATCCTCTACAAAGCTACTCCCTGTTATTGTGTGCAAGTTTACACCAGGATGCTCACTTAATTTGTGAATATTTTTCATTCCATCAACAAGGGAGTTTAAATATTATATGTGAGACTGACAAAAACCTTAATGTAATTTAGTTATAATGCCAGAAGGAAAAACACTATTTTCATACCCTACTTTTTCTGTACCTAAATTTTCTTATTAAAATCTAGTATAGCACTACATTCTTTTTTAAGTGATACAGACCTTAGTTTATTTAGCCCCTTCATTTTGAACACCATGCTACATGAATGTTGAAGCTGACACATTGCACAGTTCTCTAGACATCACTACACTGATGCGGTTTCTCAAGTTGTAGCAGTATGCTCTGCATAATGTCACTACAGAGACGCTAGTTGGGAAAATCAGTAACACACCTCTTGTAACAGTATTGCCTGTTCTTGTACAGAAGTGGTATTTGGAGGCTGGAATCATAAGGAGACCTTGCATACCTGTACTTGACTGAGATTATTTTTATGCTATAGCAAATGTGTCAGGCTCTTTTTAGCAAAAATTTAAAAATATTTTTGGTATTACTCTTAAACAGTAGTTTAAGTTTTTGCAGTTTGGGGGATTCTAGGGCTAATATTCTACATGAACTGAAGGAGGCTATACATTATGGTTACTTCAGTATCTAGTTAAATACACTATAAAAATCAGAACATTATAAAAATGATGTGGAATTATTTTTATTGTGTAGTCTGTATGGATTGAGGTATTCAGAAATACCAGCCATACAAATCGAATCTAGCTGGCAAAGGTAAACGCTGTAATGCTGAACCTATTACGCTATTTAAATTTTTTTTTTATAATTTCTCAAGGTTTTTGTCAAATGTCAGGTGAAGGGTTACATTTTTCTTAAAAGATTGGTGGTCCCAGTGTCGTATTTCTTGAAACACATGACTGAATGATAGATTCTTTTTTTTAAATAAAACTTTACAACCTGCACATTTGTTATGTATACTAAATGATGTGTTAAAATTAGGGTTTCCTTGCCTCTCTGCAATACACTAATCTGCCTAAAGGTGGTTGTTTTCATATTTATAGTGCTAATTATCATACCTACCTACTTTAAATTTTAGGTAGGAAAATGATCTGATTTAAATACAGACACGTATTTTTCTCACATTGAGTCATATGCAGAATGTAGTTCCAAATGTATTTCAGTACTATAATCACAATATCCAACTAAAAATTAAGCTCTCTAGAATTGTACCGACCAAAATCTAGTATTTGGCATGATCTTGACAGGCTGGACCTGCAAGATATGGCTTGAATTTTAACCAGTTATCACATAATCTCTAATGATCATGCATCTAGTTATCATAAATAATTTAAAAGGTTTTGTTGCTGAAAGCAGTAAGTGGTGCAGTAAGATAGTTAAGTTATTCAAAGAATGTTACCTTTCTTGCAAGAGTAATTTAAACACATGGGAAAGATTCTAGACTTTTTGTTTCTTGCAAAAACAGTGCCCTCTGCTGCTAGAAACCTTTTTCTGCTTACTCTCATTTTTATCGTGGCTTGAGCTCAGTGACACTGAGTCTGGTGTGGATGAGGCTGGACAACTACTAACCAATAGAGTTAGGAATTTGTGCAAATGGTAAATAGAACATTATAATTATTTTAAGTAATATTAAGCATCCTCCTTTTTTTTTCATTTGACATTATAAAAAACATTTTAAATATCCTAGAAATGTCTTTAAGGTAATGCCAGTTTAAGATCTCTCTTAACTTTTGGCCAAGGAATTCAGGGTTTTCCAGCTAACTTCGGTATGGTATTTATCAGGAGCTGCTCTGAATAAAAGGATATCAATTCTTTGAGTTGGAAACAATTTTAAACATGTAATATGAGTATAAAATTTGCCAAAGGTAATTGAGTTTATTCTTCTTGAGGAAAAAAAGGCTTTCTGTTATTGTTGTTGCACAAAGTCTAAATTACTGTTGGTTGAAACACAGCAGCTGTGGGGTTCAGTCCAGGCATGAAGACTAAGTCCACTGTAGATGTAAAGGTTGCATGTTTCGGTCCTCCACCACCTTGCACTGTGGGTAGCACTGTACCTGTGCGTTGTCTGAAAGCCTCCCATATATTCTGCAGCTAAATGATTGTCTGATAGCCTTCGCATTTAACAAACTTAGCATGAGGCTTTTTATATGCTACGTGATAGACAATTTCAGCTAGCCACATATTGTATGTGTGAGATTCATAAAGACTTTTCAATCATTCGTTTCCATTTATCAACTGAAATTTTGTTTAGTATGTGAATTTTTTTGAAATGTATAGTGATAGGATGTTGCACTGGTGGCAATTCATCATGGAGCATAATAAAATTAATTTGACCCAAATAGGCTAAAATGCTGTGTTTTTCTTTATTGTGAAGAGATTAAAATGGATAAAAACATTTTTTTTTTAACTGTAGATTATAGTAAAGGGTACACAGCAGTGAATGATGATGGTTGAAGTTTTCAGCAGACTGCATGCCCTGAGGGAGTGTGCCATTAAATAAACACGGTGAGCAAAAAGAATGTTACACCCTGTTCTGCTGGGAAATGGGACAGCTGCTCAGCTCCCTGGAAGCCACTGCTGTGGTATACAGAGCATTCACATTGCAAGGTCAACCTGGAGCTGTTTGGCATACTGAAAATGTTGCAGTTCCCTAAAATCAGAATGATACTGCAGTTTACTGGTCATTTCAGTAAAAGCCAAATACAGCAGTTCATGTGGGACTTAAATAGTTCTTAATCAATGGTATCAAAGATGGTACATTAAACAGGAACCTCAGTTTTGATAAATAGAATTTTCTGTGCTGCTGACTTTGGCACAAGTGGGTGTCTGAAGATTAAACTGAGTTATGGAATCTAGTGTGTAGGATGCTACAAAATGCCTTCCAAGAACTTTAGCCAAATTTAAACATTTCAATAATATGTTCTATTAAAAATTCGTTTCTGTTGTGCAGATGTGAACACTTAAGAATGTATTAACCAAACTTTAAAAAAAAATTTTTTTTGAGAGACAAATGCCTCAGAATTGCTCTTGTCATATTATATTTATCTAATTAAAGGAGAAATTCCTGAAATAACTTACTGTCCTTTAGAAATGGAGTTCTTAAAGGACAAATATAGAAATAAGGTCTATTTATATACAATAGAAAATTCTTTATGGAAAAGAGAAATTTCACTTTGCACACATTTTATTGACATTGTTAGATTTTATCTCCAAAATACAGTATTCTCTTATAATCTCTTAGTCTTTCATTGATGGATTTTTTTTTTAACCTTTGCTTTTTAGTGAAGCCCCTGGAAAAAGGTGTAATAAATTGGGTGTTATGAATATGATGGGGAGCATACTTTGCAGTTAATGCTAAGACTGCCTTTATGTCAACATGTGATACATGTATCCTCCTTTGCATGAAGGGAGCCCATTGAAAATTTTGGCTTTATAACAAAACATGTCTACATAAATAAGCCATACCTTTTTTTTTTTAAGTCTGTATCAGTGGTCATCCTAACTATTGGTGCAGTATTTAATTTCACACAAGTCCAGTGTAAATCTAAACTGGTCTGTACCACCATCAAGATTGACAAATTAATATATGAATAGCACACAATTTTTTTGAGTAAAATTTAACAGTTAAGAAGCTTATAGGTGGTTTTTAGGTTAGGTATTTATGTATTGGGGCGTTTCTAGTAAATTTGAAGTCCCTTAATTTTTTAACAACCACGAACATTTTTTATACTTACTTTAGTAAGGATTTTCTTTAAATTTTCTATTCAAGAGGAAGTTCCATTTTAACAGTATCAAATTATGTTATGGAACTGGAATTTCCAGGTGTCATATTGACATCACTCTCTGTCTTGGACTGGTTGCATGTCTTGACCTGAATTCAGTTTTATCTTGGTTATGGCTAGATGTGTGAGGATTTTCATCCAAGCCCAAGTCTAAGAATTTTTAAGCATCAATATCGCCATATTTAAACATTTATTAAGACTGAATAGGTGATGGACATTAAAATATAATTGCAGTAAGGTAGATCCCCTCCCTCCTTACATTTAAAATACTTACTTCACAGCTGAAAGACAGCTGCAGACCATCAAGTTCCATCAGGCCAACTCTCATCAGACTGGTAGAGGGGCTCGCCTGAGTTCTGTTAGAAGGAGCTAATACTAGAATTCAGCCTTGACTACTAGCTCAGTTGCTTTTTTCTGTGCACCATAATACTGTTTTATCCTTGTTTTCTGTATTTTTCTTAAATTACTAATAAGTTGGAGATTTACTTTGCTTCTGAAAGATTTATGGCTATGAATTTCACTCTTTCGTACTTGTCATCTGGGTGTTGATAGAAGCCACTGGCATCCTGTTCTTGTCTCTGCCGAGGAAAGCTGGCTTGTTTTGAGGAACCGGCCTCTGACTCTGAAGCATGTGATCGTATTTTGGCTCAGTGATGGCGGACACCCTACATTGTCCAAGCATTCGGTCATCACAGGACACTCTTGTCATTTAGTGCTGGGTTAATAAAATTGAGCTTTATATTCTACATCGAAATTATTTTTGTTTCCTATGGATGTAAAGAGCATTGCCTTTATTTAGATGTAAGTATTTTGTAAACCCTTAACATTCAACTTTCCTGACAGAAAATCAGTTTGAGAATGTATTAATCTTTCTGTATAATTTTCAGTCAACAGCTGCACTGTCAATTTAAAGACCGGGAGTTCTTCCAAGAGGACAAGGACAAACCAAACGCTTTAAATCCAGCTTCCTGGTTTTCTTATTAGTGAGAGAGGGGAGATTCTAATTTAGTAGCATGTATTTCACCCTTACTGGAAAAAACGCAGGAAAATAAAGCTTGTATTCTAGTGTTGGTGTTGAAAGAAACAAATTAAGTGAAAGGAAAAGGCATCGTCATGTCCAGTTAACTATAGGAAGACATAAAGCTGTTCATAATGTCTCAATTCTGTAGAGATCTGTTAAGAGAACTCTAACTAGTTCCTTAAATCAGCTCCTGAGCCTAAAAAGAAACAACTTTTATTTATTTTTTTAGTTAGGGTGGGAGTCTAAGGAGGCAGAGAATAGGAAGGAGAATTTCTTTGCAAGCAGATTTTTATTTAAAGATTGGGATTGGGAAAACATTTAGCAAGTAAAATTAAGTGTGTTAAAGTCTCCATTTTGAAGGGTGATAACTAGTTAAGAAGCTAATGAAATTGGGTATTTGGTTTATGTTTGCTTATTAAGCAAGGATATAGGGGTGCCTGGGTGGCTCTGGTTAAGCATCGGACTCTTGATTTTGCCTCAGGTCATGATCTCAGGGTCTTGGGATCGAGTCCTGCCTCGGGCTCTCAGCATGGAGTCTGAGATTCTCTCTCTCTCTCTCTTTCCCTCAGCTCCTCCCACTCATGCGTCCCCTCTCTCTCTCTGGCTCTCTCTTCCTAAGATAAAATCTTCTAAAAATTTTTTTTAAATTCTAAAAAAAATTAAAAGCAAGGCTATAAATGTAGAAAAGCCATCTTTTTTTAATTGCATATTCTGCTAAAACTTAAGTAACCTTGTTTTGTCCCTGGTTGAATGCTTGGATGCTATAGAACATGTTTGTAAGGACCTGCTGCCTGAAAATGTTCCTGAAAGTTTGAGTTGATTCTGAGCCAGACAATTGCTTTAGGTCTGCCTCACCAGAGCCCAGAGGTTTACGGCCACCATGTCTGGGTCAGTCTGATGTGGTTTATGCCATGAGACCGGGTGTGGAGAGCTCCGTGTGCCACTGAGCCCTCTCAACATCCTCCTTTTGTTTTCCACTTGCATCACTTGGTTTTCCAGGACAACAGAAAACCTGGTTTGATGGCAAGTCGCTGTATTATTTTTCATAGATGTTTCTTCCTTTCCCAACTCTAAATATGAAGCCACGCGTCATGCCACCGAGAAGAAGGGCAGAGAGAAACAAGTACGTTGGGCATTTGAGTTCAGTCTTGACTTTGTCAAGCTTACTTCTCTAATCATTATGCACAGTTGAACTCAGATGGGATTTGGCGGGTCATTGGAAAAGATAGGATAACTTGGCGGGGCGGGAATGTGGTATTTTTTCCACTGCATGGCTGTTTAACACTTAGGTGTAGCATTTTCTTCGTATCTGGGTCTTGGTTTGTGATGCATGGTAAGTTAGAATTTCAGTAATGACTCCACACGCAAACTGCTTGACATAATAAAGCAAGTATCTTTCAACACGTGGAAACCACTGCTGTATCCTCACCCTGACAAGATAACACCACGAAACTGAGGATAGGGATGGGCAGTGTAAAAACTATGAAGGAATTTTTTGAGAGTTGTTCCCCCCAAAAGCTTCCAAATACACAAGTTTTTTTTAAAAATATTAATAGGAACTGGTGGCTAAAGCAAGAAGGAACAGGAACGTAAGAAAATGTTCTCCTGTATCAAGTTCCCGAGTCTTCAAAAATTCCGACCTCTTATTTTTGGAGCTACTGGGTGAGTGCACTTGAATGCAAGTGTTATTATCCTAATGTCCTATGTTTAGCCAAACTACTTAAAATGAATTATTGTTACTGTAAATTGGAAGTAGGCCCCAGAATAAAACAAATCTGTTGTTCTGTACTAATACATCTCTAGATCAGGAAAATAGAAATTCACGTGGCCACATAATGCTAAGACCCACTGAGAAATCAGGCTCCCCACCTCCCCTGCCAACTTTGTAACAGGTAGTTTATTAAATCACCTTGATATAGTTTAGGAATAGAAGGTATGCTCATGACTGATCATGAGAGAATGGCTGACAGGCATGCATCAGTAAAACAGGAAAGGAGGCTGGAAAAACCTTGACACTGGATGCTGGAGATGCTCTTGTGTGGCTACCAATGCATGTGAGCCCCTTCCAAACCTGTCTCAAAATACAAGGTCCGCTCTAGCAGGTCACTGGAGATGCAACCTTAGAGCCATTTAATGTTATTTAAGAAACTGTCTTTGTGTTAGTGGGCATGAGCAGGAACATTTATGTATATTGATGTATACAAAATGTATTCATGGATCCACCTGACCTGCAGAAATTAGCTTGCCCAGGTAGGAGAAAGAGGAATTAGTGCACAAGGACTTGACTGGCTCCATTTAGATTGAGAAATAGCGTTTGAGCCATAGGTCAGGATTTGTAGAAAGTTTACATTAATGCACTCAGCCTCTAATGAGAAAATTTGGGGGGAAACAAAATGATAAGGAAAAGATTTGTATTTGTAATCATTACCCACAAGACTGGCAACGGGTCAAATGGTGAAGACTTAGGCTAGTTTCAAGATTCGCCGACTACTGGCTACTGAAAACAGGATTGTTAATATCAGTCTACTGTATAATTTATAAATATGGCAAGAGTTTAAATAAGTCACTGATACAACATAGGAAATATATGTATATCCTTTAAGAGTTGTCAGTGCTAAGTCAGGATTTCTCCATGGCTGGTTTTTCTTTTGTAATTGGGGAAAAGGACCAACCATTAGGCATGGCATTTTGGGCATGCAGGCTGTCAATATCCAACATACTGTCCCGCAAAATGTAGGTGCTGACAACATGTAGACTGTAATCTATTTCTTCTAAAATAAGTGGCCTGAATTAATGTGACCTTGACAGTGGTATTAATTGACTTACCAGAGCTGTTCTGGCAAATCTTTTGGAGGAATAAAAATGATGCTGTGTAAAGTTCAAAATAAAGAAAAATTTTTCCCAAGTTGTTTGGTTTCCAGATTTAAATTCCCATTGGCAATTTTTCACAGCATCTCCCTCAAAGATAGAAACTACTGCACTATGTTGAATAGGAAACCAGAAGAAACAACAGGTTTCAGAAAATTACGGGGATTGCTTTCCTGAGTTAATGTTTCTCCTGAAAGCATTGTCCCCTTAAATCACTCTCCAGCATTACTCTTTCTCTTAATATGGTAGCAATAACCTCCCTTGTGCTTACTCCTCCTAGAAATTATCTAATACAATTTTTTATTGTATGGCTCCTGTCATTCCCTTCTACTTCCTTCCCCCGTCACAGAAATGAACAGTAATTGTCAGGTAATTAAGAGGGCTGGGAATATAAAATGCACAGAATAGGATTGGGTTTGCATGTGTGTGTTCTTGAAACTTGTGAGTTGATATTGGGAAGTAATGTGGTGAAGATCCCATGGACATGTAAGTAATAGGAAGAAATATTGGCAATACATTTACTAACCTGTACAAGTGTTTTGCGGGTTTTTTTGCTTTCACTTTTTTTTAATTAAGTTTTAATTTTTTTTTTAAGATTTTATTTATTTGAGAGAGAGAATGAGAGACAGCATGAGAGGGAGGAGGGTCAGAGGGAGAAGCAGATTCCCTGCTGAGCAGGGAGCCTGATGCGGGACTCGATCCCAGGACTCCAGGATCATGACCTGAGCCGAAGGCAGTTGCTTAACCAACTGAGCCACCCAGGCACCCCAAATTAAGTTTTAATTTTAATTCCAGTGTAGCTACAAGTGTTTTTCTAATAAACACTTTCCCCAGAGGGCATAGTCAACACCTGCCCACTTAGTTTGCAATCCCCAGTGTCCACTGCTCTCTCTGACTTCCTCAGAGAGACACCCTGAACCCTGTCTCCCTTCTGCAGGGTGAACTATAAAGTGGACACTCATCCAGTTTCAGACTGGGCTACTTTTTGATGATAATGATGAAGCCATTTAAGGGGCCTTCCAAAAGCCCCATGGCCGTGCTTACTCTGTGCCCATTTATTTTTCCTTTGAGATATTTTTCCTTTGAGGAAAGTCATATTTAAAAGTATCCATTTTAATACTATCCAGTATTTATTAGAGCACTTACTAACATGCAATTGGACACTGCACAAAATATTTTACGTGAGGAACTTGTCACAATTTTCAGCCAAGGCAAACAAAACAGGTTAAACAATTTGCACAAAGTTAAATAGCTGGTACCTGGCAGAGCTGAGCCTCAGACTTAGGTCTGTCTTAATACAGAGGTTGTGCCTTTACCACTACGGTTCCCTGCCTCGCAGGTGCATTAAGTGATCAGTGATAGTCTGGGTAAAAAATAAAAATATTACTCCAGCAGCTTTACTTCAGATGTAGACGGCTTGGGATTGTTCTGATTATGCACGTGCAAAGCCCAAAGGGAAGCGCTGTCATTCTCTGTTTTCCAGAAAAAAAAAAAAAATTCAACAGAAAGGAAAATATGATCACACAGCTAATCCAGCAGCAACTGAAGCAAGCCAAGACCCAAGGCAAGTTGTGAGATTAGTGTACAGGCTCGTATTTGGGAGTATTCAGTGAATAAAATATAGTATTTTTATCATCTGTCTTTGGTTTGCTCATCCCCAACCCCCGTTCCCCTTTCCGTCAGCATTAAAATGTTTTTTTCTATTTGAAATATTAGATGAGGTAACTAACATGTTTGAGTAATCCCAAATGCTTAATAAATGATGACACAAGAATTTATTTGGAATTACCTCAGAGTCCTCTCTCTGAACTCAAAGTAATCTCTGCCAGTGTGTCTCCTTTCCTTAGGCATTTCCATTTATTTCATATTTTTATCACCCCAATGGTGACTTTTAATTTAAGAATATCATATGTGGAGACAAAATTGGATTTGTTTTGCCTTTTTTTTTGCTTACGTTAAAAAAATTCACATTTCTTTAAAAACAACATTCACCACTAATGGCTCCTGAGGTAAAAGCATAATTATCCTTCCTAACAAATCAAGATTCCTGTTAAACTTCCTATGAGTGTCTCTGAAAAGAGTCACAGAAACGTTCTTGGCAGCATTTAGAGAAAAATAAATGAGGGTGTTAGTATTACCTTGCTCCTCCTGAATGTGATATTTTCAGCTTTCTGCTGGTCTCCTGGGTAGGCTCCACAACTCCCAGATGGTACCATGTGGATAAAAAGTAAAGCTGCAGAAGACTAAACTATAACTTCTAAAAAGACAATCATAAATATATATAAATACATGTATTTTTCCCTCTGATTCCTCCTTCCAAAGTCCAAAAACAATATCCAAAAAAATGTCCTTTAATTTTCCCACTTTTGCTGAAGAGTTTGTAAAGAGTTCCTCTGAGCCGCTATTTGTTGGATTATGTTCAGATGGATGTACTGGTTTTTAATCCGGGGTGCTGCCACCACCCGGCCACTGGCTTGAAAAGGAATCAATACAGGATAAATTCACGGAGGGCAACTTGCAAATTGTAACCTGAGGCTGACTTTTGATCATCTGTTTTTGTGTTTATGTGACAGTGACCACTCAGATGGATCGTCTGAGATTCCATTCAGGAAGAGAGAAAATTTAGCAGTTTGTGTTAGTGTCAACACTATTTTGACCACAGATTAGTATGCTTTTCAATTACATGTCTAATTTTTAAAATTTCAAAATATATAACCCCACAAAAGTTGCGTTGCTAAGAAACTGTTCAGTTTATAATAAAGGTTATATAGCTAATTACACAGTGTTTCAATCTGGAACAAGTGATTAGTCATCTGAAAATTAGTGCAGCATATTAATATACAAATAGATAATGTATCCAAGTAAAAACTTCCACTTTAGAGTGCAAATTTGTCGTTAGGGTTTTAAAGATCAGACTAAGTTTACATCAGGATCGTTCATTTAGAGAATAGGACTTTCATTTTCCCGTTTTTCCTGGCTTGCTCAAAGATTGCATAGCCACTATGCAATCTAGATCCAGATCACACATAGAAATCCAGATCCACACATAGAAAAGGTGTGGGGGCTTTGAGCAGCAAGAGTGGATGCTAATATTCTTAGAACTCTGGCCTACAACGTGCACAAAGGAAATGGTACCATTGGGTGCTCACTGGAGCCCTTTAGCTCCATGTGTAGGATCTGGGACCGGTCTTGCGTCTAGAACTTCATTTCTCAACCATGTTCCTTTTTGATCCCAGACCACTGTTGGCCGCTCCAGGAAGAATGATGAAAAGACACTGTCATGTTGTCTCTTCATTGTTGTTGGGTAGCTAATATATCCGTCTATTCAAATACGGGTATCGAGTGCTTGGCTTTATTAGGCACAAAGGTAAGATACAGTCCCTGGTCTCCAGAATCTATAGTCCAGTAAAGATAGTGGGGAGACTAAGACATGTACACAAATAGTATATAATGCAAGGCAAAATGTATTGTGAGACTGTGGGAAATTGATTATAACAAGGGCAGGTGTTGAAGGAGGTAGATGAGTTCAGTTTTCAATACATGGTGTCTGATGTGAATGGTTGCATTCAGAATCACGGGGGGCATTTATTTGTGCTGGATTTGGGGGTCATGTGGTATGAGTAGTATTTAAAGATAGCACTTTGGATGAGATCATCCAGGAGAATGTGGAGAACAGAGGCTCTTTTGAAGGATGCTCTTGTCTACATCAACTTGGGTCAATAAGCTACTTGTCTTTCAAGGCCTCTTTGGAAGGAGGAATTAGGCGCTAACCAGATTTAAAGGGTGGAGGGGAACTCCAGGCAGGTAAGAGGGTATGTGAAAGGTGGTGTGTCAAGAGGGGGCACCACTTGTCCGATGAGCTGCAGGTCGCTCAGTCCGGCTTAAGCACAGGGTACATGAGGACAAGTGGTGCAGAAACATAATCAGGGCCATGTTTTGCCATGCTAAGGGATTTGAACTTCATTCTGGAGAATATGGGCTACCCCTGGAGAATTTCAAGCAGGTGACTGTTGTGATCGGAATTGCATTTTGTAAAAACGTATCCCTCTATAGCATGTTATAGACAAGTTGGGAGGAGTGAGAATGGAAGTGGAGAAGCCAGTTTGGAAGAAACCAGCTCAGAAGCAACAGTCCAGCCAACAGATTGTGAGTGACTCTGAGGGTTTTGTGGTGTTCAAAGAAAGCATATGCCATCTTCCAGGGGGGAAGAAATTCTCTTCAGAGCCGTAAGTCTAGGGGCGGCTCCTGTTAAATAAAAGGCTCCTGGCATCTGCACCACACTAATGAGTTTGGAGGTGTAAAGGTAGACAGGAACTGCACCTTGGGAGGGGACCAGAGACAGCTGAATTTGCTGTGCTTAATAGAGTGAAACGGATCTGGAATTCCCAGGGGTAACGTAGGAGGACAGTAGTGATGCAGAAGCTTGAGGGGAGAGGAAGGAAGTGATACACTAGCAAGAAAATACAGACTATTAAGTGGGGTGAAATAGCCAGTGGGGAAAAAATCTGTGATGGTCAGTGAGGCAGAGGACTTCTCACAACAGAAACGTCTCGTGTTTGGTTTGAAGTCGTTTGTGTTGCTCTAATGTCAGCCCTTCCTTTGTTTCCCAAATTGTCATGCAATGTTGAGGCTGTGGAAATGGAGAAAGAGGGCTAATTGCCACATTAGATCAATATAATTTGGAACAGGGCCATTAAATCATAGGTTTGCAAGGTGCGGGCTTGGAACCAGGGATGTGGAGACAACTATGAGCAGGAATTCTCCTCCATCCCAGGAATTCTCAGAAATCTTGCAGAAGACCATGGCCTGTCACAGAGATGGAATGAGATTTCCAGTTGACTTTATCTAGAACATACACACAGGTTTCCCCCACTATCCTAAAGTCGTGTTCCTATAAAAACTTCCACATGCAGAAATGGCCTAAAGCAAAGAAGCAATGACTTAATTTATGTGGAAAAACTTGTGAGTATTCCCAGACCCCAAAAATAACCTTTCTTAGGCTTTTCTAATACACATCTTCCTAAGAGAGGTACAGAAGAAATTGAGATAAAGCACAGATGCTCACAGACATGGTGCAAAGCTATGGAGGCTTGATGCTGAGACGCCGAGTGCAGGTCCTGGGGAGGGGACTTGGGGGCCCTCTCGCTGCTTGGCATGCACGCTACCTCTGCAACGGCTCGCTGACAAACAAACACTGAATGGTTATTCTCACTTTTTGTAAAAGTGACAATCCTCTTTGGATTCCTTCTGGTCAGAGAAAACAAGTTCTACTATACATCTTCCATAAAAACAAAGTAGCATAACGCAAACTTTAAAAAATCAGGAGATATATATATTTATGTACACACATATGCTTGACATAAAATATATATATATAAATTTATATGTAAGTATATAAATAATATTTTTGCTTGACATAAAATAGATATATAAATTTATATATAAATATATAAATAATATAATTTTTTCTCATGTCAAGTAAAAATGACATACCAGGAGGATGTGCCTTTTTTATTCTGAGATTTGGGGACACTCTGCTCTCCCACCAGCAGCATCCCCTCTAACGAAGCATTGCACTACTCCCTTCATCCTGGTGAGTGTCCCACCCCAGCCCTACAATCGGATGTCCATCTCCACTGCTCCCACAGACTTGCTCTCACCTGACTGCCAGTGAAAGTGAACACCATCAGGCTCCAGAACTTGCTGAGACACTTTATGGGACCAACGGCTCCTTCCTTAGGGCAACTCTCTGCTGTGCCACACGATTCTCCTCTCCTTCTGTCTGGTTATACTCTGCCTCTGCATTCTCCACACTCCCTGAGTGACCTCACCCAAACCCCCATCTTTAAATGCCACTCAGCCATGTGACCCCCAAGCCCCTATTTGCAGCAGGAAGCCCACCGCCATCATTCTAGACCCACCCACACATTCAAGTGGACCGGCACCTCAGACACAATGTACTCAATACTGAAGTCATCTCCTTCCTCCAACACCTGCTCCTGTCCCAAAAGGCCCAGCCAGGAGCACAAATGTCAACATAGACTCCTTTCTTTCATTGCCTCCTACCCCCTACACCTAGCCAGTTACTAAATTCTGTGGAGTGGGTGCTTTCTTAGTCTCTGCTCTGTTTGGACCCCTTTACACTTAGACAGCATTCACAGTTCAAATTTGTATCACTTCATTCTTAAATGATTATAATGGTCTGGACCTCACAGAATCCATCCTTCTCTTGGTTACACAGGTCGTATTTTCAAAACCTATATAAACATCATGTCACTCCTCCTCTTGAAATTCTCTGATGCTCCCAGGACTTTCATAATTAAGTCCACATTCCTTAGCTTGCACTAAGTTGTTCAGGTTGGGCTTCTGTAACTCTCAATTCCTCTTAGCCTTTTTTATTCAGAAGTAGAAAATTGTATGAAATTGTATGAACTTTTTGAAAGCATCTTACTAATGCATGTCTCTGCGGTTCAGATAGGCATATAATTTGGCTATGAGAAAGTTGGTAAACATGACAATTTGGTTGAAACCCAATTTCCAGTTTTGGTACCACAATGTTGGCTCCCAATTCTTGTCTATCTGGGAAATGGCTTTTTAGCTACCAATCATTCATCAATCAGTTCTTCTAAGGGCTTTCTGGAAGAGTTTCAAGTCAGAATAACTCAAAGGGATGGGTTGACACAAACTATATATCCAACATCAGAGGACTAATCAAAATAATCTAAATATCCAATAGTTATTGAACTTTCTTACATAAAATATGGTGGGTTGTATAATGGTATGTATGCTATCTTCCCCTTTTTGTAGAAAACATAGCAATATGTACATTTAAATATGCATTAAGGAGACTCTAAAAGATATACACTAAAGGGTCATCAGTGGTTGCTCTGTGTGGGTGGGAATATGGGGATTCATTAGGTTCTTTTGATTCCTGTACATTCTGATTTTTCTTAATGATCACATGCTATTTTTGTAAAAAAGAAGCCCACAGAGAAAATATACAATAGTTCTACTTTTAATTCACCAAAATTATCAATACTAGAAAAAAAAGACTGAAGTAGTAATTCTTTACCAAATCTTTGTTTTTACAGAATTACATTAAACCCTATGATTTTCAACTATTTTCTGTATTGCCCTGTTTCCTCAAACTTAAATATCCTTCCTTATTCCCTAGTCCCATCATTTGACTCTTTTTTTTTAGCCTGGCTAAAAAATCATGTGTTACTGTCCCTGAGAAGCCTTTCTTTTCTTGCCTTTTTTTTGAGAGAGAGAGAGGTGGGGGAGGGGCAGAGAGAATCCCAAGCAGGCTCCACACCCAGTGTGGAGCCCAATTCGGGGCTCAATGTGACAACCTGAGATCATGACCTGAGCCAAAATCAAGTCAGATGCTTAACCCACTGAGCCACCCAGCCACCCCTAACCCACTGAGCCACCCAGCCACCCCACTGAGAAGCTTTTCTTGACCACTTACCTGCTTTTGGTCAAGGGTCTATGGTAAACTGTGGCTCACAAGTCAACTACATCCAACAGCCTGTGAACTGTGAACTAAGAAGAGCATTTACATTTTTTAATGGTTGAAAAAATTGAAAGAGGAAAGTTAACTCAGGAAGGTTATATAAAATTCAAATTTGAATGTCTATAAATAAAGTTTATTAGAACACACACATGCTCTCTCAGTTACATATTGCCTGTGGCTGTTTTTGTCCTGCAGGGGCAAATTTGAATAGTTTTGGCAGAGACTGAATGGCCCACAAAGTCTAAACTATTTATTCCTTAATTCTTTACAGAAAAAGTTTGCTAGC
The DNA here is from genome assembly GCF_011800145.1 of Mirounga leonina. Taxonomy (NCBI): domain Eukaryota; kingdom Metazoa; phylum Chordata; class Mammalia; order Carnivora; family Phocidae; genus Mirounga; species Mirounga leonina. The sequence continues at coordinate 63,677,244 of NW_023270451.1, read as the reverse complement.
ACTAACTTTAGATGATGAGGCTTCCTCAGTGCCCACATAGGACCCTACACCTGTCTTTAAGTCAGTTCTTACCACATATTCAGGAAGGGATGGTTTTCTCAGGATTCCCACTGCTCTGAGGTGGAGGACACTTTCTAATTTAACTTGGTCTCCCCAGCACTGAGCAGAGGCACTTGGTAAGTAAATGCATGATGAGCTCCCTCCATGAGAATGTCAGTTACACAAGGACAGGGATTGTTCCTCCTTCGTTCACTGTGTATCCTCAGCGTCCAGAAAAGTGCCTGGAACATGGTAGGCCCTTAGAAAATCTTTGTGGACATTGTCAAAGGCATTAACATTGTACCATACTTCTGAGTTCTGTAATTCTTAGGTCAATTCTTAGTCTTTTAGACCATGCTCTTTGATGATTAATGAAAATAAGACTCCACCTTTCAAGCCTCAGAGAAATAAAAGATAGTGTTAACTCTGTCATGAAAGGAATCTTTTCAAGAATCTATGGATTTGCCCTACTCCTCAGTGCATCTCAGCAGCCTGTTAGTACCTCTACCTTTCTCTCGCTTGGAGCAACTACATCAGGGCAGGTATTAAATCAACATCCTGCTGACACTGAGTTATAAATGCCTGGGGCAGCTGGGTTCCTGACGCGCACTAAGACTCAGCATCCTGGCCCCGTTTCAAACCCGGATGATGTGTACTTCAAGAGATTAATGTGCAAGTATAAATCACAGCCTAAACACTTCATCTGGTCCTGGACACTCCTCTCCCTGTGAGCTGAAAGCTCTTTATAGAGGATGAACTAATTAGTTTCCATACAAACTCTATGAGTTTGCAGGCAGGATGAACTCATCCCTGTCCTGTGCTGAATGGAGTCATAGCACCTTGAATGTTTAAGCACTATATTCTGAAATAACCTTCTAGCAATGTCTTTCCTGAATGAAAAATGTCCCCGCTCGGTCTCTGATCACATCATACCTGTCTTATGATGGACTTTATAATATTTTGTTTGTTTTGCCCCTTTTAAAATTTTTTGGGGAGAAGTATACCTGAGACAATTCAGATAGTACAGAAAGCGTCAGTCACTCCCCACATGGAGCCAGGGCACTGACTGAGCTCACAGGCCTCTGGCCCCCTCCTTCAGAGATCATATAGGTGGTGCTCACCAAGTAAGAGAACAATAGAAACAGACTAAAAGAAACAGACCCAAGAACTATTGGACAAATTTCCTAGTGAAACATAATCCTCTTGATTGGAGATAATCCAAAGCTTTGTATGTAGAGCAAACAATCATTGAACGAGTGGCCCAGAGAGCTTTCCAGGACCACTGTTAGACTGTGCAGGATACAGAGGAAACATTGCTAATCATAGTTAATACAAAGGACTTTAGAAGAGATTTATAGCTTTCATAAGTTGAAGTGGAGCACTGGAGTGGGATGAAGGTAATCTCAGAAATGTCTTTCTCTTTTTTGAATTCAGACCTTCCTTGAGTGAGAGGGAGGTGGGATTGAATGATATTTGGGGATCAGAAATACATGTGCCTTTGTCCTGGGATGTGTGTCAAGGACGCCCATGTTACCATTTGTGTAGGGCACAAAAAGGCTGAGGCCCACTGGACTAAGGCTCATCTAAGGACAGTTCAAAGGGAAACTTGAGAGTTGTGAATCTTTAGTATCAGCCACAAGATAGCTCTGAATTCAGGGCTTATTTTCCAGGAATTCCCCTGACACTATTTCCTCTACCAAGAAGCCTTCCTTCATTTTTTTTTTTTCTTCCAGAAATAGTTGTAAATATTGAGTTGACTTCTTGGTACCTATCAGCCTTTTGGGAATGTGGGAGTGTCAGCTGACATTCTAGGTCTAAGGTCAATGTACCCACTATGATAACGGCCACTTTGGGGTCTTCTCTAGAGCTTTTATCTCACTACCAAGAAGACTTTTAAGCAAATTTTTGATTTCAGGATGCCTGGGTGGCTCAGTCCGTTAGGTGGCTGCCTTCAGCTCAGGTCATGATCCCAGGGTCCTGGGATGGAGTCCTGCGTTGGGCTCCCTGCTCAGTGGGGAGTCTGCTTCTCCGTCTGTCTCTGCCCCTCCCCACTGCTTGTGCTCTATCAAATAAATAAAATCTTTTAAAATTTTTTTTTAAAAAGAAAATTTTTGATTTCAGACTTTTTAGAAAGAGCTCTGATCGAATTTTCTTGGACATGAAAAAGCAAAGAAAGGAAAATGCTAAGGACCCAAGCCCTTTTTGGGTGAGAATGCATATTTTTAATATTTGGCAATGTTACATACATACCTGGCAGATGTATCAACTCACACACACAAAAATTGGTTTGTTTAAAAAAAAAAAAACTTCAATTCAAATTTATTGGGATTACAAAAATAACAGCACATTTCATTAACTCATTACAGCTCAGAGTTATCAACACATCCAGAGATAAAAGAGCATCTTTAAATAACCTGCTTCTTGCCAATACAAATCTCATAACATAAAAAAAAAAAGTAGTTTATTTTCATATTTACAGAAGAAACATGCCGATTGTTTCTTAAAATTCTTTTTGGAATTAATGGGTGAGGCTATTTTTAAAGTCAGGAAACATTTCAAATCGAAGAAGGTATTTTAGAAACATCTCACAATGTGTCTTATTTAATACCACTGAATGATTCTGCATCCTCTTCTAAAGATCATGTTTTTATCGCAGAGCTTCTGGAACTTCCACCTATAAAAATAGGGGATTTTCTTTCAATAAAACAACACAAATGATAAAGTGAAAAATATCTGTAGGGTATGTCTCTAAGCAGTATTCTCTGAGACAAACTCGGAAATAGATTGATTATTGCTGTGTGCTATTCGATATTCAAATTTTATATTATAAATGAGGTTGTAAATCACTTGCAACTCAGGTAAAAATGTTGACAAGTGATGAATCTTTTTTGGAATGTAAATTATATTACCCCATTTTCTTATTAAGGAAATCAGGATTTTTAAGTGTTGGAGTGTCTTAAAATAGTCCTGCTCTGTCCAGAACGGAGATGCTAAGAAGGTGGTCCCAGCACACGTCTCAAATGGAAATGTGCTCACTGGTGACCTGCTCCTGGTGTTACAAATTTGGAGGCTTGCTCTTGCATACTAAAACATTTTAAACATTAATAAACATCTTTAGAGGTGACTTCGGTACCATCGTGCAGTGGAGGCTCACTCATGTACTACATCCGTGCCCCAAATCTGCTCTTGGGTTACTTACCCGCCTTAGCTGTTTTATGCTGCTTCCCCGAATAGCTTCCATGAGATTCTCATGAGCTGATCTCAGTGGGGTAGAAGGTCGGGAACTCTCTTCCATTTTCTTTTCTTGCACTGACCTCAGGGAATTTTTAATTTCCTTTAGGATATTGTTTGGTTGTTTCTTCACCTTTTTCCCTTTTTTCTTCTTCTGTCCATTTTGTAATGCCCGCTGGGCACTCTCCTGTTGTTTGATGACTTCTGCGATATTTCGGGTGATTAGTTTTTTCTCTGGGAGTGGAGGAGGTGCTAGCGGAGGAGGAGGTGGCAGCCTTTGCGGGGGAAGTGGCGGGGGTGGTGGCGGAGAAGGAGGGGGTGGAGCCACAGGAGATAGAGGACGGCTCCTCACGGTTTGGACTTTCTTGGGGAGTTTGGGGGATGACCAGGGAGAGTGCCTGGGAGATGCATAAGGTGAAGAGCCAGGTGTTCCTCTTTGCCAGACTTTGGTCCTAAGATTGGCTCCTCCATCATAGCTCTCTTGCTGTTTTTGCTCCTGTATCCGCTTCTGCCTCTGTTTATCCATGTTTCTCGTCAGGAGGCTTGTCATGCTCATTCTTGGTCCTGGGAGCTCAAAATGGTAGCCCAGCCTCAGCAGTGTGGTGTTCTCCCTGAGCAGCTTGACGATCTCCATCTCCACCTGGCTGCCCATGATGTGCCTCTGGTTGTGGAAGCGCAGCTCCGTGACCACCGTGTTGTGCTGCAGAGCTCTCATGATGGCCAAGATCCCCTTGCCCGTGATAAAGTTGGACTCCACGTTGATGTTGGTGATGTGCTCGTTGACTTTGAGCATTTCCGCAACGGCCATGGCCGCGCTGTCGTCCGCGCGTGTGTTGGCCAGACTGAAGGTCTTCACTGCCGTGTTGCCCTTGAGGGCCTCAGCGAAGCGGGCAAGGGTCTGCGACGTGATGTTCTCGATGTTGTTCAGGTTGACCTCTGTGGTGTCAGGGTCGTTGTTCCTAATCTTTTCCAAGGCATCCTCGATCACCGTAGGGTTCCCGCAGGGGTGAATGGCAGCCGGGGACTCTGTGCTCCTTCCACTGTGGCCATTGGTCAAATTTATGTTTTCTATTTGACTTTTAAATGTCTTTGGCTTAGAGTTATCAGAATCGATGCCATCATAATTTACAGTTCCATTAATACCTTTCTCGTTTTCAGTTGTTCCTTCCTCTTCCTCCTCTTCCTCCTCCTCTTCCTCCTCCTCCTCTTCTGTATACACCTCCTCAGAAACCTCACTGTTAGTTTCAGTGAAGATGAGCTCTTCCTCACTCTCCTCTTTGTCTTCTTCGGCAACCTGAAGAGCACGGTATCATCATGAAGTTGGTCATTTTTAAGCACATTTTTTTTTTAATTTACAAAAGTCACACATGGTTTTGTAATATATGAAATCATTATGTTGTACATCTAAAACCCAAACAATGTTATATGTCAATTATATCTCAGTAACTAAAAAAAGGGAAATAACACATGGCAAATAATACAAAAGCGTGTAAGGAAAAAGTCCATCTCTTGCTTCTGACCTCTCTAGTTGGGGCAACCAGGGTTAACATTTCATTGTATAACTTTCAACAGTTTTTTTTAAACAAACATTTCTTTTGTTTTCTGCGGAATAAATATCCAGAATTCTATTTATTATATTAAGAAAATTTACTATCATTTTGCCAATTTGAAAAATGGGTTGGAACTTCAGCTTTGGAAAACCCTTGGTACATTTTTCATTCTCTTAACTACTTGTTTGGAACTACTTGACTCCCTGTCTACTTTGAATGTAGCAAATTCAACCCTCCCTTCTAGAATCACTCCTCTATCCTTCCTTATTTCGCCACCTCAAATAAAGAAATGACAACAAAAATATACAACATTTTAATGGATTCCCTTTTTTAATGTTCAAAAAGTCTTCCACCAATTTGCCTCCAGTAGCAGCTGTGACAGTTGCCAGGTGCTCTATGCCCTGGTTTGCGTACGTGTAGACAGAGGCAGGGGGTTCTTCGTTTTTCCAACATTCATCTACCTCTGGGGTAGAGCCTGGCACAGGGTCTCAGAGACCCCATAGCCGCGATACCTGCGGCTGTCCCTGGCTGCTGTGGGGAAGGGAAGCCAAGGGGGCAGGGCTGCTTGCTCATGGCAAGCAGCAGGTCAAAACCTAGCTCCGCAGAAAAGCATCCAGGTCACCCTTTGCTGCAAATCAACTTGAAATCTCATACTAGTGCAGGGTTAAAGGAGATGGACTGCAGAAGACACAGGGTGGGAAAGATAATCGCCCCTGGCACTAACTAGAGTCTAACCATAACATGAAACAGCAGAGAAAAGTAAAAAATCTTGAAGCAAGCCATTGCCCCAGCCTGATGGTCTTAAATTATTTACCATGTATCAGTTATGAAAGACTTTCGGGCAAACACAGTCTCAGTTCTATCTTTGTCTTTCCTGCTTATCAGACTTTATACTAAGAAGCCGAGTGACCCCTTCTTTCTTTTTTCTTACCATCTTTCTGATCAAAAAAAAATTTTTTTTCTGGAAATTGCTGACAGAGTCTATTTTCTCCTAATGCAATCTTTTTACTCCTTTCTTTTGTCTCTTTTGAAGCCCCAAGCCCTCCTCTGTCCCCAAAGCCTTGGTTACTCCCTCTACATTGGCAACTTTCTTTTTTTTTCACCCCCAGGGCTCCTGCTGCCTGAGGCATGTGGAATGAGCTTTGGAAAACACTGCCTGTCTCCAGGTTTGTTTGCCCAGTTGCTACCACAAAACAGCCTCCAGTTATCCACTTGTTTGGAGTGGCAGGCACCAAGTGATGGCCTGGGGAAGGGGTCAGCCACTCCTGGGCTGGTTGTCTGGTCTTTATTTACTACCTTCTTTAGGAGCAGGAGGAAAGGGGATGCTGTGTGCATGTGCGTGCGTGTGTGTTTGTGTGAAGCTTTAGCTGTTTCAGTATTTGGAGGAAAGGGATCTGTCTCAAAATCTAAGCTATACTGCCTTTCATGCCACCATTAAATTTTATCCACTTTGGTTTTTAAAAGACCTTTGGGCTCTATCTTCAAGAGATGTTTTCCCCTCAAAATGTGTCTGAGAGACAAAATCTGAAACTGTTATCCAGCAGTGAGTCATCGTGTAATATCTACATGACACTTCTTCCAGGAAACCTTCTTTGACACCTCCTCGCATTGTCCCCTTATATTATCCTTGCCATATATGGCATGGTAGTGCCCCCAGTAAAGTACCTATTTTAATTACTTATTTGTCATTTTCCCCAAAAGACTGTTAGCTGGGTGAGGACAGGGATCATGTCTGGTTTGTTCATCTAGCACAGTGCTTAGCATGTAGTAGGGACTCCATAAAGATTTGTTGACTGAATGGATCTACACTGACATTGGCTACCAGCCACTGAGGATCAGGACAGGGCCTGGGCTGGGTGAGTGACTGTCCTGGCTCGCCTGGGGCTGAGGGGTTTCCCAGGATGCAGAATTTTCAGTTCTTAGGCCTAGATAGCCCCAGACGATCTGAGATGGTTAGCTGCCCTAGGTGGGGGACATCTAGGAGAAGGACACCAGAAGGGAGGAAAGGGTCTGGAGAGGGAGGTAAGAGGATGCGAAAAAAATCTTTGCCTCCTTCCTGTATTATCTGGACGTTGTGAGAATGGGGGTGGGAAGGTGGGGATAGGTTGAAGCCTGAGGGGTGAGTCTAGAGAAGGCAAATGTTGGCACTCTTAGGGAATAAATAAGGCAACAAGAAGGGGCCAACTATGTCTCCTGATCACCTCCCTGGCATCATTACATAAACAAGGAGGCAAGAGGCTTGCCTTTTGGTTCTGGGTCTGGGTCTATCCCTGAAGAGCTGGTTGACTTTAGTCAAGTCATTAAAGTTCTGAGAGGTCTCAGAGAAAGTACGGTATTAGTTGAGTGGTCCTCAACTGCAGTGTGTGTCATAATCACCTGGGGGACTTGTGAGACCGCAGAATGCTGGGCCCCACTCCCAGGAGGTCTGGGGGAGCCCTAGAATGAGCACTTCTGAGAAATTCCCAGGTGACGCTGAGGGGTTGGGCACCCACATTTTGAGAATGGTGGTCTTGGCACCAGCAGACCTTGGTTAGAATGTCTGCTCTCCTTATAAGCTATTCATTTCAACTGAATTTCTTAAGCTCTCCTGGTCTCAGTTCTCATGTGCAGAAGGTGAGAATTAAATGAAATAATGTGAGTGAACTGACTGGTACCTATGCCTGACACCCAGCAGATACTCAGGTTAGGGGAGCTGTAGACCCTCTGGTCTCCAAGGCCCCTTGGAGCTTAAGGCAGCATAATTTGTGTGGACCCAAGTGAACGGAGGCTGTCATTCAACAGGCACTGAACATGAATTTCATAAGCCTTTACAGAGCCAACAGCCTGATAACCAAGCCTCCCGTTTCCTTCTGGTCCATTCTGCACTGCTCTTCACTTACACGGCCACTCTGCCCCCACCCACTTGCCCGCTGCCTGGAGCTTTGTCCTGTGGTGGGGATGGGTTTACACCCTCTACCCATTGTGTACGTATGTACAAGCACACACACATTATCTTAAGGAGAAGGTCTGTAGTTTATCAAAATCTCAAAGGGGTTCTTGATTTACAAGAGAAACCCTGATTCAACTCCCTCGAGGGACAGATGGAAAAAGGAACCCTGCAGAGATGACTACCTGTTCAAGGTCTAACAACTTAGGGACAGCAAAGGGACTCGAGATAAGGTCCCCTGGCTCCCAGTCCCACAGACTTTCCACCTCTGCTCACTTCTCGGTGTTGGAAAAAAAGAATTTTGTTTACTGTAGCCACCATCACAGTCAAAGCAACCAGAGTACCCACTTCTGTCTTTATAGAAAGAAATAAATTTACTCAGCTGCTATATATATATATATATATATAGTCACAGATATCATGCCTCATTAGCAACTCACAGCTCAAATTAGACTTATGTTTGGCAATATATCTAAACCCATGCCTTGCTTGTGGGTTTTTTTCCTCTAGAAAATCCCGTCTTGACTGACTAAAGTCAATCAAAGGATCCCAGCTAAAAGTATTACATATTATGATCCACTGGGTGGCCTGAGGAATTGTTCTGTAGCAGGTGCAAATGGGTTATGAGAAAAGACAAGTGAAGCGGACTGAAAAGTTAGGAAAAACAGGTTTCCCGGGTTGGGGGTGGGGGGCCGAGGGTGGGAGTAGCTAAGGAAAAACCCGAGAGCCTACCTTTCCACACTCCCCCAGCCTCTCCTTCTCCAAGAGTTTTTGGGACTCCTTTTCCCAATAGGCCATCAGTGCCTCTCTGCTGAATGTCCCCGTGGGGGTTTTCTCGGTCAGACTCTTTTGCCTTAGCCCCACGGGAAGGCTGTGATCAGGTTCAATGTCTTCCAACTCCCTCTCTAGCTCCTTCAGCTCCTCAGCTGACAGGGAAGCGAGAAGTTCATCCTCATCGATGGATTCATATTTGCTAAGTCCTCTCCTGTAGCCAAAGGTAGACATGGTCCCTGCTTTGTCAGAGCCACAAGGAGCTTGAAGAAGCAGGCATTCAAGGCGGCCAGAAACAGGCAGGGAGGCAAGTGGTCAGCAACCAGAGCTAGGAGTGGCCTTTTAAGAGCGGTGATACAGGGCCGTGACAATGCAGAGAGGGGGTGAAAGCATGGGCTGTTTTAAGCAGCAGACGTCAGCTAGACATTTGAACACAAAGAATGTCACATCGGTGGTGGAGGGAGGTCTCAGAACCAGTGGGGATTATGAACATACTGGCCAGGGACATATTTAGCTGAGCCTGATAGCTGAGGACAGGCAGAGAGTGTTTCAGATAGGCAGTAACACAGTTCTCACTTTATATTCAAGCAACAGGAGAATAAAATTTATTTTGAAAATGACTCGCTACCGCCACCATGGCCATGAAAAGATTCTTTGATGATAATCTCAGAGGTTGAGAAACGACTACACATCACTCTATGAGTGGTTATTCGGGTTCTTCTAAAAACATACTGTGGGTGGTATTGATGGTAACAGAAGGCCATCCTAATACACCTTAAACTTTTATTGTATTTTGCAGTTTACAAGGCACTAATCGTAACAAGTCCTGTGAGATGATTATCCTCCTTTACAGATTTTGGCAATGGAGGCTCTGAGAGTTTATGTGAAAACGTTGAAGTCAGGCAGCTAGAAGGACAGAAGTGGCTTTCTCCACTGCACGACATGGCTTCCTTCTCCTCAACCAAGAGTATTAGTCAACAGCTAGACTTGCAAATAAAACTCCACAACGACAGATAACAATACTGGGTCTGGCTTATTAGTGCTAAGCAGTTTAAACATTTTATCTCATTTAATCCCACAGTCCTGTCAGGGGTATATTATCCTCCAGATTTTACGAGTACAGCCCCAGAGAGGTTAAGTAACTAGCCTAGAGCCACAGAGCTAAAAAAGTGGTGGAACTAGAATTTGAACCCAGATTTGTGTCTGGGCTGAAAACTGAAGAGATGCTAACATGAAATTATAAACATATAATATATACATATATATATATGTCCATATTCTTATGAGTGTGAAAATTATATACATATATATATACATATATATATATGTCCATATTCTTATGAGTGTGAAAAATATATACACAGTTTGCAGGACTTCATCGATAGATCATTTTAACATACAGATAGATAAAGAGCTGTTAAAATGTGTATGCATAGAAATATACACTTCTTAATACATGTATAATAGACCATATTTTGTTTATTACATTCAGCAGTTGGTGAAAATTTGGGTTGTTTCCAGGTTTGGGTTGTTATAGATAATGCCATGAACATTTACGCGCAAGTCTTTGTGTAGCCATATGTTTTCATTTCTCTCGGGTAGATACGTGACAGAGGAATTGCTGAGTTATATGGTATATTTACAGTTAACTTTTCAAGAAATTGCCAAACTATTTTCCAAAATGGCTGCCCCCCCTTATGTTCCCATCAGCAATGATGTGAGTTCCAGTCTCTCCACATCCTAATTTGTTCCTGCTTGTCTTTCTGGTTATAGCCATTTTAGTGGGCGTGAAATAGATCTCCCTGCAGTTTTAATTTCATTCCTCTCATAACTAGTGATGTTGAGCATAATTTCATGTGTTCATTTCTACTTTGATAAAAAGTTTTTTGAAAGGAATCTTACATTCATTTAAAATTGAGTCGTCTTCTTATTAGTGGCCTGTAAGAGTTCTAGAATATATTCTGGACTTTAGCAAGTATATGATTTGCAGGTATTTTCTTCCATTCTATGAATTGTCTGTTGGTATCTTTTGAAGTGTGGATGCTTTTAATTTTAGTGAAGATCAATTTATCAATTTTTTTTTTCATTTACTGCTTGAGCTCTTGGTGTTACAGCTAAGAAATCTTTTCCTTACCCAAGATCAGAGATTATCATTCCTATGTTTTCTTTCTGAGAGTTCTACAGTTCTAGGTGTTTGTATTTTAGGTCTGTCACCCGTTTCAACTTATATTTGCATATATGTAACGTAAGGGTCTAAATTCATCTTTTTGCATACAGATATCTGATTGGCTTAGCATGTCTTTGGGAAAAGACTATATACTTTCCCCTATTGAATTTTGTTGGTGCCTTTGTGGAAGATTAATTGGCCATACATGTAAGGGCTTGTTTCAGGAGAGTCGCTTCTGTTCTGTAGATCTATATATCTATTTTTTATGCCAGTATTACATTGCTTTAATTGCTATAGCTTTGTAGTGCATGTTGAAATCAGGAGGTGAAAGTCCTCCAACTTTTTTTTTTTTTTTTGCAAGAATGTTTTGGCTATTATGATCTTAACTCATGATGGTATTCTGCCTCCAAAAATAACTATGACTCTTTTCAGTGATACTGATGAGAGAGATGATTATGAAATTAGAAATGGTGAGTTTGTTGGTTTTCTTTGGGCTGTGGCATACACCTCTTGTGTAGCCTTACTGGTCATACATCTTTTTTTTTCAATATGAAAATGGATTTGATTTTTAGAAATGACATCAAATCACTATAGCCAAATTTGGCGAATGAGGTGAGAATCATTCAGCTGTATAAAACATTTTAGGTAAAGAGATGAATGATGATTACAACTAAATATAAACCTCTTTGAAAGCAAAGAGATGAGAAGAAAATACAAGGAGTGTATAATTAAATACCAAAAAGTAGTGGAATTGTGTTTTTCTCTCTCTCCCTTCCTCTTGTTCTCTCTCTCATGTTTGTAATTTTTCTGTAACATTTTAATATTATTTTTATTGGACAATCGATTAAACACACACTTTATGCCAGATTCCAATTTAGGTGCTGGGGTTAGAGCAGTGAAGAAAACCAACAAAATCCCTTCCTTCATGGAGCTTACATTCTTTCTTTCTTTCTTCTTCTTCTTTTTTTTTTTTTAAGATTTTATTTATTTATTTATTTGTCGGGGGGAGAGGGAGCGGCAGGCAGAGGGAGAAGCAGGCTTCCCACTGAACAAGGAGCCCAATGCAGGACAGATCCCAGGACCCTGGGATCATGACCTGAGCTGAAGGCAGACGCTTAACGACTGAGCCACCCACGCATCCCTACATTCTTTAGTGGGGGGGGAGGGGGGAACAATATATAAATAAACAAAACCAAAACATATCAGAAAAAACTCTATGGAGAGAAATAGAGCAGGGTAAGAGAGAAGAAAGAAGACTGTGGGGTAATATTTCATGTAGGTAAGATCTCTGTAATAAGGTGACGTTTGAGCACACACCTGGCTTGATGCATGCAGATTATAATATACATTTAGTGTGACTATCAAACAATTAGATACTCCTGAATCACAGATTCTCAGCATTCAAAGGGACTTTGAAGTACATTAATCTTCTATCACTTCTGTAAGTGGTCATCTAGGGTTTGCTTGAATACTTCCAGTGAAAATTATACAGTAGCAAAAATCCATTTCATTATTTGGATAGCCCAAATCATTAAAAAAATTTTTTTCTATTGTGTTGAAACTGATCTCCTGAAAATCACCCCATATAGTTCAATTTTCTCGTTGGAACAACCCAGAATAAATGTAGTCGTACGTGACTTTCTTCTCTCAAATCTTGGATGGCTGACGAACGACTTTGGAAATGAATCTGGAAGAGTTTTGCTCTGTGACAGCATCACTGAAAAAAAAATTATGGCCTCTCAAGGACAGTACCTTCAGAACAATGGTCCTTAGATATCCTAGTATATATGTTACAAATTACTCTGATTACCATAACAATTATAATTCATGGATGATCTTAGTTCACTGGATCCCCTCTAAGTATTCTCCACAAACATTAAATCCATTGGATGAAATTCTGCTGAGCAATTAAACATGACTACCTGAGCCTGGCCAGACTTAAATATAATGAATAATTTAGATTTCTTTGCAACTTTGTCTACCTTGAGAAAAAAACCCTTTTTCCTTGAGGAAAAAAATCCAATCAAATGTCTTCCAGGCATCGGCATTTTCTATTTCAGGAGTTTTTTTTTACTTGATTACATTGTTTTGGGGGTTGAATTGTTTTTAGAGTCAATAATATACAAGCCTTTTGATGATTAGCATCTTTTGTTTAAAAAATATCTATCTTGGGGAGAATTATTTTCATGGTTCTTGATTCACAATCAGATACACACGATTTCACATTATATCAGCGATTTCCTTTTTAGTAAAAACAGAGTTGGCCCTTTGAATCTTTTTTCTCTTTTGGTATCCTCTTGAAAATGCTATCATCTGTTTGTTTATTCAACACACATTTACCAAGCGCCTGCTGTGTGGACAGGTACTGTGCTGGAAGCTAGGATTACAAACAGAAAAATAGAAATTGATCTGGTCCCTGCCCTCAGGAGCTCACACTCCTGGGAGAGAGGCAGACAGCTGACAGTAACACAGTGCAGGGACAGCTCAGCCAAAGTGCCAGCAAAAGGAGAGACGTGGAGTAGAGGAAGAAGCAAAGCAGCCCACGTGGGGGGAGTTGGAGAAGGCACAGAAGCTGATAAAGAGCTTTCCAGGCAGAGATAGCAGCCTCTGAACAAACACATAGGAGTATGAAAGCAAAAATAAAAACAAAACCTGGGGCATTCTTCCGCATCGGGGTGGGGATGGGCAGAAACTGACCCTGGCTCATGGACTATTTCCAATAGAATGCCTTGGTATCTTGCCCCCCAACCTTACTTCTTTTCTTTTTTTTTTTTTAAGATTTTACTTATTTATTTGACAGAGAGAGACACAGTGAGAGAGAGAACACAAGCAGGGGGAGTGGGAGAGGGAGAAGCAGGCTTCTGCTGAGCAGGGAGCCCGACGCGGGGCTCCATCCCAGGACCCTGGGATCATGACCTGAGCAGAAAGCAGATGCTTAAGCGACTACGCTACCCAGACGTCCCTTCTTATTTTTTTTTTTTTAACAGCCACAGCATCACGGTAGATGCATAAAGATGTTGGATACTTTTTACTTGAAAGGCCATGTCAAGGAGTTTTGGACTTCATTATCATCTACTGTTAAATGGAAGTCTTTGATGTTACACCCGAGCCATAGTTTGCCCTCTTAAATACAGGCAACTGTTAATCCCAGCAAGTGTCTTAATATTAATGGAAACTCAACAGGAGCAAAATTCATCAGCATCTTCAAAACTCAGCAATACCCGTCCTGCCAGCAGATCTGGTATTTCAGTAAATAGTATTTGTAGGCAGTCATCGGAGACCTCCTACCTCCTCTTGTAAGTAAGAAGTACGTCAGCCTAACACTCTAGGAGGCAGGAGACCCTCTGCCTGGGCGAACTACTTCGCTTGTGGGTTGTGTACTTTTGGCTCTCAATGTTTAGAAGTGTTCTGAGGCCCTACCGATTGTTTCTGTGTTTTCTCTAATAACCTTCAAATTGCTGGAAGAACTTGGTCATTTTAGGAATTGTTTGTATGTCAAAATATATACGCATTTCTATTTATAACCACATAACAGAGTGAAATGAATGCATGATAGGAATCTCTTTAATAAAAATCTCATTTCCGCGGGTCCTCTGTTTTATTCTGCAGTCAGACCTTATCAGTCACAGATTTCATGAGTAGTTTCAGTGATGTGAAAGGACTTCAAAAATCCAGATTTACAGTGAGGTGTTATTTTATTTTACTGAGCTAAAATTTATCTGCATCTGGGTGTCTCTCTGGCACCTAAAACTCAACTGGTCCCAAACCAGTATCTTGAATTCCCTCTTTCTGCTTCCCCTACCCCACACGCAGACTTCCTCATTTCTGAAAGTGGCATCCTCATGGCCCCATCCCCCCTCCAGCCCTCCCCCCCTCCCCAGTTACTGGAGCCCATGTGTGACCTTTGGCTCCCTCTCTCGCCATCCTGGGCGTATTCAATCACAAGGTCTGGACTCCTGGATTTTAAACCACCCTTGAATTCCTGCTTCATTTCTGACTATTCCTCTTTGTCTGAACTTGAGTATAAGCTGCTGTCCTCATTTTTTTGGAAGACTGACATTTTCCCTTTTCCACAGTATAGACAGAGTAACTTTTTTTTTTAATTCCGGGATAGTTCACATACAGTGTTATATTAGTTTCAATCATTATTTTAGTACAATATAGTGATTCAATAATTCTGTACATTACTCAGTGCTCATCAAGATAAGTGTACTCTCAACAGAGTAACTTTTTAAAAGCACAAATCTCCTTGGGTCATTGTCTGCTTAAAATCCTTGAATGGCTCCCATTGTCCTTGGGACAGAATCTTTACTGTACCCTCTGGCCCCTCCAGCACCAGGCCTTGCTGACATCACAACTCTCAGCTGGGTCACTTCCTGCAACTCTCACACTGGGCTTCTGAACTCCCCACATCTGCTGCATCATCCCCAGGTCATTGTCCATGCTCCACCCTGTGCCCGGAATGCCTTTGCCTCTTCTACCAGGCTCAGGTCTTAAGTGCGTCTCCCAAGGAGAGGCTTCTCCTGATGCTGGAGTCCAGTTTAGTTTTCCCAGCTCCCACAGACTGCATTCCGCAGCATCCCACTTAGGATGGCTTGTTTCAATTTGGTCTTTGCCCTAAAGGCATTTTCTCCAAAGGGAGGGGCCACACCTGCCCCACTCACTGTCCCCAAGGCTTTGCATAGTTATTAGGTGTTCAAGAAGTATGTTTAAAAAAACAAACCAGATGAATTACTGTATAGGCAGGAGTCGATCCAAGTCTTACAGAGCCTGAAGATTATCCAGTGTTAAGGCCTTCTTTAAGAAGAATAATATAAAATTATAAATATAAAATTAGTTATGAAAGTGAGGCTATATTTGAAACTAATAGAATCATGACAAACTTCTAGGTCTTAGGTGATCTGAGCTGCTTTCTTCTGAGGTCTCTTTAAGCAGTTTATCAAAAAGGCTTATAGAAGAGGGCTGCCTAATTGTAACCCAGCTCCTCGGCTCCCCGGCCCCCACAACACCCTACTCCTCCTGTGAACCCCAATACTCACAGGGGCACAGAAGCTCCTGCTTTATGGCCAGTTTGCCTCTGAGTGTGGTCTCCAACTAATGAACGAGCCCAGCTAGCCACAGAAGTGTTCATATCTCAGAATGGCATTCCTGCTCATTTCATGGAGACCTTTCTTATTTAAATTGTCCTCAATTTGCTGGTGAGGAAACATGGAAATCATACATGATCGTGTCACTTGCAAAATTGGGAAACTGGCAATTCTCTTATTCTCACAAATGCCAAGGGTCTCTCTACTCTTTAACAAGTTGTTCCTCACTTCTACCCTCCCTCCACGCTTGCCCCCCGCCTTTTAAGGCTTATCTAACCCCTTTCAATGTACAGGTGCAAGATCGCTTTCTGAACTCGATCTAACATATTTTATACTTACACGGAAGGATTTGGGTTTTCAGCATTTCCTACAGACGGTATGTCACAAGGGTGCTGGACTAGTGTAATGACCCCTAAGGAAGTGAAGCTTCCGACTTCCCTGTCTGTCTGCTGGTGCGTCTCAGATTAGCTCCCCGGGGGGAATGTCAGGCAAAGGTCAGGCTTTGTGCAACAACAACCCAACAGGCCACAGGGTTCAGCTGAGAACTGGCAATACCCTTATCAAGTCTTCTCTCTGAGGCCTGGCGGCCAAGCAAATCTCTAAGCGATGCCAGCTTACGGTAGTGAGCATGAGTCAAATTTAAAATTATTAGAGCTATTTATAAAAATAATATCTTGCAATTGTATAACATCTGCAGTTCACAACATGCTTTTGCATACAATGTGCAAGGCAGCCTTATGTACTAATACAGTCTCCGCGGAGTCATTGTGTGTTGCTCCCACTTACCGCGGGTAAGGCAGCCCTTGGTGAAAGAGGTATCATTACTTCTACTTCGTGAAGGACGGAAATGGGTTCTGAGGCTCTGAGAGGTTCCAAAAACTTCTTTAAGCATACCCAGCTAGTAAGAGATAACTGTGGTTATGTATCAGAAGTCCAAGCTGCTTCTCATACTGAGATTTACTCGTGTGTCATTTCAAAACGTACCGAAATGAAAGACAGATGGGATGAAAGACAGAAATTTTTAATAGAGCATCTGGTCCTTTGCCTTGTGTAGAGTAGGTCCAATTTTCGTTTGTTGAACTAATTCGAACATGTAGAAATGAGTCCCATGCAAGCAGATGGACAGATACACTGATAATGTGAAAACCGTGAAGGCAAAAAACCGATTTCCAGAAAAAATTCCAAAATGAGGACTGAACAGCTGAACTTCATCAGTCAGGTCTTTCATTTTAAGCTGCAGATCATGGGTATGGAATTGCACTTGCAAAGCAAGAGCAGATTTGATATATTTGATATATGTTATATGAAGTTCTAATAAAGGAAATTTTCCTTGGGGTGTCCTGGAAGGTCTGAAGCTTCCACTCATTTCAGGACCTAGTTATTTGTTACCTCGAGTGTTGATATTGCCCTTCTGGACAGATTTGCTCACTGTGGTATCAGAAAGAATGATGTAGATGGAGGGCTGGCTCCCAAGACATGGATCTTTCCCTTGGGATGGCTCCCCTGTCAGGTTCATGACAAGTCCTGCAGGGAAGTGGTATCTTAAAGGGCAGAAAAGCTGACATCCTGCTATGAAGATTGGCTCAAAAGGTAAATTCAGAGTGAGAGTACAGGAATATGGCGACTCGGTGTACCCAAACACGGGACAGTTCCTGCTTGAGAGCTGCTATCTGGCTACTGAGCTTTTTCATTTGCGATTGTATCACATCAAAGGCACTGTCTTTTCCCAGACTCACAGATCCTCACTGACTTTTACCTTCATAGCTCCCCTGTGTTTTTGAGATCTTGAATGATTGCCTTATTTTCCCCTGGCCCTCATTTCTGAATGCCACCCCCCCTTCTGCTTGTTGCCCTTTCCATGGTGTCCCCCGGGAATTGGAGCTGTTTTTCAGGGGTGTTACAAAAGCCCCAACCCACTGGTAACACAATTCCTTGCCAATTCATGCCCTCAATAGAACAGGAAACCTTCATTTTTAGCTCTCCAATTGGTATGTTTCTCTATGTTTTGTAATAGCAATAAGAACAATGACAACAATTAAAAAAAGATGGGAAAGTCGTATTACAATCAGCATGAAATCTCAGAGGTTGGCAGAAAGGCTACATTTGCCTGGGTTGAGGGCCAGTAAGACTGGCTAAGGCAGCAAGCATGGTGCTGCCCTTGAATGCTGTGTCATCTGCTTTTAATGGTCTTATCAGCAGAGCAAAACTAATAAATCATGTGCTGCTCGCACAAGAACCAAGTGCTTCTGAGCCAGATGATTCCATTGTTTAGCTGAGCTACTTCAGTGAGATTGTAGACGTGGCATCACCTGTTGGTGAGAGATATGTGCCTCCTGTTTTTTAAAAGCAGTTTATTCAGATTAATTTATATTCTATAAAATGCACTCACTGTAAGTCTAAAGTTCAATGATTATTTCCAGTAAATTTACCAAGTTGTAATTTTAGAACATTTCCAGTACCCCACAAAGATCCCCTCTGTAGTCAACCTTTGTTCTCACCTCCAACCCCAGGCAACCACGAATCTGTTTTCTGTCTCAATATATTTGTTTTGTCTGGACATTTTATATACACAGAATCATACAATAGTGTTCTTTTGTGTCTGACTTCTTTCACCTAACCTAATGTTTTTCAGATTCATCCATGTTTGTAGTATGTTTATAGTATTCCATTGTATAGATGCCCTGTGTTATATGTATTCATTCATCAGTTTATGGACATTTAGATTGTTTGCATTTTTTGGCTATTATGAACAATACCCTCCTAATCTGAACTAAAAATGATGGGGTGGTAAGAGCTTGGGATTTGGAGTCAAGAGTTTCAGGTTGAGCTCTAGCTCTGGTATTTACTACCTTAGTTAACTCTTAAGATTGTTTTCCTTAGTGCAGATAATTAACGCCTTCCCTGCCCTGCTCTTCCAAGAGTTGTAAGAATCAAGTAAGGTGAGATCTGTGGAATGCTTTGTGAGCTGTAAAACACCGAAAAAATGAAAGGCACTGTTACTGAAGTCGTCTTTCGAGAATGTATTAAAATAAATTAGCTGTTTCTCAAGATTCTTTCCACATTCATAGAACAAATGATTAAACTTTTGATCTGTAGGAAATATTTACCTGTTTCCTTCTATTGACTTAGGGGTCTCACCATCTTTTCCTCACTAAAGCCTGTTACTTAGAAAGGCTTTTAATATCATTCCACTTCTCTTAAATTTACTTGCATTCTAAACCTTACTTTTTATTGTCAAACAAAAGGTTGTGTTTCCTGTTGAAGAGAGGGTTTGCAGATATCCTAGAATCCCTGTAGGAAATTGGACTCAGTAAAGTAGAAGGTCAGATTTGATCAGGGAATGCTCCAATCCACAATTCAATATAGCCTCTTGGGTACTTCTGGTCCCAGTGCAGAGCAGAGCCCTGATGAAAGGTCTGGGAGCAGAGCTGAGCCAGGTTGAGGGCCTTCCCATGAGTCAAACTTAAGCAAATGTTATCATCCTCCAGTCAAAGGGGATTAAAACTGTCACTTCACTGAAACAATATTAAACCATTAAGGGTAACTAGATCAGGGGTATTCAGACATTCGGGAATGTAGATTGTTGACCACTGAATGTCCTGTCTAGTTACTTGACTTCTACAAAGCATTAAAAACAAATAAACAAACAACTTCCTCTGAGAAGCCAGTGCCGACTTCACTTCAGACAGAAAGAACCAGATACTGTTATCTCACACCCACTCAATCCCAAGGTAAGTATCACTTTTAGCGCCCTCCACACCTTCTACCTTATTCAACACTATGGGCTGCTTCCAAGGAGTTATATCTTAAATCTCATTGGGAGATCTGGGATGGAAGACTTCCAAGGCCAGAGAAATGGCTGTCCCCAGTTTACTGGAATCTCAAGCACAGAATGTGAGTACCCATCAAGTGCCTCGGGTGGCATCCCGAGCCAATCTGATATTAGAACTCAGGCGCTCCCAGTGCCCAGATTCAAATTACTAGACTGTCCCCTTCCAAAAACAGCAAATCCCCAGACATCTCTAGCACTCCCTGAGGTTGCAAAACATGGGCCACTGAGGTCAGATAAGTATTCCTTCCGCACATCTTCTCCCCTGAGAAACCTTTCTTTCTGTTTCAACGATTGATGACCAGGGGTTTCCTAGTAAAAGCAGAGGTGGGGTGTTATGTGCTTGGGACAATCCTCTGCAGTTTTCATTCTGTGAATCTTCTCACAGTATTTATAGATGATAGTGAGATGTCATATACATCTCTAACATTATTTTTCATATTTTCACATGCAAGCACGACAATTGGCAGACATATCCTAAGGCCAAGGTTCTTGGCTTTCGCAAGTCTGGCACTGACGCTGCCACTCTGTAGTAATCATGGTGAGAACTCGAGTTTCACACACACTCACTCTAGGTTGGATCTGGTGTTTGTATACTTATGTCATGTCTTGTGCAGCTGATAATTGGTGGAGCCTGGTTCAAACTCAGGTCTGTTTGACGACAAGGTGCATATTTCCACACGAAAATACCACACTACAATGCACTCATGTATGTATGTAGAATATATGTGTATATGTCACATAGATGTGCTGTGTGTGTGTTGAAAGTATGGACATAGGCATATAGTGTTTCATTTTTGACCCATTAAAAACTTGAAGCTGCTGAGAGTTTTTATATGTCCTACATAATTTCTGACTTGGAAGGTGACTATATACATTAGAATAATGTGACTTGAAACCAAAATTTGGATAGGAATGTGTGGCAAAAGTCAATGACAAGGCTTAAGTGTGTTCTCTGGGTCATAAAAAACTCCATCTTCTTTGTAGTTTCCATGCTGTCTGACCCATATGTTCAGAGTTTTCAAAAGCCTGCATCAAAGGGAGCGTTACCTATGAAAGTTTGCTGTATGGCATTGCTTAACACACTCCTTCTCCCATCTTTTGCACTGTCATCCTATTGCCTAGAAACATGTCCTGTGACCAACTGAAATGACTGAACCACAGTCTTCAGGAGGCACTTGGTTCCAATGTGCTTATAAAATTATTTTTAGTCAGAAATGTAAATACTCTTTCAAGATTGCCTCCTGAAAAACTAAACAAAACACACTCAAATGAGAGGTCAGAGCTGCTTCTTTGCATGCAGGCTGTCTGTCCGACATAAAACAAAATTCCCAGTGACCCAAACAACCATGCACATCTTGGCAGCGTGGGGCGATGTCATCAAAACTCTAGCACATCAATCCCACAGCGGTTCAACGGGCACCACGGTACCATGTTTGGCTTCTCCTATGGCTCAGTGGGGAGAAGCAGCTGTTGTCCTCTCCCGGATAAAGTGACATATTCTGGGAGAGACAGCCCTAATGAGATAATTAGTTCCCTTACCACCCAGCCCACACACAAACAAAAGCACAATTAGGAAACTTCAAAATATAAGAATAAAATATCAAATGCATTTCAGATACAGCGATTGTGTCGGGTTCATAGAAAATATCTCTCTCCTGCTTCACAAGTAACAGAAGACCCACTTGCAAAACCGCTAACATACGCCAGGAACTTGTATCTTTACATTCAAATGTTTCATGAATATATTTACATAAAACACATTAAAGAAAAATGTCACAGCTTTAGTGTAGTAGACTTTATTTACTATATGAAGCAGCTTGAATGTACTTACACAAAACTACATTAAAGAAAGTGTCAATGCTTTGGTTTATCTAATATCTGAAACATCAGAAAGTAGACTTATATCCCCAGTATTAGTTTTTATTTACTTAGAGTGCTACTTATAGGTAACAATGTCTTTAGCCACAACTAGGAGAACAATAGAGGAATCATGCAATACTATACACAAAACATTATGGTTATGAATTAAATACATTACAATTTATATAAAAATATATCCTCTAGGGAACACAGGAAGTTTACACTATAGCTCTAATTGCACAGGGTGTTTTTTTTTTTTATGCTTATTTATCTTTTAGAGATAACTGAAGCTAAATATAATTTGAAAAATTCACAAACCAATCAGCCATTGGAAAAATACAGTAACTCTAAAGATAAAAATAAATATAAGAAAAACATTATTAAAATCTAAGAAAACCAAATCTAAATAATTACATGATTAAGGTTACATAGCCAATTCACAGATTCAGAACTATCAATTTACCATGATAGTGATGAGGTCACTGATTATTTTTGTCTGGGTATTATACAAAATGTACTCATTCTTTATATTCAACAAATAATTATTGAACTTTGTGATCTAGGGAATGTGTTCAGCTCTAAGAAAACACTGGAAAACAACAGACATAGATCCTGCCCTTGTAGAGCTTCTAGTCTAGTGGGGCAGGCGGATGAGAACCAGGGTTCTGGTTCAGCCTGAGAAGTGCTGTGCTGGGGCCTCCCCTCCGATGGGAGGGATCGTCTAAGCTGAGACCTGGAGGAGAAGGGGTGACAGGGGATGGAAAGAGGATTCCAGGCACAGAGAGAAAGAAATGCAAAGACCCTGAAGTATAAGAGAGCATGGTCTATTGCTACAACAGTGGTTCCCAAAGGACCTCAGATATTTGTTGGGGCAGAATGAAATTTTCACCCATCAATGGGGAAATGAAGACAGTGTGGTAAGTCTTTTCAAACCTAAAGTCATTCAATTTTAATTACTGGGTTTAAGACCGACTGGCTTTCTGGCATTAAGATGGTCCCTCTTTTATAAAATGACAGTGATAGTAGATGATAGATTTTTAAAAAATAGATGACCCTATTTTTGAAATTAGCAAAGCAAAAACTACAGGTGTAGAAAATCTGAAAATCTGGGAATCACTGTTCAAAGAACATACTTCTAACCGGTGTTTAATATGGTTAAAGGAGAGGGAAAACGGAGAAGTCAAGAGATAAAGCTAAGGAGGAAGGCAGGGATTTGGATAGGGAAGGGCCAGGAAGAACTTTGGACTTTATCCTTAGAGCAATGGGAATGGTTTTAAGCAGGGGAGTCAAACTCTACTTAGATTTGTAAAAGATCACTCTGGGATGTTGTGGGTAGACTGTGTGTTGGATGGAACAAGACAACAGGAAGGAAGGCCAGTTAGGCAGCACTAGAGTATCCCAGGAAAAAGAAGATAATAGATAGCTAGAATTAGGGCCAAATCAGTAAGACTGAGTAGAAGAAGATGTCTTCAAGGGACAAACTTAACCAGGATTTGGTGATTTGCTGTATTGGGTAAGAAAAATGGGATGGTTAGATCTGACGTTCAGGTTTTTTCTTAAGAAACTGAACTGACCATAATTGGGCTTAACTAGTGAGCTAGAGAATGTAGGAAAGGAGCCTCTTTGTGGAGGAAGGTAGTGGGTTCATTTGGGGACATGTTGAGTTTCAGGTACCTTTGTGTTTAAAAGTCCATTAGAGGGGCGCCTGGGTAGCTCAGTCGGTTAAGCATCTGCCTTTGGCTCAGGTCGTGATCTCGGGGTCCTGGGATCGAGCCCCACATCGGGCTCTCTGCTCAGTGGAGAGTCTGCTTCTCCCTCTCCTTGTGACTCTCCTCCCTGTTTGTGCTCTCTCTCTCTCTGTCTCAAATAAATAAATAAAATCTTTAGAAAAAAACCAAAAGTCCATTAGAACACTTGTTTACATAGGATGAGAGAAAGAGTTGAACTTCTGATATAAATTGTCTAGCCAATAGCATACAGTTAGTTATTGAAACCATAGATGTGGATGACATTTCTCCCAGAGAACATAGCATAAGAAGAAAACAGGGCTTAAGACATCCTAACGGGTTGGCAGGAGATAAGCAACACAGAAAGAAGCCAGAGACAAGAGTGCTCAGTAGGGGAGGTGAGCCAAGAGAGCAAGGTGTCCTGAAAACAAAGGGACACCATTTCAAGGAGGGAGCAGACAGCAGTGCCAGATGCGCAGGATTCAGCTGAAAGGACTAAGAATGCTCATTGAAATTAGCAAGAAGGCAATTATTAAAGACTTTGAGAAAGGCAGTGGAGGGAGCCCAAGCCCGAGGACCGTGTGTGCATCTGCAGGCTGGAAGGAGCTCGGTGTGGGTATAAAAGAAAGGAAAGAGCCAGCAACTGGCTGGAGATGGGGGTTTGAGAAAGTGGTTCAATGTTTTATAAATGCAGGAGAGATGGATAATTTGAAGACTTGTTGGAAGTGAAGATAATTATTAGAAATTCACATACAAAATATTGACCAGCTTTAAAAACATCACAATGTAAAGTCTTTAAAGATGTAAAATATGGTGTCCCGATAAGAACACACGATCGTTATAAAATTGTTAATGGATTTAAATACACTTAAGGATGTAAAATGATTCCAAGAAATTCTGAATGAACCCCATTTTAAAATATTTTTTAAATCACATTTAAAAGATTATCTTTTAAATCACGGCAATTTTAGCTCTTGTCCATAGAGATCATACTCTTTAAATAATATATATCTTTGGATGGTTGGTGGTAGAGAGAGCTTCTTCATTGAGGCTGGCTGGCGGAGTCGCTGGAGTCCCATAAGCCTTCGAATTTTTAACCGACACAAATGCTTTAATGAGCAAGGATTCTCTAAAATGTTGGGAAAAAATAAGCAAAAAATAAAAACAATATTAGTAGATTAACCTGTAAGATACAGACTGTTTTAGAATAACATTAATAGTGTCATTCTGAAAAACAGGTATGTACCCATTAGCAACTAGCGATTTTAAAAGAAATTCAAAGTGTAATTAAGCATCCCAGACCCCTCCTCCAGAATGCAGTCTCCATGAAGACAAGCATTTAGCTTCTTCCAGTGTCAGGAAGAGCCTGGCTCATGGTGGGTGTTCAGCCAGGATATGTTAAATGAATGAATGGAATTGACTTAAGAAAGCAAATGCTCTCCTATTTATGTTTTAGAATTGAGTACTATAGAGTTTTATTTATTTACTTCCTCTCTCGTCTACCAATCTTTCTAATGCATAATTATCCAGGAAACGCGATAGAAATGATTCAATCTTAGGTTTGTTTCAGTGTCTGACACCAAACATTTTATATTAAAAAAAAATCTAACATTATTTAAATATTTGATATTAGTCTTTATTCTCAACTCTTACTTTATCTATATTACAACACTGACATATTATCCCAGCAGTATGAGCTAGTGAAAAACTGCTTGGCACTTTGTAACCACTCAATAATATGAACTATCACTCAATTCAGTAATAAAAGACATCACATTTCCATTGCCTTTGTGATTATAAACAAATTATCTTCTTAAAAAATTAGAACAATGGGGTGCCTGGGTGGCTCAGTCGTTAAGCGTCTGCCTTCGGCTCAGGTCATGATCCCAGGGTCCTGGGATCGAGTCCCACATCAGGCTCCCTGCTTCACAGGAAGCCTGCTTCTCCCTCTCCCGCTCCCCCTGCTTGTGTTCCCTCTCTCGCTAACTCACTCTCTGTCAAATAAATAAATAAAATCTTAAAAAAAAAAACAATGTTTTTCAAAAACTATGGAGGCAAAATTATTGTTACTGAAATAGGCAAAATAAGCCCATCTTTTTAAAAAAAATTACATTTTATTTTCTTCTTTAACAAATATATGGCCTTACATATGTCTGGACGAATCCTGACATCCAGTGGTTAATCACACTCACAGCATTCAACTGACTTCCACTCCAGTTGCATTAATGGATGACTGAAACAATATCACAACTTCCTGGTCTTCTTCTTCCTTAGATCGCCTTTCTACAGTTATCAGAATTGGTTATTCTTTTGTAATAAAAACACATGGACAATTGATTACCAGTTAGAAGCAAACTCTGTTCTGCCTATGACAGGAAGCACAGTGCTGTTGGAGAGAGTGGTTTGAAGTAAGATAGACAAGGATTCAAATCTTTGCTTTGTTGTTTTCTAGGTCTGTAACTTTGGGTAATTTGCATATTTAAGACTTCTGGGTTGTTGGGGTTTTTTTTTTCCTCTTATAATCTCCAAAATGTTTTAACCTTTTTATTGCAAAATAAAATATAAAGTAATGGGGCGCCTGGGTGGCTCAGTCGTTAAGCGTCTGCCTTCGCTCAGGTCATGATCCCAGGATTCTGGGATCGAGTCCCGCATCGGGCTCCCTGCTCGGTGGGAAGCCTACTTCTCCCTCTCCCACTCCCCCTGCTTATGTTCCCTCTCTCACTGTGTCTTTCTCTGTCAAATAAATAAATAAAATCTTTAAATATATATATATATAAAGTAACTACATACATGCATAGCTTCATGAATTATTATTATTAGTGATTATGAGATGAAGACCTTTAATCACCTGCCAGGCCATGAATAGAAGAATTTCCCCAGTCATCCAAGAATTCCCTCCATAATCCATTGCAATTTTCATTCCTTCCTCCCCTATAAGTTACCACTATTCGGACTTTTATGGTCATCTCTATTTTTTATTTATTTTTTTAAGATTTTGTTTTTTTAAAAGTGATCTCTACACCCAATACGGGGCTCAAACTTACAACCCCAGATCGAGAGTTGCATGCTCTACTGACTGAGCCAGGCCAGCACCCCGGGTAATCACTTCCTTTAGAACTCCAACATCTAAGTGTTCTATCTCTATGCGATTGTATTGACAATATATATATTTTTTTAATCTGTTAGGACCTTTAAGTCTCTTAATCCACAGGTTCTTTTCTCCATCCCTTTCTCTTTCCTTCAATTCATCTTTGAAGAACCAAAAAGCCCTGCATTTTCCCACAGCCTAAATTTTGCTGATTGATTGCCTTTTCATAGTGCAGCTCCATGTTTCACTGCCATTTCTATTTCTCACAAACTGATGGCTGGATCCAGAGACTTGAGCAGACTCAGGTTTGATCTCTTTGGCAAAACTATAGCTGGTGCTATGTTCTTTCATCAGGGGCCACATAATGAGATATTAGGAGCAGCTGATGCTCAATGATTATGTCCATTAGTTGACTGGGGGCTGCAAAGTGGTGACATCTATTTCTTTTTCATTTATTATTTGGAATACTTTTATAAAGAGACGTCTTTGCTCATCTACTCTTTGGTTACTAGTGGCACAAATCATACAGGTAAGGCAGAATAAAGGCTCAAATCTTTTCCTTTATCAATTTTCAAGATAATGAATTGATTTTCTTATTCTCTAGAGCAGACTGATTTTTTAAATATCATATTTGAGCATATTTAGTTGGTTTCAATTCACTAAAATAATTACCCTTTGGAAGCTGAATTGTCCCATCTTTGGCCAGTAGGAGCTTCTTCAAGTTGGCTCCTAAATTCTATTGGCATGCTCTGGTAGACAGTTTCTTTGCAATGTAGAATGACAGATATTCCAGGCTCATCTTGCACATTCCTTCCTGAGACCTGAAATCATGCTTTCTTTTTTTTTTTACTAGGAAATGGTCATTGAAGACCACAGTCTGGGGATGTTCATCGCTGCTCAGTTTGCTATTATTTCTAAGACTTTACTGTAGACAGACAGACATACCCAGGTAAAATAGCTTGAGTTCATATTGATATTTCCAATTCAAGTTCAGGACTACAAGATTTTTCTTTAACCTATTACATCTGTATTTCCTTTCTTCCACACTGACAATCCTTTGTATTCTCAAGGATACAAAGAATAATAGAGTTAGAATATCCCACAATCACTCACTTACTGAATGCCTCTCATTCTCAGATAACAATATTAATATGATGCCACCACCATATAATTTGGTATCTTTAAAAAATGTTTTTGTGTGTGCTCTCCCCATTTTAAAATATTTGTGTCATATGCACATTATCTGACCATGCAACCCTACATATGGTATCTCCTCCCTTTTAGCTCACACTTGGTCTTGGTCTTCTGTCTAATGCTCAGTACTAGTCCTTATGTCATTACTTCTCCAGTTATTTTGGTTTGTCTGAAGCTCATTTTCTAGTGGATTCTTCAGAAGGCAATCAGAGAAACAATATTGTCTGAGGGAATCTGATTTTTTCCCTCATAAGTCAGTTGTTCTTTTTGCCTACATGATTAAAGGACATATTAATTTGTAATTTGTAGCTTTGCCTTTTCTTTTTATCACAGATTTTTTTTGTAATATAGGTTTTTGTATTTGTTTTGTTTCCTCAATTTGGTTTTCCTTTTTAAGGAATCCTGTTGTTCATTTCTTCACTCTTTATTGCCTGTCTTCAATGTCTGGCACTGTCTTTCAAATCCTTTGATCTATTCCTTCATTTCTATTTTATTTAAACGTTTTTCTTCCATTTCAGCTTCTGTTTCTCTGAAGATATTATCTATTGCATTATTAGTTCTTGCTTTCATTCTAGTTCAGTCTTTAAATTTGAAATTATTTTTTTCTTTTTATTTCTAATTCTTCCCTCAGTTCTGTTACCTCATTTCTGAATTTTTGTAATTCTGAACTTGTATTTTTTCATATCTTGGATCATCTTCCTTATGCCGTTTAGCTTGTTTTGAAATGAAATTTTTAGTTTTCATCTGTTCTAAGGATATGCTTTTCTGGTGTGCTTTCTGGTCTGTGGGGATGTTATTCTGTTCCTCTTTCTTTATTTTCTTATAATAAATTTATATGAGACTTGACTGTGATAATTTTCTGTTGCTCATTTTGATGTGACGTTGGTTGTCCTCAAGTTTTAGAAGGATACTTGGTCCAAGACAGCTCTTCTGACTTTACAGAACTCCCTATTCTGTTATCTTCTAGTAATGATCCAAAATAGTGGCTTGCTGCCTGAAGTTGCCTTGTTCTCTTTGCTGCCTCTCCTTTTATGTGGACTTTCTCATGACTCTGTCCTATGGTTTCGATTTTATTCCCATTGCGGGCCGTGGCTCAGAAAGGGAGCCTTGACAGGTCAGCTTCAAGATTTTATAGGGTCCAGGGGCTCCTGGCTGGCTCAGTCAGTAGAGCACGTGACTCTTGATCTTGGGATGATCGTAAGTTCAAGCACCACGTTGGGGATAAAGCTTACTTAATAAAAAAATAAAATAAAGATTGGTTCCCAAATATTAGTGAGCTTCAGAATCACTTAACATCTTAAAAAAAAAAAAAAAAGAAGAAGAATTTATAGGGCCCAGATTGTTTTGTAATTGCCTTCAGCCTTAGTTTTGTATTTATAGTATGAATCACTTTTATGACTATAACTGAACTTTAAACTAGAGAATAGAAAATGGCCTGCCTATAAGACAAACTTTTGTTAAGAATTTGTCAATAAACACCTGAGAGAGAGCATATCAAAAAGGATAACTCTAATTCATTCCATTCACTCATTTACTCAGTGTTTATTATTTACTACTCACTAGGTATCATGCAAAGCCTTGAGAATACAAAAATAAACAAAATAGATGCCTGTTCACATGGAGACTACAGTCCAGGTATCTTAGGGTATTATAAGAGTAACCTTTTAAAAAATGAATTCTAGCCAAAATGGTAATATAGTTTTAGTAGTACTCATTACACAATTAAAGAATTGGAAAGTATCAAGAAAAGCAAAAAATTAGCATCTTATATCAGAGGAAGTACTAAGGATGATTTAAAAACCCAGATAATTATGAAAATGAAGTAGCACTGAAAAAGTAACAATGATGACATTGAGAGACTTCACCTATATACATTCTTCAGGAAAAAAAATTCAAAGGCAAAACCCTTTTTTTTTTTTTTTACCTAGTATTTGACGGATTTCTGGCCATTCTCTCTGTACTTCTAATGCAGACTTCAGCTTAGCACACAGAGGAATATAATCCATGTAATCGATTAACACACGAATAACGCTGCCTACCAAGTGTTTCATCCAAGGAACTGTAATAAACTCACAGAACTGAGAGAATTGATAAAATTTAATTTAGTAATACATTTATTATACTATGTACATAAGCACTCAATTTTGTTATGAAAAATTACTGTCTTTGTCTTTTTACAGAAAATAAAGTACCCTCCTTGTAATGAACGAAAAAGAAAAATAAATTGCTTGTATCTGTGAAACTATGAGCCCTGAAGCTATATGCAGGACTCTGCTGTTATTGTAGTCAACATAACCTGGAAGAATCGTGTTTCTTTCCATGATTCTTCTTTCCATGTTTCCATACCCAATATTCCACCAAAGAAGCATAAATTATTAATTGCATATATTTTCACATGCTTCCACATTCAGTTTCCAGCTCAAGAAAAAGAAGAAATCTTGTTTGCCTAGTTTTATGCTTATATCCCCATATTATTGCCAACCCAAATTCAAGAATAAGAAAAATATGAGAGTTGATTTTTCTTTTCTTGTAACGTCCCTAAATGAGCAAATGTTAGGATGCTGACCCAACAGGAAGAAGAAAAGGATGTAACTCACCGGGTTATCTTTTATTACACAAGATGTCCACCCCGGTAGTACCTCTTCTTCTATCTCTGACCACACAAATGAATTTCCAAAGATGTTCCCATGCATGCACTCAAAGCACATCTCCACTTGGTAGCCATTATTCAGCAACAGGCGCAGCATCACCTCGTCATTTAGGGCATATTGAATGGCACTGGGGAAACGCGTGTCATTCACGTGCATAAAATAACAATTGACGTTAGCTCCGTGGGAGAGAAGCAGCCGGACAATTTCATGGTTATTGGCCCTCACTGCCACAAGCAGACAGTTGAGGGGGTCTAGGTTTGGGTCTGCACCTGCAGCCAGGAGGACTTCTGTGCACTGGATGTCATTGTTAGAAACGGCAAAATACAGCGCCGTCTTCCGTTCGTCATCATAGCTCCCAGAAATGTGGTCCGCGAGCGGGGCATTGACATCAAAGCCACTTTCAATGAGCAGTTGGAGGCACTGCACGTTTTGTCCATCTGCTGCGGAGTGGACTGGTGTTAGCCCGCTTTTCTGGATTGCATTTTTGGATGTTACTGGGATAAGATACTTCAGCGCACTAAAAAAAAAAAAGAAAGAAAAAAAGTCAAATACCCTCATGGCCTGAAGAAAATGAAGAATTTAAATAAACCAGCTTCCTCACCAGACAAGTGAATGCAGGTTGTTTACTTTCTTTTATTTTCTCTAGATAACCTCGTACAAAAACATGTAATATTTAACCTTTGTCCATTGGCTGACTACTTAGTTTAGTATAATCTAGTTTTGTTTTTAGTTTCCCATTCTAAATATTCCCGGGGAACATGCTGGAGGTCCTATATTTGGTCCTAGAATTGTGGTTCCTCAGGAACCCTCCCCGTCTTCCAGTCCTTTTCGGAACAACATGATACTTATAAACAACCAAAGCTATTTAGTGGAAAAAATATAAAAGAAAGATAGGAGCATCTGATGCCATAGAAGAATGCTTCATAATCTTGACCATGAGAATCATGGAGTCACAGGAAGTGACCTTGGACATTGCTCAATCCAACCCCTCATTTAACAGAGGGGCAACAGGAAGTCTGCAGGGGTGAAATGACTTGTCCAAGGTCACACAGTTGGATGTGGAGCAAGGACGAGGGTTTAGGCCTTTTGAATTCTCATTCCTCACTTCTCTTTCACTGCTTCCTGAGTAGTCTATGTTTCAGGAGTGGCCACGCACGTCCTGCCTGCTTCCATAAACTTGCAATTGAATTACCAGCCACAAAAAAGAGTATTATTCCATCAATCTTTATCAGTCCAATGGGGATAACTAACTACAGCTTATGTTTCTAAGAACCTGTGATAAACAGTTGTGAATTTCACACTTGACCGAATAACTAGACACACATGAGAGCCACAGGCAAGGAAAACTTGATCTCTTGTGCCTAATTCAGAGCTACCATGTGTGAATTTATGAACGCTGGGAGTAAATCCAGGTAAACTTTAACAACATGTCACTTAGCGTCAATTATGTGTCATTGGCCACTTAGCCAATGTGGCCACTGCAAATGATAAAGCCTAATGATTTCAAAGTTTTTAAACTTATAAAATATATTTAATTGCCTAAAGCTGTCCTCTTACGGTGGGTAGCTTAATATAGTGATTATAGACTTCAACTGATGCGTTGATTGTGGCACATACTGTGATTTAAAAATCTATCCAACTTTTTTTTTTTTTTTTTTGAAAAAAAAAAACTGAACTTATAACAAAACTTTTCTAGTCAAGGATAAATTTGACATCATATCATAATATCTGTAGGTATTAGTAAAAATGGGAGTAATACTGGTAATATTGTCACAAGATCCTTTGCCAAAGGCAAAAGTTTTAGAAACCCTGTAGCCTTTTGTTAAACACATTGAAAAACAAAACAAAACAAAACAAAACAGAAAGGCGTATTTGGGTGGCTTGTGAAGAATGTTCGGTTGTAACTTACTTTTTTCTGAAAGAAAAATTTTTTATTATAAAAGTAGTATAAGGAATGTTCCCCGGACCAGGGCAGTTAGGAATAACACGTGAAATTTCATGAGGTAGGTGAGAATAAAAAGAAAGGGAAAAAATCAAACCAATATTTATACTGTCTTTTTCTTTTCAGATTTTGGGAAGTATTATATAGACAGACTTGAGACTATATACAATTTTGTACTTTTCAGCTGAAAACGATCATCTTACTGTTACTCACAGGTAGTGTCCCTCGTAGGCAGCTCGGTGTATTGGAAGATGGCCTGCTCTGTTGGGTACATTTCCACTTGCTCCGTATTCCAGCAGGAGGGAAAGGCAGTCGGGATTGCCGCCTCCTGCTGCCTCGAACAACACTGACGCCCCATCATCCGCCAGAGCAAACACATCACCACCTGGCGATATAAAACATATGCCATAGCGATAACTGGAGTTATCATGAAATCGTCAAGATAGTCCCCTTAAAAACAACCTGTTGTTTTCGTTTCTGGCTAGGACTTAAAAATATAGGATTAAGGACGTCTGTGTTCTCGGTTATTTTCAATAAACAATTATGCGTGCATGTTTTGTTTTATTAGCGAATCTTTGCATCACAACAATGTCTGAGAAATCAACAAGTCAGTTTACGCTGTAGACAAATGCTCCCAGGGAAAGGGGTAGTTAGCTTTTCAAATTTTTTTTTTAAGAGTTTATTTATTTATTTGACAGAGAGAGAGGTCGAGAGAGGGAATGCAAGCAGGGGGAGCGGGAGAGGGAGAAGCAGACTCCCCACTGAGCAGGGAGCCGGACATGGGGCTCGATCCCAGGACCTGAGCCGAAGGCAAACGCTTAACCGACTGAGCCGCCCAGGTGCCCCAGCTTTTCAAATTAAACGACAACGTTAACCCTCTCTTTCGTTTCAACAACTGCCCTCTAGGTGCTGTGTGTGACCCAGCAGAAGGTCCTAAAATGAATAGATACGACTTCCTGAAGCAGCTCACAGGGGAAATGAAACAAAATATCAAAGAACACAAACCGTGCGACATTCATGTGACATCAAGACTAAGTAGGAGTCATGATGTAGAAGGAGGGCTGCGTTTGAATTCTGGCTCTGCCGCGGCTGGGAGAGCCCGGGCAAGCTACTTTTACGAATATCCATCTCCTCGTCTGTAAACTAGAGTGATGCTGCTTATTTCATAGGGCTCAGATGACAATTAAATGGGGTTGCATGGGGGGGGACTGCCAAAATGTTAGTCTTTTCTCCATAGAGGATCCTTGAGGGAGCATGTGGTGCTAGCCTTTATTTACACATGGGGAAACTGAGGACCGGAAGTTGTAACAAGGCTAGGGTTGGACCGCAGGGCGGTGGTAGAAGCCAGTTGAAGAATTTGGCCTCTTAATTCTCGATTCAGCCCTTGGAGGGCTCAAAGGAGGGCTCAAAGGAGGGCAAGGTCACAACCTGTGCGAGAATCAAGAAAGGCTTTAGGGGGGAGGTGTCTCGAGAGAGCGAGTTCTGTCGGCGAATATTCCAGATGAGGGCAAGGGCCTGGCGCAAGCGCAGACGGAGGCAATGCGGGTATAATACCCAGAATCCTGCTGGGGTCGTGCAGCCGGGGTACAGGACGCACGTTGAGAGCAGTGAGGGACAGACCCGGCAAAACAGTTCGGGATGATGCAGTGGGGCCCTGCGCGTGACTCAGAGGCAGTGGGGAGCTGCTGAGCGTTTCCCGAGTACACCGTTGGGCTCGAGCCCCCGCAGCTGGCCTTCGGGGAGAACAGCCGAGTTGCAGCACGTCCCCTGGATCCTCTGACGCGGAGCCCGGCAGCCCGGAAACGGGCCGAACGGTTGGGAAACACGTGGTCCAGGGAAGACGTGAGGAGCCCGCCCGGGATGCAAACCAACGGCGCTGTCCCGGTGCCAACAGGTGGGAGACACCCGCGGGACTGGGCGGTTGACTGCATTTGGAAAGGAAGGCGATGGAGGGCGTAGAAGTCAGCCTGGGCCTTCCGTCTTGGTTGAGAGCGATTCTGTTGTCGAAAGTGTGAAAGAAGGGACGCCTGGGTGGCTCAGTCGGTTAAGCGTCTGCCTTCGGCTCAGGTCATGATCCCAGGGTCCTGGGATCGAGCCCCGCGTCGGGCTCCCTGCTCCGCGGAGAGCCTGCTTCTCCCTCTGCCTCTCTCTCTCTATCTCTCATGAATAAATAAATAAAATCTTTAAAAAAAAAAAAGTCTAAAAGTGTGAAAGAAGAGAAGTCCGCTTCGAGAAGCTCACCAAGTGTGAGGCCCTGGCGAGCCGTGTGTGCGAGGCCGGCCGCCGCTGGAGAGCGCAGCCGGGCCGGCCGTGCAGACGTGCAGGCCGGGTCGTAGAGGGTGTCCCTGAGTCGCGGAGGAGGCGCTTTCCGGGGGCTCCGGGGGAGCCGGGTACAAAAGCCTGATGCCCAGTTACACCCGGGAGAGGAAGGGGAGCCAAGGAGGGCTGGAGAACAGGAAAGGGAGAGACGGGGACTCATCCAGAACGTGCGATTCCTTTGCACGTACCTCTGTGGATGAGGTGTTCCAGCACATCGCAGTGACCGTGCTCGGCAGCAACACCGAGCGGTGTGACGCCAAATCCGTCTCTCAGGTGCACGTCGCCTCCGTGGGTCAGCAGCAGGGTTATGATGTCGTTGCGGCCCTGTTTGGCCGCTTCGTGCATTGCCGACCATCGCTTGACGCAGGGCTGGTCAAGGTTGGTGTTGTGTTTAAGCAGAGTGAACACCATGTCATAGGAGCCCTTTTTCACAGCTGGAAGGTGATTTTAAAAAAGAATATCAACGTAGGCATATGAACCTGGATCCTTCAGATGGTATGAAGCGAATTATGACGTTTATTATGAAAGTAGATATTTACTATTCCCTTTTCTTCTACAGGAGGATATTGTCGTTTCCATTCCCCTCTATTTCTCATACCCAAGATGATGTTGCCTTCTCTTTAAGACCCTGGCCTGAGGCGGGGTAAGAGATTCATGGAATACAGGGCTCTTCCCTATAATAGGATGTTGTGTATACTCTTTCTAAACTTTAGAAAATGAAAGTAAATGAAATGAAAATAGCCTCCACTATGGGGTTGTATAAATTAAATAATGTATGGAAATGCTCAGTGTATACTAGGAGCTCAATAAATTATAACCGTTATTAATCTAATTTCATCACTTCTAGGATCCTGGGGCTACATGTGTAAATAATGTTCATCAAGCCCCCTCCCCACCCCCAGGAAAGATTTTTTTGTTTTCCTCCACCAAACAAAGCATCGAGTATTAAATGAACTTCTCTTTTCTGTGATCTTAATGGCAGGTTAGCAATGAGAATGTTTTTAGGGTTTTTTTTTAAGATTTTAAAAATTTATTTATTTGGCAGAGAGACACAGAGAGGGAACACAAGCAGGGGGAGTGGGAGAGGGAGAAGCAGGCTTCCCGCAGAGCAGGGAGCCCGATGCGGGGCTGGATCCCAGGACCCTGGGATCATGACCTGAGCCGAAGGCAGATGCTTAATGACTGAGCCACCCAGGCGCCCCTGTTTTTAGGTTTTTTGGAGAGAAAAAGAGTGCACGAGCAGGGGGAGACTCCTAAGCAGGCCCCATGCCCAGTGCAGAACCCCACTCGGGGCTCAATCTCATGACCCTGAGATCATGACCTGAGCCGAAATCAAGAATCGGTAGCTTAACCAACTGAGCTCCCTAGGCACCCCAGCAATGAAAATGTGTAGAATCTGGGTAGGTCTGCTGTTGTAAACAGGTGAAGTATATGACAGATAATGTACTACAATGTAAGAGATCCACTAGATCAGAGGTCCCTCTCCCCCTCTGCTGTTTCTAATAGATAAAATTACAGTTAAAAGCACCCCCTTCCCCCGACTTTGAGTTATTAAGAGATTGTCCCAGTTTAGATATGAATAATTCTGGAAGATGTAATGTCTTTTTCTCTTAACAGTAAGTAAAATCTTTTTTTTTTTTTTTAAGATTTATTTATTTTAGAGAGAGAGAGAGTGCACGCACGCACGTGCACGAGTCAGTGGTGAGGGGAGGGTCAGAGGGAGAGACTCTTCAAGCAGACTCCCCGCTGATGCAGGGCTCAGTTTCACAAACCTGAGATGAGGAATGACCTGAACCGAAACCAAGAGTCAGACGCTCAACCGACTGAGCCACCCAGGCGTCCCGGTAAGTAAAATCTTAGTAAGAAACAGAAGGACGAGGGCTACTTCCTGCTAATGGAGGTAAATATAGTTTCATTCATTCATTCACTCATTCGGTTCATGCACTCTGGCTGTATGAAAGGCGCTGTCTTACACTGTGCACAACAGGAAAAAGGCAGACTTAGTTCTCACTTGTGGAATCTATAGTCTAGGGAAGAAGCCTATACTGTCTTCTCTTTGAAGAGAGACTCAGAGGTCAGGTCTTTGTTGGGAAGGCAGGAGAAGATGCAGGGCCACATAGAACATCCTGGGGAGCAGAAGGCAGAATACAGAAAGCATCAAAGTCCAAGGCGAGGGAAAGGGCTTCCACAGGAGGACGAAGACAAACTCTGCCTACTTCATTTGGAGGCAGGCAAGCCATCACTGTGGTGAGATTTGAGTTTTTCTCTTGCTCACTAAGTAGTCTGTTGACAAATGCCTTCCTCTGAATGGCCCACCGGCCACTGGCAGCTCTAATTATAGTGAATGACCTCATCCTAGCTGGTGTCATTGCAGAGAAAAACATCAGTAAGTGAAATGAACTAAGAGATATGTGTCCTCATTTATCTTCTTGCTCCTATTGCATTTTTTTCTAGAAAAAAATGTATTAAAATAATGAATCTCTTCCATCATGATCTATTTTCCTTTTGTCTGACTCAGAAGACATGTTGATTAGAGGTATTAGTCTTTCTTCATGAAAATAATATCACATATAAGCCACAACTTAAAATAAGTTTAAAAATAAAACCTTACATGCAATTTAACTGCTTTGGAACTAAGAATATATTTATTTCCTATAGAAATAATAATGCAAATCATGGGGAATCCCTCCCAACCTAACCTGTGAAGACATTCTTAATCAATAAGTGTCTGAAATAATGAAAACTAATAAGGCACAGATACAGTATTTGTGTAACATAACTAAGTAAAATAAAACTTAAATAACTTACATAGTAAAAATAAATATATATCTACATATCTTCAACAATAACGCTTAAAAAGAAAACCAAACGTCAATTGAAGAGTTAGGGAATTAGAGACTTTTCATAGGTTATAGGCACTTTTGAACACTTTATAGTTTGCTGGCACATTTCCTTTCAATTTCTGTAATTTTTTTTCATTTTCTGGATATATGTGTTTTGCTCATGTAATTGTCTTATTATCAGCACTGATTTATCTTGTGACTCATAAGACATGCAAGGATAATCCTGAACTGGAGAAAGGTGACACCAACTTTGGAGGGTGGGCAGAGAGGGAGTCTGAGTGCAAAATACCCTTAATAAGTGTCAGGTGATCACAAATTAGATAGCACTCAGCAAGTAACTGTGATAACTGTAATACATCAGAGTACTACGAGGAAGGACCAGATGGCTGATGGGGAAGAAGAGCCCTGGAGGGACACAAAGTGGTATTTGTTTGGCCATCTAAGGATATTCTATAATAAAGACAAAGATGATGACATTGGGCTAAGAAAAATAAAAATGACATCACACGGAAAATCCAAAGAATGGCATTTTTTCTCTTATTTTTCCCTTTATAAGTTAATGGGCTATAAATAGCAAATTTCAAAGTAGCCTATAGAGTCAAAAAGAAAACTGGGAAAGTGCCATGGATGATCCATTTACCTATAGAACCTGAAAATACTTGACATGGGCTCTACAAAGAAGGTCCTGGAGAAGGTAACCCAAGAAAAACTCCATTCTCCCGATACATCGGTGATGGAGACACAAGCGAACACCTTCAGAAAATTTCCTTCGTGAGACTTCTGTCTTCTCCTGATATTACCATTTAGCTTTTAAAAAATATTATTTCCAGATGTTAATTCTATTTTGGCTCTGATAACTCAGTGACCAACTCCCTTTCCCACACTTCAGATATCGCTAGAGTAGAGAAACAAACATATGCAACTTTGAAATGCATGTAAATGCTTAACGCTCTGTTGTAAGCATTAAAGAAAAACAGAATCAAATAAGGCAAAAAGAAATCAAATGAGTGGTAATCATGACTTAGTTGTCCCTTAAATAAGTGAATTGAGAATAGCAAGTAGAAAATAATTCTACATTTGCAAAGTGAGATAGTATATAAACTCTGGAAAAGTGTGTGTGTGTGTGGATGTGTGCTTTGCAGAAATCAAATATCTATAGATATCTAGAGAACTATCTAGAGAAACAGCAACACATATGTGGATGTCATTGCAAATACCCACTGGTATATGGTATATGCCTTTAAAAATAATACAGATCACATTAATAGTGGTGATGCAACCGTAGGTGAATATTCGTGTGTATAGAACCCGCTCAGGATAAGAGTTCTGGTTTACTTATAAGGAGCACAAGTGTTATTGTGACAAATTCCAAAGTAGCAGGAAATGTTATCTCTGGTCATTTGTAGTTAATCTCATGTCACTTTTGCAAGCAGACTTGCCAGTTTTTACTGGTCAACAAAAATAGCAGGATACACAGACTGAGAAGAAACGGATAAATGACACCTTTAGGTTTACCATCATTCCTTGTGTCATTGTTGTGAAACCGTTTGTAGGTGCCCAGTGCTGCATCTGTGTGATCAGAATCTGCTGGCACCTTGTTGTTCTGATGTGAACCTGATGTCTCTCTTTCGAACCCCCTTTCTGCCTCTTTCTTCTGGCTACATACACATGCAGCCCTACTTATAACCGGACCCTACCTAGAGAATATTCCTTTAGAACTGGCACTTCTGGCCTCACAACGCTCCGAGGTTGGATCCCTCCTCGTTAGTGGGTGCTGAAGGATCTTTCACATTTGACCCCTTTGTAGGATTAAAACACCAAACGCATAGGGCAGATGAGATGGGTGTTAGGGGGGAGGAGCTCAGGGAATAGTAGGGGATGGGGTCACATAACTTCAATACATAGCGGTTTCCAATACATACTTATTAAATATTTCTTTGCCTCAAACTCAAAGCTCTAGAAAAAGAAGTCATTTACCAATCAGAAGCGGTGTCTCTCCTTTGTCATTTTTGGTGTTTGGCCACACTCCCTTTTCTAGTAAAGTTCTTACATTTTCCACCAGACCAGCTTTGACTGCCAAAGTCAAGGGTGTTTCTCCATCAGAGGTCTTGAACTCCCAGAGTGTCTGGTAGGATGCTGAGATGTGAAAATATTGTATAAAGTTAAAAATCTTTACTTAAAGGATATCACAGAGATCAGAATAATCCAACATTATGTACTTTAGATTGAACAGTCAATTGATGAAAAAGATTAAAAGACATGATTAAACTTTATCAAATGATGATGAGTATAAGTAGATGAGCATGGACTTGACAGCTAGAAAACCAAAATCTATGTTTTAAGGGGTTGTTGTTGTTTTTAATGGATTGCAAGTTCTTATTTTTTGATAAATTGTAACATAACTCCTCAATCCTTTGTATTATTTAAATTGCACCTGAAATTGTTTTCTGTCAAGTGAAATCTGTGAATGTAGGAATAAGTATGTATTTGAATACTGTCAGAATATGTTAGAAAATACCATGCTTAACATCATCTTCTATATCTATTTGTCTGACTATCTGCTTAGCTATTTTTTTCTGGCTGGCTGGCTGCATAGTTAGTTATCAAGTAGCTATGATTGTCTCCTAGAGCATAGAATGAGGGAGCAACATTGATTGAAAGATAGGGCACTCACAAGACATGTTAAAAGTTGCCAAGATGTGACAAATATTGTGCTGCAACATCAGAATTATCAAAATTATTATCAATGCTTAACTCTGGGTTGATTTAACATGATATTTACTAATGTTTACATTATGAAAAAATTAATATAAGCACAAAATATTGTAAATATACTTGTTATACAATAACGATCTTTTGGAAATTGTTAAGAGATAGTTCAAGATGATAAATTAAAAACTGACTCTCCAAAGCAAAAAGCTTTATATTCGAATCAATTAATTCATGATATATATTAACTTTTATTACTTTTAGGTTATAACCACATCTTTTTTTTTTTTTTTAAGATTTTATTTATTTACTTGGCAGAGAAAGACACAGCGAGAGAGGGAACACAAGCAGGGGGAGTGGGAGAGAGAGAAGCAGGCTTCCTGCTGAGCAGGGAGCCGGATGCGGGGCTTGATCCCAGGACCCTGGAATCATGACCTGAGCCAAAGGCAGACGCTTAACGACTGAGCCACCCAGGCACCCCTATAACCACATCTTTGAGCCAACTTCTGTCATATTCGTAGAAAGATGCAAAGGGTGAACCCTGAACCTCACAAAATGTGCTAACTTTTTTTTTTTTAAGAGAGAGAGCGTGGGTGTGGGAGTCAGGGAGAGGCAGAGGGAGAGAGAAAGGGAATCTTAAGCAGGCTCCATGCCCAGTGTGGAACCCAACATGGGGCTCAAGCTCACAATCCTGAGATCATGATTTGAGCCAAAAATCAAGAGTCCAACACTTACTGACCTAGCCAACCAGGCGCCCCATAAAATATACTAATTTTTATAACTCTGAGTATAAAACATGGATATTTTCTTTTCCATATTCCTAATAATCTTTTATTCTGCTTTTTCTTTTTGCTTATGTTTGTTGGGAGCACTCAAAATTTCTACATTTTTCTTCGGTTTGGCTAAAGGGATTTTATGTTCTCTTACCATCCAGAACAACTTCAAGTATTTGTTGAATGGGTTGAACGACAGCTTCGTGCAATGGAAACCATCCTTTTTCATCAGCTTCATCCAATGCATATCTATATTTCACATATTCCTGGAGCGCAAGAATGTGACCTAAATCAAATACAGGGGCTGGTAACACATTTCTGTCTCAGCAAAGTGAAATCTCCAACCTGCCCCACTGTAGGCAATACACCCATTTACCTTGTTTTATGGCTTCCACAAGTTTTCTGTTTTGATCACTTAGTGGTGCAAATCTGCCAGAGAAAGAAAAATAAGCCGTATTTATCCCAGACTTCAAAAAAACCCAAACACTTAACTTATATTGAGTTTCTGTACATGATTTTAATAATCAAGATCTATAGGAAATGCACACAACTAATTTTATCTACTTTAAAAATGTAAATGTCTAAGAATCAGACACAGTACATTTATGATACACTAGACATAAGCACATTAGTACAGATGACAGAATTCAAGATTATAACGCTATCTCTGAAATTAGTTCTAAGCAATGAAAATGGAGTAAACAGTTGTAGTCAGAGTCAGAGGAGCTGGGTTCAGGTTTCATGATTTTGTGATCCTGGGAGGCCAATTAGCCTCTCTGGGTAGTGGTTTCTTCATCTTTAAAATGATGGGATTAGGGGCGCCTGGGTGGCTCAGTCGTTAAGCGTCTGCCTGCCTTCAGCTCAGGTCATTATCCCAGGGTCCTGGGATCGAGCCCCATGTCGGGCTCCCTGCTCTGTGGGAAGCCTGCTTCTCCCTCTCCCACTCCCTCTGCTTGTGTTCCCTCTCTCGCTGTGTCTCTCTCTGTCAAATAAATAAAACCTTTAAAAAATAAATAAATAAAATGATGGGATTAAATAGAAAGATCTCTAAGGCTTCTTCCAATTTTAAAAACTCTGTGCTCAATAAAGTTTATTGCTTTGAACTTAATAATTGCTTATTTGGGAGCTTATGATCCACACTGCATGTTAGAGCCTTTGATCAACTTATCTACAAGTGAAAGCAGGCTGAGCATTTACTGAACAAACTCCTAGTCGTTGGGCCAACAGGTCGTGATTTCAACCCTCATGGCAATTCTCTGGTGTGTGTGTTTATTCAAAGGAAACAAGGTATTTCATAACAAATTGATTCAAATCTATTAAGCAGAAACATCTGCTGGCATTCTAGGATTGTGAAAGCCTTCTTGGGAACTCTGTTGGAGATAAGGGAAAAATTAAAGAGACCTAATTTAAAGGTACTATGTCCATTTTTAAGAAGCTCAAAAGCAATAATTTTATAGCATGGAGCCTATTCAAAAGTATTACTAATTTCAGAATAATACAGGATTCTAAATACTACAATAGAAAGCAAACTAACGTTTATTTTTGTTAGAAGTATAATGTGTGTTGTTCAAGACAGAAATCTACTTTTTCAGTTTCAGACTCTGTAACTTCTGCTAAATCAGGATTGATTCAACACAAAATTGACATTTTGTGTCTAATTTGTTAACTTCTGTCATTTGGATAGCAGATAATTAAATAGGCTGTGGTTTACATAGTGCTTGTTTTTAATAAAAGCCCTCAACTCTTTCCCATTCTTTGGGGCTAGACTTAGGGGCTAGTCCACATTATTTTTTATAGTTTGAAGATGCAAAAATGAAATGCATTACTTATAAAGGTTGTCTGAGTCAGTAGCAGAAGGGGCTTTAAAATATTCAGAGCAGACTTCTGTATACCTATCTATATTTTAGTTGTAGAAACCATACTTGCAAATTTGTTCAAATTTATTGTCCTTTTTGATTCTATATTAATTTTTAAAAAATAGGCAATCTTCTACAATCAAATTCAACTAAGAATTTCCCATTGAGGTTATTTCCATCTTCCACCAGAGGTGGGGGTTTGTGGAAGATCCTATTGCCGAAGCCTCTATGCACAGTGGCCCTTGGAAAGCCATTGGATTCTCTGCCAGGAAAGAAGAGTAAG
The DNA here is from genome assembly GCF_011800145.1 of Mirounga leonina. Taxonomy (NCBI): domain Eukaryota; kingdom Metazoa; phylum Chordata; class Mammalia; order Carnivora; family Phocidae; genus Mirounga; species Mirounga leonina. The sequence continues at coordinate 63,634,396 of NW_023270451.1, read as the reverse complement.
CATTTTCCTAGAGGAAGAGCCAGGAAATGTCTTTCATTTTATCTGACAACAAAATGAATGCCATAAAGAAATTCTGTTGAGGACAGTCAACTTGAATGTTACCTTTCAGAATAAAATGTAGACTTGCTGGCTTCAATGGATTCTTGAATACTGAGCTGAATATCATAACTTGTAAGATGGTCTTCATCGGGGTCATCATTAGTATCCATGACTGGATAGAATTTTTGAAAGAGGCAGTTTCTTATTATCAGCAAATGACACAGAGCAGTACATACAGTTAATGTGAACAATGCAAAATGAAAAAGTAAAATACATTCATCTTTCCCCATTGAACAAACATCAATGCAGTGAACATTTTAATCCGTATTCTATATTAAGCCCATCCTAAATTTTGAAACCTGTAATTACCTGCTCTTTAGGTATCTGCATTTTCTAATTTTGGGCTTTTTCTTTTTTCTTTCTTTAGTTAAGCTTTTAAGAACTCATTCCCCCATGCTTCTGACTTGCACTAATTTCAGCCCACTGGTTTTCTGAAGACACGGCTCTACAGAGCACATTAGAAGTTTAAAACTCAAGCCAAGAAGAAGTAAGGTGGAGACAGGAATAGAGAACAGTGAGCCTTTCACATTCCTAACTTTTAATTCTGTGTCTGCTGTGTTTGCTTGTTTGCTAATTTATTCATTTCCTCGCATTGGTAATAGTTTGCGTTGGCTGCCTTGAACTGCAGTTATTCTGTATTTGTGTTCAACTTCTAAGACTCTGTGCTCTTTGAGGGAGGGGCTCTACCTCATTCATCTTTGCACCCCTTGTGACTCTAAAAGGTGCTTGGCCCAGAGAAGCTTCTCAATGAACATTTGTTGAATTAAAATAGAAAGAACAGAAAGTCACAAATGTAGTGGCCTAGCCTTGCCCTCAAGAAATTACCAGAGCAAACAGAAGACATGAAGGAAAATTTAAACAGAAGGAACTGAGAACTGGGGCGCCTGAGTGGCTCAGTTAAGTGTCCAACTCTTGATCTCAGCTCAGGTCTCAATCTTGGGGTCATGAGTTCTCTGGGTCATGAGTTCAGTCCCCATGTTGGGCTCTATGCCCAGTGCGGAGCCTACTTAAAAAAAAAAGAAAGAAAGAAAGGAACTTTGAACTTCAAGCACTGTTCTTCCTGAGAAACTACTGTCTAGTTTCACATGTGAAGTGAACAAGTTTCAAAATTCCAGAACTTTAAAATAAAACAGGAGAGGGTTAAGGTGATAAAAACAAATAAACAAAAAAACAAAACAAAACAAAACAAAAAAACAGCTATAGGCACTTGGAGAATCTCCTTATTGACTGGCTCTGCTGGGTGTGATAGACTGCATGGTTCTTCCAGTGCTCAGGGAAATCCACCTCTATGAACTTGTGCTACCTGCATTCCTGGCCGTGGAAAGATCCTTTCAACACCTTGGCAAAAGTGCATCCTTAATACAGTTAGGGATACTGGACCTGCTACTACAGGCGTAAGTGTGGTGAAGACCAACTCTATTGAGAGGCTTCGTTGTGGGAACTGCCAGCAGGTAAATTAACCTGGCAAACAATAAGCAGAATAAAAATGAGTTTGTGCTTTTGAAGAAGAGCAAAAAACCAGAGAGGCTTCTGGGCTGATTTGCATCATTTATTGATGGCTATTTCAGGTCTCTAACACACTCACTCGTTTTAACCAAATCAGAGCCATCAGAAATGGTTGTGCAGGATGTGCACTACACAAGTCTTCCTGGCCGAGGAGGAAATCCAGCTGAATCTCCCCTAATCAAGTTGTACAATCTGGTAGCGTGCTACGCATGCCCCAAGGAGGCAGCATCTTCTCATTTGCACCAATGTGCTATGCTCTGTGCAATTCCTGAACTGAGTTGAGCATTTTTCAACAAAAGGAAGTTAAACAAAAAGATGCCAAATTATTTAGTGTTTTGAATAATAAATGAGGAGAGGTATCTTTTAGCAGCTAGTTTTCCAATCTTTTCCCAAAGTGGCAGGGTCTTAGGCTTGGGTTACTCTCCTTCAGAAAAGAGAAGAATACCGTGGCAGTGATGTTCATGATGCTTCTTGACTTGAACCTTCACATGGTTATTGTTTGGGCCCCAATTTTTGTTTTTTGGCTGGTCTGACAGGGCAAGTTGTAAGGTCTGACAGTCTCAGAGCATCGTTTGAACAATTGAAATAGGGACCATCTTACTCCATCCCCAGACCAGAGACCAACCCTCCTAGAGAGTCTCTATCCGTTCTCTGGCATAGCTCTGTCCATTACCAGCCACTTCTCTGAAGATAAACACAAAAATGTAGACTCTCATTGGCTTATGTCTTCCAAAGATCAAATTAAAGGACTGTCTCTCATTATTATTGGATCAATTGCTCTCTCTTACTTAGAAAGGAAATTTAGTAAGTGTAGAAATCAAAGTAGTTCTATGACTAGGTTTAATGATCCATATGAAATTATTTTTGATTAGTGGTACTTTATGAGCCAAAATGTATGATCTATTTGAAATTTTACATAGTGGTGTGTCTTCCCAAGGAGAAAAAAAAACAGTTTTCTGTGGGCAGTTTTCAAAACACAGTTGATATTTGCTTTACCACCTCTCATTGTACAAGTTAAGCTAAGCTCAGACTTTAAGGATGGTTCTACACATGCCGATAGCCAGGGTGCCTAACCTGTGGACACCCTGCACGTGAATTTGATGGCCTCGTTTTGATTGCATTTTCATTGTTCTGCACCAGTGCCCTACTATCATCTTGGAACATAAAAGAGAGAATAGTAGTAATGTTGGGAGGCTGCCCATGAGAGAATAACAGCATCCACTACGTGCATTTCCTCACACAGTGATATCTCAGTCTATTCAAAAAGCCAACATGCGCCCGAAGAGTCTGATTCACAAAATGGATTCAAGTAGTAGTTTACTTTTTATTAATTATTCATTGGCTCATTGTGTATCTTCCCCCCCAACCTAGAATGTAAGCCAGTAAGAGCAGAGCATTTGTATCTCCAGTGCCTAGAGAAACACCATCTCAAGGTTTGTGGTCTCTAAATGTGTGTCGAATGAATGAGTGAATGAATGAATGAATGAATGAATGAATGAATGAATGAATGAATGAATGAGTTAATTAAAAACCCACTAACATAAGCTGGGCCCTGCTTTATTCGTACAACTGACCATGTACTCAGGTATGGAGTCTTTCTTCCAACGAAACAAGTGTGATGGCCCACTCTGTGCTTGGCTTCCTTTTTCTCACTTCTGTGCTCTCACATCTTATTCCTCTTCCTTCACGAGCCCCACCAGCTCTTCCACACTCATGGCCCACCCTGCCTCAGGCCTGGCTCAAGATGTTCCTCCCGTGGAAGCCTTGCTGAAATGTTCCAGTTCCCCTTGGGCCTTCCTTATCTGTAAACATCTCCTCTTCTATGATATTTTTCCAATATCTGGATTTACCCTCCTTTTGTATTTGCCTGGGAAATTCTTCACGTATTTGTGTTTTGCATCACTGGATCATTAGTTTCCTGAGGGAAGTATCTTACTTTCTTTTTCTTTTCTATCTTTTTTCTCTACCTCCACTCCGAGTCAGCTGGGAGCAAATGGCTGTTCTCAGTAGAAAGAATTGTTGACTCCTTACTAGCAGACAAGCCCCGAGTCCTTCCAACAGCACAGTTAGGTCATGAAGTTCAGCCGGTGGCATTGCCGGCTGCCTGTCTTGCTGGTATCCCTGTGGTGATAGGGGGATTGCTGGCTCTGGGATTAGTAATGGGATCCAGAGCCTTTTTACCTATTTAAATCATCAGCTCAGCTCTAACCCTGCTTGCAATTTGGACTTCCAGTACCATAGACTCCTTATAGAACTGAGGTGATCTGTGAAAGTTTTGGTTTTGTTTTTTTTAGATGCCATTTTCACCACCATCCAGGAGAAAGTTATCTAAGACTCTTAACTATTTTGTCTCCTTAACAACAGCCGGATAGAAATAGTGAGGAAACGCTTAGCATGTGGAACAACCCCTACCTAACACAAGCTTTCTCCCACCTTTTACTGAAAGCTTGGGATGAAATGAAGATCTGTGTGCAGGTGAACGAATGTGTCAAACAGACAATCAAAGAGCATCATTGGAATGACCCCAGAGACATCGAGATGCAATGAGAAGAGCAAGAGGAGAGTTATTTATCTGCATCTCAAATTTAAAATAACCAGGACTCAATCCCAACTGAAGGCTGGCAGTACTCTATTGTCAGCCTTTATGTAAAATTGTTTAGAATAAAGCACCAACCAGGAATCTGAGGAAAGGCCAAATAATATTTTGACCTCCTTTAAGGGCTCCACTTCTCAGTCTAGAGAAATTAACTGATCCTTTCTAAATAATGGTTTGCCAATCTTATTCTGGAGAAGCCTACTAATGAGATTTATTTATTACCAATAAGTAGCAGCTAACAAAATAACTAGAACAATCATATCAGACAATTAACCTTTTCACTTAAAGCATGGGTTAACCACTGATAGATGAATGGATAAAGAAGAATGGGTAGATGAATGGCTATGTATCATGGAATATTACATAGCCATCAAAAGGATGAGATCTTGCCATTTGCCACAACATGGATGGACCTAGAGGGTATTATGCTAAGTGAAATCAGTCAGACTGAGAAAGACAAATACCATGATTTCATTCATATGTGGAATCTAAAAAAATAAAAGAAGAATAAACACACAAAAAAGTAGGATCAGGCCTATAAATACAGAAAACAAACTGATGGTCGCCAGAAGGGGATGAGAAAAATGCGGGAAGTGGAGAGGGAGTTACCGACTTCCAGTTATGGATGAACAAGTCATGGGAATAAAAGGCACAGCAGAGGGGATATAGTCAATGGTACTGTAATGGTGCTGTGTGGTGTTGTGTGGGGACAGATGGGAGCTACACTCGCAGGGAGCATGGCACAACATATGGAGCTGTTGAGTCACTATGCTGTGCACCTGGACCTGATGTAACACTGTGTGCCAACTATACTCAAAAGAAATTTATACATAAAAAAAAATAAAGTGCTGGTTAACCTTCCTCAAGGTCAAAAACACATTTGATGAAAGCGATGGATTCTCTCTCCAGAGGGATACATGCCCACTCAAAATTCCGCAAAAAATTTTGGGAAATTCATGGATCCTCAGAAGCCCTGTCACCTACGCCCGTAAAAACCCACCGAATTAAGGATTTCCAAATGCTAAATGTATTATTCAGGTATCAGTAATTAGTAGTTTACTTTACAGGTGGGCTGAGTAAAATCCTAGGTTTAGATAGTGGGAACAGGGTAAGTTTGGTGGTCATGTAAGTTTTAGAATATCTTTGGTAATTAAAAAAAAAAACTCGGTGATTATGAACCCACTTTGCATATACTGCCTTGCTTTAAACCCCCCAATTCTATTTTGTCGGTATTATAGATTCATTGTGCATAAGGGGAAACTGAGGCGTCAAGAAGTCAGGAGACCCACCCAATGTCACAGAGCTACTGCGTAGAGTCTGGAGAGGGCACAGGTACCTTCATTTTTAAGGTCTTTCCCAAGTGGCAGGAAAACAACCCACAGTCTGTTGCCCTTTAAAGAAAACACTTTGACCTTGCTCTTAACAGCCAGCTCGAAATGACAATAACTTCCAAAAATAAAAAATAGCTCCCAGGGACACATAAATCTTTCTCTTTGGCACCCTGCAATAAGGCTTTGAGTTGCGTAGGGTGGTCTGCAGTGTCCTAAACTTGCCTCCATTCTGTACTTTTTGTCTTGGAGTCCAAACATTACTGTCTTTAAAAAAAGGATCAACGTAGCAGTTGGTGCCCGACTGAAGTGGTCAAGAGGTTGGGGTGATGTTGCAAGCGATGGTGCAGGAGCGAATGTGGGTACATGACGCCTCTCTGCATCGGATTCTCTAAACTACCTCCAATCCATGTTCCATGCTAATGCTGCACCATTGATGAGTTTGTGGGCCCTAAACGGGGCTGACCATAACAGTTTCCAGCATGTCCAGTCACTTCCATGCAAGGAAGGCCTTTGTGTCCAGAAAGATCACGCTGCCCCCGGCACCTGTCACCCCAGTGTCATTCAGTTGCATCAGGGAGAGATTCTGTTCTTTATGGCTTATTGTTCCATCTTCCAGTGTAACCTTTTAAAATGCCGGCCGCACTCTTTGGGTTCCCAGTGCAGAACTAGGGTCTCTGGGAATGGTTAGAGGATGGCATGGGGTGAAAAGGGCAGAGGGTCTAAGACCTAGTCGAGTGGGGGGTGATAAGGGGGAATAAGAAAAGGGACATACAGTAAAATTTAGATTTCTTCACAGTTTTATACCCAGCCCCAGTCCAAACCCGGAGGTTCTGCCGTGTGGAAGGGGGGACCCTCATACCCTGAGGCAATTTTCTCTTACCTTGAAACTGCTACGGTTTCAGAGTGATGTGTTCATCTACTGGAGGTCCCAGAGAGAATCATCAGGATTTCTCCTACCAGAGGAATAGCAACAGTGAAAGAGGATTTTTATGTTTTGGTCTTGTTAAGAAAATACAGTTATTATATTCAAAGCAAGGTTCATTCTCACTTGCCTGCATTTTGACCATTTATATGTGTAATTTTATTTATTTTATTTATTTATTTGTTTTTGGATGTATTGGAATCAGTATGAATAAAACGTGTTATAACTTTGGTATTTACTTGGTGGTGACACACTTCTGCTCTTTCAGAATCCTGTGGCACAAAGTGGCCAATCAGATCAATGGCTTCATTGGACTGATTTCAGTGAGTCAACCAGTCAACCAAGAGATTTCAGAGAGTGCTAAAATTTTGTCAGAATTGGGGTCCAGCCCACAGACACAGCTCACTTTTTTTTTTTAAGATTTTATTTATTTATTTGATGGAGAGAGAGAGCAAGCACACAAGCAAGGCGAACGGCAGGCAGAAGGAGAAGCAGACTTCCCGCTGAGAAGGGAGCCCGATGCGGGACTCGATCCCAGGACCCCGGGATCATGACCTGAGCCGAAGGCAGACGCTTAACCGACTGAGCCACCCAGGCGTCGACACAGGTAACTTTTATTTATAAGTGATGTTACAGCAACTCCGTCCACATGGTGTAATCTGATAAATGACAGGGAGAACCAGACCAGTTCTCCTTCCTCGGTAGCACAACTTGCTCTGCTGGTAAATTGAACACAGACGCACGCATGCACAAACACACACACACCGTTCAAAAAAATCAGTGTTACTTTTACATTGCTTCAAAGAGATACAGTTTGACATTCTAGAAAAGATATAAAGAGGCAAAGTATACTAACTATTGGCTAAATAAATGATTGAATAATCAAATAAACACTACTCTTAAAACTAGCAAATTAATAGATTCACCTTGTGTTTCTTATGTCATATGTTTTTGCAAGTTCACTTCCTGTTTTAGAGCTGCATTAACTGAGGCTTAGTTTTTACGTAAATACACTAGTGATAAGACCTATCGTATTAGTTTCGCTTATCTCTAGTTTCATATTATAACATTAGATATTTTTACTCTCTACTATTGATTTCTGTGTCAAATCCAATTACAACAGAGATATAAGAAGATGCATGCTAGTTTGTGAAAATGGTACACAGAACAGGAAGGAGCTCTAGATTCACAAATAGGTGGATTTCTAGAGGAATATAGAATAGAAAAAAACAGCAAGATGGCCTATGAAAAGGCAACTTAATAGATAATGCCCTTACCACGAGCTCAAATGATAATATGATTTTTTTAAAAGCCCTACCCTTTGTTTATAATTCTAAATCTAGGAATCTATCTTATAGAAATAATCAAAGATATGGACAAAAAAATTATATGTGAAAATGTTCACCTCAGCCATATTTAACTGCCAAGACATTAGAAACAATCAGATGTCCAACAAGAGGAAATTTGTATAAGACATTATAGTATATCTAAGCAATGGAAAACTCTACAGTTACTAAAATTCATATCCTTGTAGAATATTTATTGCCATAGATAAAGTGCCATGTATGAGAATGATGTTCATTTCATCAGATCTGACCGGCTGCTTGGAAGAAACTAAAATTGACTTTATGGAACCAAAGTTTACAAAGCCTTCCAGAAAACTGGCCTGGCATCTGGCCCACAGGCTGAACCTTACAGGTAGTGAAACAGGTCAGGGACCGTGGTGACTTTGGTAAGAGAGAAATTTGCACAAATTTGTAGTAAAGCAGGTGAAATCTGGTGGAGAGAGTTTCTTGGCTTGGGGAAGAACAGAAATCTGAAAGACTGATCCATTTATCTGAATCATCCAAGTAAAGGCTTTGTTACTGAGTTATTCTGTCTGCACGAGACCAAAAGTTCATTTTCCACTAATTAATGAGTGGCAGCTTCTGAGGAAGATGAGGCCAGTTACAGACAAAATAGCTACATTTGGTTTAGACAACTGAGTGCTAGGGTAAAATGTTTTGACTACATTAATTAGCCACAATAATAAAAATGAAATGCCTCTAGACTTTAACAAAAGCATTGTTTATGTACTATATATGTATATGAACACACTACTATAGTATATGTCTATACTATATATATGGTATATGTATATACTACTATATGGACGTGTTCATTTCAGATGGCAGAAGTTCCTGCTTGAGGCTCAAGTCAAATCTTTACCCATTCGAAACTCAAGCAGTAATGAGCCATTGCATTTCTTCATCTTTTATTTTGAAATCACATACAGGCCATTGATTTCTTTCTGGGGGAGATAGTTGGGTGTAGCAGTTGAAACTTTGTTCAAATCCTGCCCTCTGGATTAGCTGCCTCATTAACTGTGTTTGATGTGAGTCGTCAGCAAACATTACCTGTTATTTTCCTGTAGTTGAACTCCTCTGGAATGAGGAACTAGAATTCTAAGGGTTGTTAGGCAGTTTTAGCTCTATTCCTCACCCTTGAACAGGCACTCTGACATACTCATTATTTCCGTCTCCTTCCTTTTCTCTAGAATCACCAGATTTCAGAGTTGACCATTAGGTAGCCCCACCTGTAAATTCCATTTACAACATGCCCAACGAGTAATTGTTCAGCTTCAGCCCTCACCACCAAAGTGACAGGAAGCTTATATCCCCACAGAGCCCTTCATCTTCGGCCAGCTTTAGCAATTAGGAAAACCAGTGAAGTTGAATCCATCTCCTCAAATCATTATTCTATGATCCTAGTTCTATTCCTCAGAGTCACACTGATAAAATGTTGTTCCTTTGCTACATGAGAGCCCTTTAATCATTCCCCAGGAAGGCTGTTAAGTCTCAGTGAGCCTTCTCCTCCCGAGGCAAGACAACTTCTCTTCCTGTGCCGTGGGTTCACCTCCCTCCGCCATCTTGATCACTTTCCTGTAAACACACTCGTTTATCCATTTCTTTCTAAAAGTGGCTCTGGACCATGGGCTCTGATGGGAGCACAACACCTGTAGTCAGACCAACACAACATTAAGCAGGTGTGACCACCTCCCTTTTCCTAGACACTATAGATCTGTTAATTTAGCCTAAGCTTAGATGAATATGGGGGCTATCATGTTACACGCTTGATTTGGACCCCTACTGGCCCAAATTCTACATCTCATATTTTTTCTCACATTGCTCTGCATTTCTGTGCAGGACTCTTTATTTAACCCTATTACATTTCTTTCTTTCTTTCTTTTTTTTTTTTTTTTAAGATTCCAGTCTGGGGGCGCCTGAGTGCCTCAGATGGTTAAGCATCTGCCTTCGGCTCAGGTCATGATCTCAGGGTCTTGGGATCGAGTCCCGCATTGGGCTTCCTGCTTTTTGGGAGCCTGCTTCTCCCTCTGCCTCTCTCCCTCTCTGTCTCTCATGAATAAATAAATAAAATCTTTAAAAAAAAAAAAAAAAGATTCCAGTCTGCTAAGATCTAATGCATTTTCTATCCCTCCAAGTATTGTTCTATTTGCAGATCTATTTGCATGTCTTCTATATGTCCATCTGCTCCATTAATAATGATAAATGTTGAACAGAAATTGACACAGGACAGAGAGGTCTTCAGGTTGACATTGATCTATTATTTAGCACCTTTCAGGAAAAACTGTTTATCTAGTTACAAATCCTCCCAAATACTCCACCATCTAGTATTAATGTCTCCTTTTTGATAACCATCATCAAGAAATACTGTCAAATACTTTGTTGAAATACAGGTGCATAATGTCTATTACATTTCCTTTCTCTACTAAATCAAAAAGATAAAGGAGGAATATTGACCCACCAGTTCTCGGTGATTATTATTTTTTTTCCTAAGGATTTTCAAACCATCTTATTCATTCATTAAAAAATATGTGTTCAGTGTCTGCTATGTTCCAGGCATAGTGCTAGACACAAGACAATAGGATCCATGCCCTCAGGGAGTTTGCTGTCTTTAAAAATGCATTCTAGACTTTTCCCTAGAAACAACACCAGTTGCTCCCCTCCTTTCCAAAGTTTGGCAGAAAGTCAAGCACGGCACATCCTCAATAAAAATTTGTTTTATTGAATTTAATAACTATTATAAGTAACAACTATTGAGTACTTACCTGTGACATGCATTATGCTAAGTACCTTAGTCAGTTATGACATTTAATTTTGATAACACACTTTCCCCTCTTTTGCAGATAAGGAAACTGAGGCACAGAGCTGTGAGGTAATTTGCCCACACTTGCACATCTAGTGAGTGGTGGAGATGTGGATAGAAACCCAGTTGTGTGGCATGAGAGGTCACCCAGGCTTAACCACTCTACTCTAACTGATGATTCATCTACTGTAATAGAATTCATGAAAAGAAGGTCTCATTTTGTAACCCAAATATTCGGAAGTTTTCTAAAAGTTTAAGCAAATGATCAGCAATCTATCAAACAATTCTAGTGGAAATATACATATTTTATGTAAATTTTCATCTGAAAACAAGCTATTCCCACAGAAACAACCGAAGTGTAAAATTACAATACTTTATGACGATAATATAATGTTCTCAGCACAATGCTGAGTTAGGACTTCCTCATCCACATCACTGCTATTTCACAGAAATCATTTCCTTTTAGATGTAGAAGGTTCTTTAGATGGTGTGTGTTCATTTACAAACCAGATGGGTGATGGGCTCAGGTAAATTCTAAGGGCTTTCCAGTCCCAAGATTCTATGATTTATTTTGCAGAAGTAAATTTCCAATTCTACTGAGTTCCTTTTTTTCATCTGATTTAAAAGAACTGAAAGGAATTTTTTGACCTGAACATAAAGCATCTATCTTTTGCTGTAAGTGATGAAAAAGCCTTGATAGAAATTTATTTTAATTAGTCACAAAAATCATTTAATATTTTTCTCAGAAACGAGGGCCAGCTAAGACCCTTCTGAGATTCCATAGTGTATATATTGACACTTTCTCTAAGCATACTCATTCTTGATCTGTTTTTCTCATGATATTATTATGCTTCATAACTATGCCATGGAGTTAATATTCTCTGAACAAACAAAAAATAACCCTGCCTTTATTCTCTGATTAAAAAGGCCCTAGAAAGGCAAACCCATGGGTGATCAATTAGAAAGAAAGTAATGAGAAGCTACCACTACATGTATTTCCATCCTTTTAAAATATTCCCAATACTAAACTACTTAATAAGCAAGCTGGTGAGGTACAGATCAAATATTTCATAATCTCACCTTTTGGAATGATCATCTTGTCATTCTTATCCAGGGCCTTGCCTTCCTAAACCAGAGGAAGTGCTTGGAGCCAATGTGTTCCTCTGTGTATCTAAAATTAAGTACCCAGTTGGTGGTTAAATTAAGATCTGACCTTGAACAACTGAAACATAAGCAGTTCCTGGCACACAATAAAGTATTACCCATGACTTCTCTAGACTCTCATCAAAAGAAACATAAGCCCACAGAGGTATAATAAGATTATCTGTGTCCTGATTGGTTCAAAGAGCGCTCATGAAAATAAATGATCTGCCAACCCAGCTGCAGTGAGGGGTCCTGCAGAGGGAACCAAGCAAAACCACTTCAGTAGAATTTTTACGTATCTTAAAATTAATTGTTTAAGAGACAAAACTGTGAGTCTGTGTGTCTACAGATCCAAATCCACTTGTAATCAATTTTTAACACACACTATTTCTCGTTCTTCATCTTTTAGACTCACATCAAATCTCATTAAATACAATCTTCTTGGTGTATGAATTTACTGCCCTTCATTTGATTTGCATTGCATACCTGCCAGTCTGATACACCGATGGGGATATGACATTCAGTGACATCTAATCTGATCAAGGATTTTTAGGTCAAGTTATAAAACATATAGTCTGAAAAAAAGTGAGCAGCTGATGTAAAGCAGCAGAAAAATCAGGATTTTAATTGGGGAGGGTTGTTTATTTCCTGTTTTAAAAAAACCCAATGCAATTGAGTGTCTTACTAATTTTCTAATGAAAATAATCGGCCTTAAATTTGTTTTGACATGGCTCTTCTTGGATTAGCTTGGGCCACTGTCAGCATTCACAAAGCCATCTGGCTTCTGTCCCCAGCACTTAACTAAAACAACTCTTCTAAAGGGCGTCAATGCCCCCCTAGTGTCTAAAGACACTGTGTGTATTACTTTTCAGACTGTCTGTTAGATTTCTGCCATCAGTCCCTCCCTTTCTCCTGAACTGACTACTCCCAGCCTTCGGGGAGAACTGTATGCTTTTGTTTTTCTTCTGTCTGACCCATTTTTTGGACTTGGTGTCAATGAATAAACACATCAACTGTAGTGAATTTACAGTTTTACTTTCAAACTTTGAATGTCATAAACATGAAATCAGAGGTCCTGGCTCTTCTTTGTGATAGAAGAGGCTGTACTTCAGTCATTCTCAGAGCAGACCTTGAGAAATATTATGTATTTATACCACTATTAACTGTATCTTGAAATGGTCAAGGTTGAGGGTTAGAACATTGTGCATGTTTTATAACTATTAATATAATTTGGAATTTTTCAATAAAAATTCTTATAAAAAACAAATGGCATTGTGAAACCCTTTAATTTTTATACAGTACGTTTTTAAACTAACAATATTAAAAATTCATATGAAGGCTTAGAGTACAATGCAATTTATGGATAAAATCTATACCCAACATTTAAAAATGTGGTTTGGCACATTTCAGGGACATTTCTGCTCTTATACCGATAAATTTATGGCTGTTTTATCCATTTATATAATAGTTATTATAGATCTCCTTAGATCACACAATATTTAAAATAATGCTTAAAATAACAAAGGACAAAAAAGAGACTGGGTGCCAAATAAATGAAAATATGTTCCTGATGTCGTAGGCCCATGAACAAGTCTTACCTTACCACTTACTGTCTCTGTCACCTTAGATTTGCTGTTTAAATTTTTTGAGACTCAATTTTTTCATCTGAAATGAATAATAATAATAACCATAATAATGAAAATAATAATATAATGACCATGACACCCACCATTTTTAAGAGGCCTATTCCTTGAACAGTTAATCTTCTCTACACACACAATAAAGCATGTTTTGAGTAATTCAAATATTTAAAAGAATGATCTGTTCATATGCTTATAATCATTTCCATATTTGTCTGTTTTGGAAGTTGGCTTTTCCTGTTGATCTTCTCAAAATGGAAACAAAGTGAATCAGATTTTTGAACAGTGGACTTCGGGTTTGCCTGGAAAGAGTGTTTCAAGCAGAGAGTATGATCAAGCTGTGAATTTTGTATACAACTGCTGTTCTGAGGAAGGCACATATAGTGATACTGACATCCAAATACATGTCCTTGCGTCTTTATATGGCAAGAAATCCATGTCCTGTTCCACAATGATAATTACAGCAACTAAAATGAGGAGTCTTAGGTTGAAAGGGTTGAATGAAGCACAGTGTCAGAAGGACTGTCCCTGGAAGCACCCATCTTATTTGGGGAACGAAGGATTTGGGTAGCATTGTACATTAACTTCCAGAAAGCACGTGGCTTCCTGGCCTCCATGTTTAAGGCACCTGCTGCCACTCACTCCTTACTTGCTCACAGGTACTACGTGTTCCTGAAAACATGGGTCTTGCAGGCCTTTGCCGGTGAGTTAAAAATACAAATCTTGCTAAGATTAGCCAAACAATCACATCCACCCCCACCCCGACAAAGCCATTTATCAGATTCCTTTGGGATCCGGCCCTTTCTTTATAAAAGCCTTATCAGACTGCAATTTTATCTTTGCCTTCTGGGCAAAATGGCATGGTCCAAACTCCTTGGAGAACGCTGCTTTGTTTTGTCCCATTATTTTGCAGTTTAGTAAGCAACATCTATGTATGTGTCACTTGGTTTCATTTTTACTTTGAAATACAGTATTTCCAATTTTCTCCTCCTCCTTCCTCCCTTTCTTGCACTTGTTCATTATTTTGGTTGTGCGGGGTTGTGATTAAAAAATGCACATTTTATTTCAATTGTATATAAAACAGCAGAAAAATGTGAGAAAGACAAAAGATACTTTATTTCTGGTGTTCATCCAGGGACTTTGATAATTGGTGGTTTGCTTTCACTGTGCTTTCTGCTGTTTTGTTTTGTTTCTCAGACTTAAAAGCCGAACCTGTGAGTCGAATGGATCAGCACCACACTCCACCAGGGTGCTGACGTCACAGGCCTCTGAGGAAGCTGCATCCTTGACATCGCTCCTGCCATCTTGTTTCCATATAGCAGCAAAGAGGCAAGTGACAAGAAAGCAGTTTTTAGTAAGGCACCACTGTAGACAGCATGCTAAGCCAATGGTGAGCAAAAAAGGGGAAGTGTTCTGTCCTGGCACTTAGTTATACGCACTTTATCCCCGGTGTCTGCTAAAGTGCTCACCATGTTGGGAGCATACATGAAATATATGCTAAATGCTCTCTAAACACTGTGACTTGTTCATCTGGGTTAGCAGTTTTTTCTTTTCCTTTTTTTTTTTTTTTTTTAAGATTCGTTCATTTATTTGAGAGAGAGAGTGGGGAAGAGAGACAGAGGCAGAGGGAGAGAGAGTCTCAAGCAGACTCTGTGCTGAGTGTGGAGCCCAACACGGGGCTTGATCTCATGATCCTGAGATTGCAACCTGAGCTAAAACCAAGAGTCGGAAGCTCAACCGACTGTGCCACCCAGGTGCCCCCGCATTTATTTCTTATTTATTTTAACTAAAGTTGAATTCAATTAATACTTAGTCATAGTAAGTTTCAAGAAAGCAGGTTGATGTAATTAATTTTCACTACCATGGAAGACATTTCAGGAACATCAAAGAGAAAGAACCCTGGATTGAAAGAAGGCAGGGAATTTGGATTTTAGTTTCAGGTGTGCCCATGTTTTTGTGAGTTAAGGCAAATCACTTAAATGTCAATGCCCTGGTTTCCACCTATATAATAATTCTGCTCTTGTTATTTCACATCATTCATATGAGAGTAAAATGAGAGCATAATTAGGAAGTTCTTTGAAAAAATAGTAATCACTCTACAGATCGAGTACTTACTATCATATTGTTCAGTTGGCCCTTGAAGGTTTGAACTGCATGGATCACTGATACATAGATGTTTTTAATACAATACCATAAATGTATTTTCTCCATAATATTGTCTTTTCTCTAGCTTACTTTATTATAAGAATACTATAGAAAACACATATAACATACAAAATGTGTGTTAACTGCTGTTGGTAAGGCTTCTGGTCAACACTAGGCTATTAGTGGTTAAGTTTTGAGGGAGTCAACAGTCATACACGGATTTTTGACTGCATGGGGGCTGGCGTCCCTAATCCCCATGTTGTTCAAAGGTCAGCTGTATTATATTTTGGAGACCTAAAATGGACATTAAAGAAACTATCCCATTTGGCTGCCTAGTCTATATGTGGACACACACACTGTAATATACACAGAATGGTGCAGTGGTGCGAGGCCACATCAGGATATACATGTGGAGAGAGGTGGGACATGCAGTTCTGGTCCTTAAGAAGTTTACCATTGTGGGGTGGCTCAGTCAGTTAAGCATCCGACTCTTGATTTCAACTCAGGTCATGGTCTCAGGGTCATGAGATCAAGCCCCATGTCAGGCTCTGCACAGAGCATAGAGTCTGCTTGAGATTCTCTCTCTCCCTCTCTCTCCGCCCCTCCGCCACCCACTGTCACTCACGTTCTCCCCTCTCTCAAAAATAAATAAATAAATAAATAATAAAAAAAGAAGTTTACCATTGTGTAGAGAATAAATAAGTAGAAAAGGAGCCAGAATTGGGTAAGAGTGATAATGCATAAGTAGCCTTAGAGGAGAAGGCCAGAGAACAAAGACATACACATGTTTGAGTTTTAAAAAGAGAAAAAAATGTCTTTACATCAATAGACCATCAAAGTACTTTGAGAGTATTTATTTTTCTTCTTGTCTTTTGTATATTGATCTCTTATCTATCCCAAATTGATTGGGATTGATACTCTTAGTATCTTATTTAAGATAAACATAATCATAATCAAGACTATATAATAGAACTTTATATTGGTAACCAAAGTAAAATTTGAATTACTGAAAATTCAGTATTGTATACTGTACTTTCTGAAAAGAAGGATGTTTTTCATGTGCACCTGTTATGTTTCAATGTTTTTGAAGCTACTAATGCATGAAATTCCATCAACTAATATTTGTTTATGAACAAGAACATTTTAATATTAATTGTTATATAAAAGTTATCTGAAGTTGGTAAAGAAAACTTACCATGTTAAAACCCAACAATCTCAATGTAAATCCATCCTTTCTACTATTAAAAGACCCTCTTCTTGCTGCTCTTGCTTTCAGATCTTTATTTTTTTATACTTCAACTTTGACCCACTGTTTTGTGTGTATTCAAATGATTTCAGTATAAAAGGTAAGTTTGGTGATTCTTTGAGGAAACTAGAAAAACGTGATTATTTCTGCTAGACTTAGATATATCTCTAGTAAAACAGTATAAGTAATGGGACAGAATAGTCTGGATTTTCCAAAATGGTATTTCTACTAAATATTTGGCTTAGTTGTGACTTGATTTGAGGCTCTAATATGCAATTATCATACAAATAGGGCAATTCGCATTTCCTTCACAGGTCCTATAATATCAAAAATATTAAAATCAAGTTGAGTTTTGAGGGTTTCTTTTTTTTAAAGATTTATTTATTTATTTATATGAGAGAGAGAGCAGAGTGAGTGAGAGAGAACACGAGTGGGGGAGGAGGGGCAGAAGGAGAGGGAGAAGCAGACTCCCTGCTGAGCAGGGAGCCCAAGGCAGGGCTCCATCCCAGGACCCTGGGATCATGACGCTTAACTGACTGAGCCATCCAGGTGCCCCAAGTTTTGAGGTTTGTTAAGGTGTTTTTATGCAGCTTGGAATGTTTAGGTAATTTCCCAATCCTGAAGATCTGAACCATTTAGTCTCAGTGTAAGCAAATACTTTCAAGGGGACTTTGGGTGGGATAGAACAGTGAACCGATTCACCGGCTATGGAGCATCTTACAAAGTCAAGAATGGTAGGACACAGAGAAGTAGATGAATACAGGATTCTCACCCGTGCTGTATTTGGCAAATATTTGTTGAGCATGTACTATGCCAGGTACTGCCCTAGGCCCCCAATGACCTACCAGGTCCCTATTCTTGAAGTATTTACTTTTACGTTGGTGAAGTAAATATTAAACAAGAAAATAAATTGTAGTAAACTTTATGAAGAAAATGAGCATGACAATCGTTGGTAACAAATATGTCACATAGGAATCCCCACAAGTAATGGCTCAGTTTGGGGACTTAATTCTAGTGCTTACTAAATTGGGATTTAGGGAATAAGGAGGCGTTTCCTGTTTCAAACAAGTTGTGTGTTTCTTTAATCACTTAACAAGGTTAAGCAGTTTATTTTTCAGAAAATTTAACCAGAAAAAATGAATCTCCGAGAGGGGGATTTGGTACCCAATTCAAGTACGAGATTATTTGATTTCGTATTGAGGTAATTATATCCCGCAACTGAAAAACACAAGGAAATGCTAACACATTCCTATATCCATCTGTTCCTTCACTAGGATAACACTATTTAGATTTTTACAGCTGAATAGAATGGTGTGTTATTTGGGAGGGCAAGTCATCACTCATCATTTTTCTTTTAAAAATATTTTTGTTATGGGGCACCTGGGTGGCTCAGTCGGTTAAGCGGCTGCCTTCTGCTGAGGTCATGATCCCAGGGTCCTGGGATTGAGCCCCACATTGGGGTTCCCTGCTCTGTGGGGAGACTGCTTCTCCCTCTCACACTTCCCCTGCTTGTGTTCCCTCTCTCGCTGTCTCTCTCTGTGTCAAATAAATAAAATCTTAAATAAATAAATAAATAAATAAATAAATAAATAAATAAATAAATAAATAAAATATGTACTCATTCTTACTTAGTCTCAAAATCATACATTCCCTTATTCGATAAGTCTTTTCAGAGCAGTGCTATGTGCCAGACATACTGTTCAGGATACAGGAATGAATAAAACATACAGGGATTTTTATCTGTTGGAGTATTGGCTTGAATTGAACATTGGGTTTATGAGAGAGGAGACCAGGATGGAGCCCAAGCAGCTGGAAGGATAGAGTTACCATTAACTAAGATGGAAAATGTTCCAGAAGGAGCAGGTTTAAAGAGGAGGAATAGGAGCTCAGTTTGGATCATGTAAAGCTTGAAATACCTATTAAAGTCCAAGAGGAAAAGTCCAATAGGCTGGTGAATGTGAGTCCATATTTAGGGAGGTAGAGGGAAGGCTGAGCTGCAGAAATAAATTAGTGATATTTAAAGCCATGAGGCTAGATGAGCTCACCAAATGAATACCTGTAGATGTAAAAATAAATACATTCAAGGGATGAGGCCTGGGGTTAACCGAAGCTTCAAGATAGAATGCAAGCCAAGGGAAGAAAAATATTTGCAGCATGAGGGAGTGACCAACTGTATCAAATTCTGCTGCTAGGTCAAGTAAGATGAGGACTAAGAACTGACCATTGGACTCAGCAAACTTTAGGTTTGTTTTCTATTCCAAAATCATCTCAGTAACCATCCAGGCTTCCTTTTGTGATTTCCCGTCTCTCTCCCACTCTGCCCCTCTTCTCGGTATGGGGAAGGGAGACAGTGTTCTTATGTTTGGGGGATTATAGGACCCATATGTAGCTCCTTCAATCGGGGAATGTTGCTTCCTTTTCTTATACCTTTTCTCTCTGAAAAATGTCTCTCTGCTCATTTTGTTAGCCTTATGTTGAATAAGGGACATGGATTTGTAAAAATCAGTTCTTTTAAAGTTTATACTAGCAACTGCTTTAGAATGAGACAATGTCATATAATAGACATTTAAGTAGAATTTACAATTCTAATAATTCCTTAGAAAATCACCCAGTGCAGGATGAGCAAGTGGGTGAGGTGCAGGGCAGGACCAGAGCACTAAGCACCACACGTGAGGGCTTTTGGAACTGTTCAGAGTTTTGCTGCACTTCATGGCCCTCACTTCTAGCTTCTCCTCCGAGCTCATTCCCCACGATAGCTCCTCCCATAACCTGAGATCAGAAATGGCTGGGACATTTGGAAATGGGTCCATCTCTTACCTCTTTTGATCTTCCCTTTCTCAGCGAGAATATTAAAATGAGGCCTGGAATTAGATGAGCTGTTTCCCTTTCAATTTTAAGAATCTATAATGCTTTCTACATTTTATGTTCTATAGCTTGAACAGTCTTTACTTTTAAAGTTTCTGCTAAAATATTCTGTGTGTGACGTTGGCCATTCCTTCGCCTTCTATCTGACTTAGATTTTAAAACAGGCTATTTGGGGGAAGCCTGGATGGCTCAGTCGGTTAAGTGTCCAACTCCTGGTTTCGGCTCAGGTCATGATCTCAGGGTTGTGAGGTCAGGCTCTGCGATCAGCTTGAGTCTGCTTAAGACACTCCCTCTCCCTCTCGCCCTCCCCCCTTTCTCTCTCTAAAATAAATAAATAAATAAATAAATAAATAAATAAATAAATAAATAAATAAATCCTTTTAAGAAAAACAGGCTAACAGGTTAGCCCTTAAATAGCATTTACATCCTACATTGCCATTGAGCTGAGCAACCTAAATGCAATGTGTTTCCCCTTGAATAGTACTGCATTCATTTATTTACTAGGCATGGATTTATTAGCTATGTGCCAGGTACAACGGTAATCTCCAAAGCAGTTCTTCCTAGAGAGATGGCCAAAAGAGGGTGATATTTAGTTTCCAGGAGGGGACAAAGAATGTGTCACAGAGAAGATAAGGGCTTGAGCTGAGAAGGATGAGAAGGACTTTTTTTTTTTTTTAATAATCTAAAAAAAGGACAGCCATTCCAGGCAGAGATAACACACATAACTGAAGGAAAATGGCATATGTGGGAGGAAGGTCACAGAATGCACTGAGGAGCCTGTAGTAAATGAGCTGGAGTTTTTGGCAGGAGTCGGCATATGGAGAACATTATATACTAAACGAGGTAAGTTATGTTTTATTTTATTTCTTCCTCCAGGGCAGTGGAATTGACAAAGGACTTACTCCTGGGCATTAACTGGGGTGTGTGGTATTGTTCACCAGAGTCTCAAAGGCTGTGTGTATATTCTGAACATTGAACATGCACTCCCTTGGGGCATTCCAGTATAACCCCACCTCCCATCCTCACACATCCTTCCCTTCCAAAAAGCCATAATCTTCAAACGCTGTGGAGTAAGTTTGTCCAAATGTGTCAGAGTCTGAGAACCACTACAGGAGGCAAGAAGCAGCCACAGGAGCATCTTAGGTAGGAAAATGTCATGATCTGATTTGATGATTTCTCCTCCCTCTTCTAGTTTTGCAGGTATGTTACCATTAAAATTGAGATGTAGATTCTGTTCGGAATTTAATAGGATGTGTTCTGTTCACAAATGAGTGTGGAACGAGAGCAGCATGTCTGGCCCAGCGTTGCCCAGAATGCATGACTGGAGCAGTCAAAAGGCTCTTTTCAGTTTGTTAACCAATCCATTTGCTTTACCTAAAAAGTTCATTTATATTGTTTTTAAATGGTTTGCAGAAATCTTTTGAAAAATACCCTCGAAGTCTCACATTTTTCCCTCAAAATCTGTCAGACTTCGGAGTGACAAAAAGGGAAAAACTATGTAAACATATGTGGTAAATTCCCAACTGCACTTCAACAGTAACAAAAGAAAGCTTTCGTTATACAAAATAATTTGTTGAATAATGTATTAAGTAGCAAGTTATCCTTATAATGTCATATGCACACAACTAAAGCTCAAGTAGAGGACTTGTCAGAAACCTATCTTTTGGGCAGTGACGCTCGCAAATTCCTTAGAATGAAATGCATTAAAAAAGAGGAAGACAGAAATAATGAAAATACAACCTTAGGACTTAAGTTGGGCAGGATCCTCCTCCCCCGGCTTGGAGCCTAGGTGTCTGAAGAAGAGCTTTTTATAACCACACAGTTGAATGATCTTGTCCTGCCTCCCCTCTTACTAAAACAGTGCCGAAGGGGGTCAAACGCTAAAGTGAGGCTGTTATGTGGTCAATTAATTATTGATGATGTTCTGGTTTCTGACTTTAAAGAGTCAGGAAGTTAATGGCTTTCTTCATGGCGGCTCACAGCCCTCCTGTAGCTTTCTACCATCTAGGGAGAGTCATTTCCTTGGAGCAGTGCTTAAGTATATTGTGGAACACAGATGCGTGGAGAGAGAAGGAACACCTCCTCCTCCACAAAGAGCTGAAGGAAGCCTGTGGGAGACAGATACCACCTGGCTATCGACCGAGTTATTGGTAAATAAAGGCCATTTCTAAACGGACATCAGTTCCCCCAAACAAGCTGAAGCTGCGCCTGCATTGAAGGACAGCACCATCTAGTGGGAGGAGAGTCACCCAGGAGTGGACACCCATTGGTATGCTTTCCAATTCTGTATTTTGAACACTTATTCTAAGACTTAGGGGTGCACTGTGAATACAGCAGTCTCTTTTCATCACCGGCTCACCCAGATAGTCTCCAACTGAGCCTCAACTCTGCATTTTGCAATGGTTTGCCACCTAATAGTTAGAATGATGGCCAATGTTTATTGTGGTCTTGTTGTAACGAAGTATTAGGCTGTCCTTTCCCCAGGGTTTCTGTGTACAGTTGTGCAGGCTGCGCCCTGCACAGGGATGCCTTGGGTGAAGGCACCAAGGGAATGAAATCATCTTCATCTCTACTCATTGATATGAGTGCTCTGGCGAACGGTTGTGCCTGCCTGGAGAGAGGGTCAAAATTTTCTAAATTGCACAAAGGTTCCGTATGATGCAGACCTGTATGTGCATTTAATCCTCACAACACTCCTGCAAAGTAGGTGTTATATTATCACAGTCCTTTCTCAACGGGGAAGTAAGCCTCAGGAAGGGTTAAGTAAATTGTCCAAGTTCTCATAACTATGAGGGGCAGAGCTAGGATTGTAACCCAGACGGACTTGACCATATGCTAAGAGACCTCCTGGAAGTGCGAGTGTGAGTGTGAGTGTGAGTGTGTGTGTGTGTGCGCGCAGGTGCTTACATGTCAGATCACTGTCTCCATCCCCATGCTGGAGCGAGAGATGTAGTGCAATGTCTTCTCACTACTGAGGAACTCCTGCTCAAGTGGCCCAAAGCAGCGGCCAGCTCAGAGCTGTCCCTGTGCCTGGCAAGTTTGATTGAATGGCTGCTTGGCTCAATGATTCAAGCACCTCAACAAGTAGCTAAATCAAAAACACATCGAGCATTGCATTGGAGAACCCAGGGTTGCCATGCACCTCAAGACTTCCCCTGCTACTTTAGCTTAACTTGTATGCTCTCTGCACAGGCTATGCACATTCTTCCCCCATGTCTTACTCACACTGTCACCCATCTCCAGTGTCCTTTGTCGTCACTCCCCAACTCTGTGTATAGAAGTCCTGCTCCTTTCAGACCCACCTTCACTCTTCCTTCTCCACTTCTATGACGTTTTCCCAATCCTGTCAGAGTCCATCTTCTTTTCTTCTTTATTTTCTGATTATATATTTTTTGTTTGCCTTATACTGAAATTAGCTATGTGCATTTCTTACATTGGGTTTTTATCTGTAACCTCTGAAGACACAGGATGTAACCTGTAGGATTTGTGCAAAGCAGGAGTGCAATAAATGGGAATTAAATTAAAGGCCTGGGGACCTAAACAAAAGCAAAAGAAACCTGCAGCTTCACCATGTTTCATGTTCTCATTTAAACTAAATGTCTAAATAGGCATTTCATAACACAGGGAATGAGAAGCTGGGAGTCTGAAGGCAAATCCACAATGCATTCTATAATACAATCGATTTGTTTTTAATAAAGACCCAGTGAATAATTTAATTACTGTGATTTGCCATAATTAACTCAGCTCCCAGGAGCCAAACAAGTTATAACTGCAAATCTCTTGGTAGCAGGCAGGTTGCAAACTAGTTCAGAGTTAATTTTTAACTTTCACTTTGGCTGACTGTCTATTAGACACTCAGGCTAAAGTTAAGCAAAAATTAAGTAGAAGAAAGAAATAGAAAAGCCATTCTGAATATTTCTGAGAATATTTATAGAGAATTCATTTTACATAGAAGTGAACTGGTATTAAAAAAAGACTTCAGAGAACAAACATAACTATTATAACCTCTGCAGTGAGTCTATAGCAATATAGAAATTTAACAATATTCATTTAAAAAATAAATTTAAGATTCTTCTTCTTTAATTCTAACTAACAAGATATTTTTATCTAAGATTCTTTCCCAATTAAGCTTTGCCATTATTAAGGAAGACATATTACAATGGAATCAATGTATTCAAATATAACTGGTAAAATAAACATGACCCCCATTTTCATATATTAGACAACACTATTAATACTGTTTCTTGTTTCTTACCTTTGCATATAAAATATCTTGAATATAAATTGTGTTATCATAGATTTGTATTAAGAAAGACAAAACCGAATATGTCAGATAAGAAATAGGAGAAATAAGGCTTCATAAAGTTTACTGATGGCAATGGTTCAGTTGCCTGAATATCTACAAGAGGGAGGGTGGACTATATAAGACAGAAAATTATAACCATGCACACACAGGTTTCACTGAGAAAGGAAAGGGTGAGGCATTGAATGAAATTTCTGTAGTTCATAGCAATCTCTCTCATGAGCTTTAATATTAAAAGGACATATCCAAAATATGGCCAAAGTCCCTATAATGCAGATACATATATAGATAATGTTAGGAAAACTAAAGCCTCAAATTAACTGAGCTCCCATGCATGCATGCATGCATGAATGAATGAATGAATACTAAAAATATAGAGATGACTGTTTAAAGAACAGTTCTTTAAAGAGAAAGAGAAGTAGAAGCAGGAAAGAGAGGTATGTTCACAGTTTAGGAGAACAGAAAATATTAAAATAACAGGTATGTAGGTCAAGGCAAGTTATTTCCTGGAGACTGAAAAACACCCAGTTCTGATCACAGAAATACTGCTGGTAAAGTTGGGAGCAAGACAGAGAATGAAAAAGGCATAAGATGACTTTGGATGGTTAAATGCTGTGGTGATTTTTTTTTTTAACTGATGTAAAATATAAGCAGCAAATCTATGAGCAGTTAGGACAGAAATAGATTATCCGGTATGGATTGTGAATAACTTTTATCATATGAACCTTATTTTACCACTCATGTACTCTTTTATTTATCCAATATTATAAAAACAATTTCTAAGTTGTTTAGAAACAACTAATGCTAAATGCTTGGCATTTTTTTCCACAAGGAACACTAGCTCGTAAATGGAGGTCATAATTTCCACAAGGCCTTCAACAGAAACTCACCTAGGAACCCTAAGGATGAGGTAAAGAAACATGGATGAAGAAAAGGTTAGTGGGTTCAAGACTGAATAACCATACCCAAAGAAAATCTTACTAAAAGGCTGATGTCGATTTGACCTTGTTGTTCAAGAAGTTCCATGTCTTTATTAACATTTTAAGTTATATTGCCATGAGCAGAAAATTTGGGGGTTTTCAAAACCTGGGAAGGAGAGAATTATTGTAGAAAGAATTAGAGTTGACTTAGGATGATAAATAGAATAGGACAAAACTGCATGAATTAAAATGGATCTGAATAAAAAAAGTGGAACTAAAGTAAAAGTGCATAGAATTATGATGGGGTCACCTGTCTTAAATGAACCCAAAATCGGGCCTTAAGTTTTCTGAAAGCTGTTAAGGGAAACCAGGTCATTTATAGAACTACTTAATGTAAAACATAGCGCTTGGTTCTAGAAGGGTGACAGTGCTAATAATATTATAGTGAATAATAGTAAAATAGTGAAATACATAGTGAAAATAATAGTGAAACATATCTCTGGAAATAATAGAACACAAGTGCCCATGTTCTTATCAAAATACAAAATTATCTCAATATGCTAGAAAGATGGGGAAAATCAAACAATGGAATTTATCAAGAACATAGTAAAGCCATACATTGAAGCTCAAAATATTAGTCATAGGTCTGTGAGGTAAAAACCCGCCAATAATATGGAAAAAAAAAAAAAAAACAACCCAGAGATTTCAGTTGGTGAATTAAGTATGAGTTAGTTATGCTATAGCTATTTTTTACAACTATAATCGTAAACTTATAGGACATTAATAAAAGAATAGTTTTCCAATCAAAATAGATGACAATAAGCTTTCTGGTTTGAACATGGGTAATACGTTTGTTATTTTTTTCTTTTTTTTTCCTGGAAAATTATGCCAAAGCAACAAGGAGAATGACCACAAGACAAATGTAAACGTCATTCTTAGCAAAACCAGACTAAAATAATTAGTAGACTTCACAAAAAAGTAAGGGCTGCTAGAAGCATAAAGATTAGAAATAAATCTTTGCAGGAGGATGTAAAAAGAAGTACAGAACAGCCAGAAGGCCGGTGGCAGCCGATCTTAAAAACACCAGCACATACACATTTTCTAAAGGTGAAGCCCTCACGTTCAGATTGAGTTCTGTAGTAAAAGCTATTACCTTTGACTGTAGCAATAAGTGTGGTGTCTAAAGACAGGACGGTGGTGGCACAAACTCTTCTTGTATCTGGTTTGGTTCAGAGAACCAGAGGGAGGGAGCTACACCAAGAACCACACAGAGGAGTGATAGTTGCAGGAAGCAATCTCTCTGTCCTTTCCCAAACATAGTCAGCCCAGGAAAATCCAACTTATTTTAAAATGATTAATAAATACCGAAATCTTATAGGATAGAGGTAAATACAATGAAAGATAAGGATGAGAGTAGCAGAACTTTCCAACAGATAAATTACACTCATACAGAAGGTGTTGCCATTGAATAGATGAAAATTATGGTCATCTATTTTATCATTAAGTGAAATAACAATGACACAATTTCATCAGTGAAAAGACTATAAAGTAGAAATGTGAGAACTAAGTGAACATATGGAAATAGAAAAGCAGAAAGTAAACAACAACAACAACAACAAAAAACCAGCAAGCTTTTTTGATCAAATTTGGAAGACTTCTCTAGGGAGGGTAGACCCTGAAGAGGACACAGTGTGAAATACAGGGGATAAAAATGAGAAAAGAAAACAAAATAGAATGACAAATTTAAAAGCATTAAAAAGGATAGTAGAGTATATATCTATATATCTTCATGTTTAAAACAGTCAAGGTCCAACAAACGCATAGTCAGATACTCTAAAGGAAGAAGTTAAAAAAAAAAAAAAAGAAGCAAAACAAGAATTGAAGGACATAAATAAAAACTTCCTGAAAGAAAAGATTTAAATATAAGTAGCTACAGGATGCACTGTGTGTCAGGGGAAAATGACCTAAAAAGTTAATACAAAGGTATAATCTACTAATGCTACTGGATTTTAAAGATAAAGAAAACTGTGTTGCTAGGGTAAAAAAAAAAAAAAAAAAAAAAATATATATATATATATATATATATATATATATATATATATATATAAAGGGAATAGCAATCTGACATAAAATTTCTCCAAAGCAGCACATAAAGATCCTCAAGGGAAAAAACCATGAGCCAATAATCTTGTATCTGGTCACACTGTCCCTCAAGGATCCACTTGTAAAATTCAAAAAATACTGTATATTGTTCCTATGAGACCTTCTTAAAGAAACTGCTAAAGGATTAATTTAGCCAAAACAATAAATGACTGGGGTAACTTTGACATATGGATTAGCAGAGAATATTGAAAAAAATATTTACTGTAGCACTAGTAATAAAAGCAAGGTAGGAATTAGAGTTACAGAAGAGATTGTTGATGTTACGTACCCTGACAACATAGAAATGATACAGCTAACATAAATTTGGGACAGAAAGGAATAGAAGGTTAGTGCAGTATTAACTGCCTCGGTGTGGCTGGGAATAAAATGATAAAAAGTAAATTTGACATACCATATCATGGAAGTATAAAAACATGTAACATATAAAGGTGAACACAGAGAAAAGTAATATTTTTTTTACTAAAATTGAGTGGTAGAGAAAACCCAGGGAGGCAGGGGGTGGGTGGGGTGGAAGAAGGAACATGACTATTTCATCAATTTTTTCCTAGTAGGGAACTAACAGCAACTGTTAAAAAATTGGAAACCAAGAGAATTATGTAATATTACAAATATAAAGTCAACCACTAAATAAAAAAATGCATGTTTTTCTAAATGTGTGATGACCTACCTGAGAAATAAAAGCTGACCGTGTAGGAAAAGGTGTTTTTAAAAACTACAAAAATCAGAGCAAATACACCTGTTATATCATTAAATGTAAATGAGCCTAACTTATTGATTAAGGAAGAGGATCAATTTCACACATTCATGGAGAATTCTTACCTTTCTCTCCATATTTTTCTCCCATTTGTGTCGTAAATAGAGCCCAAGGGAGCTGGAAGTTAACAGAGTAGGATGTGAATCCAGTAAAGTATCTGAGACTGAAATAGAAAAAATAGAGTACTGTAAAGGAAAATGAGACTGGAAGTACTTAAACATGATACGAACCACCCATTACTGGATAAGACATGACTCTGTTCTTCAAGAAAAAAATATTATTTGATACAAGTTCTTTTGAACAAAGTACAGTGGGTTAAGGAATTAACTGCCTCGTTGTATGAATGAACTGCTAGAGTAAATAGAGATTACTAAAAAAACAAATAAACACTAAATAGTACAGCCTCAGGCCATTTAGGCTTAAAGAGGAAAATATGCATGTGAAGAACAGAGAATAGCGTATGCAGGATCTTCTGGACTTGTCTTCAGAGCCTTCTTCAGTGTTTTCCTTCCGTGATCTTTAAGTCTGAAATACTGACGATAAAACCAGAATATTGGTGGTAAAAAAGAGAATGTTTTATGGTTCTCAAATCCCACCTCTTCCATCACTTCTAATTTCTGATGACTCCCTCAGTGCACTGACAATCTGGCAGTTGACTCAAGTCTATTTGTCAGGTTTGCCTACAATACCACTAGCTCCATAGAGAGTGCTGTGGGAAAGTACAAGAAGTAAAAATCTGGTTTTTGCTCTCAAAATTAGCAAAGAGGAAGCAGAAACTAAACTATTTCTAAATTTAGTGGTGTGCTGGTGATGTTTTAGTTTGCTCACTTTTCTGAGGTATAATTGACAACATTATATATATTGAAGGGTGCGATGCGATGATCTGATATATGTACATATTGTGAAATGATTATCACATTCAAGGTAATTCATACATCTATCGCCCATACCTCATATCGCTACCTTTATTTATTTATTTTTGGTGAGAAGACTCTATATAAAGGGCAAATAAACACATGAAAAGATGTTCCACATCAACAAGCCATTAGGGAAATGGAAATTACAACCACCATGAGACATAACTCTACACCAGTCAGAATGACGAAAATTAAAAACAAAAACAGTGACAACACTAAATGCTGGCAAGGACGTGGAAAACCGGATTACTTGTGCATTTCTGGTAGGAATGTAAAATGATACAGCCACTCTGGAAAACAGCTTAATAGTTTCTTAAAAACTTACACATGAAATTATAGTAGACCCAGCAATTGCACTCCTGCGTAGTTAATTATACCAGAGAAATGAAGACATATGTTCACTCAAAAATCTGACCATGAATGTTCATAACAGTTGTCCTTTGACAGGTGAGTAGTTAAACAAACTGTGATACATCCATACATTGGAACATTACTCAGCAATAAAAAGGAACAGACTATTGGTACATCTACTATCTGGATGCATCTCCAGAGAATTATTCTGAGTGAAAACAGAGAATCCCAAATGGTTATATACTGTGTGATTTCATTTATAGAACATTCTCAAGATGGAAAACAGACTGGTGGTTCCCTGGGGTAAAAGGGGGTGAATGAGAGGGAGGTGGAGTAGCTATAAAAAGGCAACATGAGAGGGGCGCCTGGGTGGCTCAGTTGGTCAAGCATCTGACTCGATCTCAGCTTAGGTCTTAATCTCAGGGTCATGAGTTCAAGCCCCGTGTAAAAAAAAAAAAAAAAAGGCAACATGAGAGATCCTTACGGTAAAGGAAGTGTTCTGTGCCTTGACTATCCTGACGAAAATTAAAAGCAACTTAATTCTAAATAACAGTCAAAACTGTTGAGGCTTTCTATGTGCAAGTGTGATAAATTGCTCCCAAACTCATCTGACCTCCACTAAGCACAGCACATATTCATCTGCTGTGCCCTTGGAGGCTTTCAGATATTCTTGTTTTTTTTTGTTTTTTAAAGATTTTATTTATTTGACAGAGAGAGAGATAGTGAGAGCAGGAACACAAGCAGGGGGAGTGGGAGAGGGAGAAGCAGGCTTCCCGCTGAGCAGGGAGCCCGATGCGGGGCTCAATCCCAGGACCCTGGGATCATGACCTGAGCCGAAGGCAGACGCTTAACGACTGAGCCACACAGGCGCCCCCAGATATTCTTGTTTTAATAGGAAAATTTTATTTTTTTATTTTTATTTTTTTTAAAGATTATTTATTTATTTGACAGAGAGAGACACGGTGAGAGGTAACACAGCAGGGCGGGTGGGAGAGGGAAAAGCAGGCTTCCCGCCGATGCAGGGCTCGATCCCAGGACCCTGGGATCACGACCTGAGCCGAAGGCAGACGCTTGACAACTGAGCAACCAAGGGCCCCTAATAGGAAAATTTTAAAGTGTTTATTTATGACCTACAAATAGAAGTCAAAACAAATACCATTACAACTTATATTGACCTGAATGCCCCAGAATGCAGTCTTGAACAGCTAGGGGTTCTTGAACCACCTGTCAGGAAATGATGACTTAATCCAACCATTGTGAGCTTCACAGATGGACCAGTGAAGCTGAAGGAACTGCCTACGCCATAAAGCTACATTCCTGCTTAGAATCCTTTTCAGTTCACAATGATTTGGAAGAAAAGACCATAGGGGAGAGGTATACATATGAGAATGGGAATGGGAAATGGGCAGGACTGAAAAAGTAATGATATATAAGCCCACTTGCCTCTTCTAAATAAAGGATAAGGAGGGAGAAATTGCTTAATATCCCCCTTGCAGTGTGTCCCTTGCAGAACTAATACCCACTCAGACCATCATCTGTCAAGGTAGGTGGGCTCAAGCCCAGGGCTAGAGGTGAGCGGGCGTACCTGCTGGAGTAAGTGAGGACATAGGAAGTCAGTTTCTTACTATATTCAGCTTTTCTTGCTCATGCCTAGAATATCCCAGAAATAAAGGCCAGTCAAGAAGGCATCACGTGAAGGAAAAAAAAAAAAGGCATCACGTGACTGCCAACTAGTACAGTGTCCTGGCAACTTTCTTGGAAGGGACAGTCTGAGACTTGTGAGCATGGTGCAATGGTCTGAAGAAAAGCACTACCACCCATGACAATGGCAGTAGTTATAAGCTTTCCGTATTGTTGACAAAGATCCCTGAGATGGGGGGAGGGGAGAGAGATAAAAAGAGCAGGGACAGGGGCAGAGGGAGAAGCAGACTCACCATCTCCCTCAAATAAATAAGAATTTCATTATCAACCCAGCTTTAATTCCCAAGAGCTCCATTATTTGCAATATATAATATTATGCAATTTATAATATGTAATATAAAATGTAGTAAAAAACAGGGATCATCTTATACATTCAGGCAACTTGCCTCTCTCCATTACAAAGTAATCCTGTAATATAGACGCATTACAAAATATCCCAAACTGCCTCTGTTTTCCGTAGAAAGCCAGTTATGACTTCATAATCCATGCAGTCAGGACCCTGAGCCGAAGGCAGATGCTTAACCAACTGAGCCACCCAGGCGCCCCTAGAAATCTTTATTGCTCGATCCTTCCATAGGTTCTGTTTTTCAATAGAGATACCTGTGTTTAACCTCAATGTTAAACTTATCCTAAATCTGGGTGGCAGTGTCGGATATCCCCATTTTCACACATCAGGTAACTCAAATACATGGAAGCTGACAGGCACTAGGATAAAACTTGGTAATGGCTTTCATCTAAGTTCTACCCCAGTTTAGAGTGAGGTTCTAAAAACCACCATATAGAAAACATATCGAAAATTATCTGGTTATGGATGCTTTTTACAAATATCCGTAGCATAGATAGAAAAGCCTGGAAAAAATCCAAAATGTTTTGAATATGCCTGATATGAATGGAGGCAAAAGAGATGGGTAATATCCAAACAATTCAAATTTTAATATTTCGGTCTAAGAACTAACTTGAAAAAAAATGATTTTCTTTCTTGCTAAGTCTGGGAGAGGAAAGAATACTCCCTGAGGGGACATTATTTTTACCCCTGCTCCCTGACCATGAAAACTAAGAGTAAACTGGCCAAGGTAGTACTTATCTCCTCTACATTATTAGGAATGAGCCCCTCGTGCCCTGAAAATTGAGATGCTTTCTTCTTTTTCAGCCATTTGTTTTCATGCCTCCTTCAAGTAACTGGTTGGGGAGCATAGCTCCAGAGCCCTAGATTCTAGAGAAACACTTTAACTACCTAACTTTGGTAAGACCCAGCCCTTCACAGAAGAGCCTCTGTCATTAAGAAGCAGGTAGAAGGTCATAACTCTTCCAGTTACTTAATTTTGGGGAAACAAGACCTCCTTATTGGATAGGCTGGGGTCCTCCACAGCATATTGTGTAAAACTTGAGATCCAGATTTTAGTTCTAAGTCACCTGGCCTGCTCTAATTTTGTTTACAGAACTTCCTAACATCTGTCTCCTTCCTTAGGAGGATTCTAACACTTACCCTCTGGGAACTCTCTCCCAGCTGAGACTATCATGCATTTGATGTCCTTGCTACTCACAATAAGATATTCCCAAATCCCTTTCTGATATCACAGGTGCCAAGGTTGATTTCTTTGTAGCCAATTCTACTGTCACCAGCCATAGGACACCACTATCAAGCCCCCTCCATACGTAGCCTCGCACTGCAAAGGATTTGCCTCAGAAAACCTACACATCTTCCCACCACATAGAAATGGTTAGCTATGCAGTACCTTAGCCAGGATCAGCTAGGTCTGTCTAACTGTGGTGTCTTCAGCAAATACGGTACGGCAGAAGCCTGAACTCCCAAAGCTACAACAAATGAAAATACATGCATCTTTTATAATCACATGATTCTACATTCTAGAACACATCCACAATGACAAAAATTCTTAGAATCTGGAGGGACAAAGAATAAAGTTTGTGACCTCATAAACTTCCATTCATTTAAATTCCGGTGATTATTTCAGTGTTATCTGGTTTGAAAAATAATGACATTTCCTCTCAATCCTAATATCGTTTCCTGAATCTAATCTAGTGTGTCCAAATATAAATATCACTGTTGCAGGAGCAAATTGATGCATCAGATGGTTTGTTCCAGTTCAGTAGTTTGTATTTTTGTATGTGTATACATCCATACACATGTCTGCTTGTATCTTTAGAATGCCATTCATACGTGCATGTGTGTTAATACATATTTCCTCTGTCCTGAATTGTCATGGTGAATGATTTAAATATTAGAAGTTAGAAATTGTGATGGAAGTTATGGTGAAGCCTAATTCTTGAATAATCTGAGCTGGAAAGATTATGACCCCCATAATGGGAATATGAAGCTGAAAAAACATGATCCTCATGGCTCATATTTCTAGGGACAGCTATCCTAATAGAAGAGAGGAACATATGATCAAATCAATCAATTACTCAATGTTAGTTTATAGGACTGCTGTAACAAAATACCATACACTCAGGGATTTAAACATCATTAAAAGTATTAGCTCATCTGTCTGGAGGCTAGAAGTCTGAGATCAAGTCAGAGTTGGTTTCTTATAAGGGCTAAGAGAATTTGTTCCCTGCCTGTCCCCTAACTTCTAGTGATTTTCTAGCACTCTTTGTTGTTCCTTGGCTCATAGAAGCATCATCCCTATCTCTGCCTTCATCTTTGCATTACGTTTGCCATTCTTCCTGTGTACATTTCTGTGTCCAAATTTTTCCTTTTAATAAGGACATCAGTCGTATTAGACAAGGGCCCACTCTAATTACCTCATCTTAACTAATTACATTTGCAATGATCTTATTTTTATATAAGGTCACATTTTCAAAATATGAATTTGGGGGGACATAGTTCAAGCTATAACACTCAGTTGTAGGTTTTGCGTATCTTCAACTAACTATTGTGAAATTATTCCCTAAAGTGATTATACCAGTTCACTCCCACCAGCGGTGTATGAGTTTTCCTGTTGCTCCACATCCTTGCTATCACTTGGTATTGTTGGTCTTTAATTTTTGTTCATAAGATGGCAGTAAAATTATAGTTAATTTGGATTTTATTGATTATTAGGGAGGTTGGATCTTTTTCATGTTTATTGACTGTTCCTGTCTCTATTTCTGTCAATTGCCTATTCATTTCCTTTGCCTGTTTTTCTATTGTATTCATTAGAAATATATTTATTGAGTGCTTATTATGTATGAGGTACTATTTTAGGCATTTCAGATATGGTAGGAAAAAATTTCCACTGCATATGGTTTATATATTCTAGAAAGTGTGATGCACAGTAACAAAATAAGTAAGATAAATTAGCATATTAGAAGGGGATAATGACTATGAAGAAAACAAAACAGAGAAGAACACAAGGAGTACATGGTAATTTGTGATTTTAAATCTCATGGCCTGGGAAGGCCATAATTAGAAGGTAATATTTGAGCAAGGACTTGAAGGAGTTGAAAGATGGAGCCATGTACCCATTGGGTGGAAGTGTTTTCCAAGAAAAGGGTTAGAAGAACAGCTACCTAAGCAGGGAGAGGGGATTAGGAGGTCAGGTCTGAGAAATGAGAGGCTGTGGGGCTATCTGGTGCAGGACCGTATAGGCAGATGAAAGGACTTTGATTTTTACACCTTGAGTGAAAAACCATGCGAGAATTTTGAGCACAGTACATTCTAAAAGGATTATTGTATTACTTGTTTGAGAATAATAACCATGAAATAAAAAATTAAATAACAATCACGTGTGTGGTACTGTGTTCCATGCACTGAGCCAGGCGCCTTACATATGTTAACTCATTTAATATATTCCAGAGTGGGAGGTAAGAATGGAAGAGGGGAGACCTGTTCTGGTTATCAGTTATCTTCTTACTGATTTATAGAAGTTTCCTATGTATTCCAGGTGCCACTTATCTTTTGATGATTTTATGTGGTTGTAAATATCTTCTTCCATTCTACGGGTTGTTTTACTATTTGTTACACCACTTGCTACCCAGAATATATATATATATATCTCTCTTTGTACACGTGTTCACTCAGTTTTTTTGTGCTTTTCTGCCATTGACTTTTTAGCAAATGCCTACTTTAATTCCAGTTACCTACCATTTTTGGTTAGTTATTTCCTCTTCCCTGCTACCACTGCACTTGGCACAAACCTCTTTTAGAACACTTACCAAATATTAATGCATGTTTTCATCACTGTTTAGTAAATTCCAGGACGTGGGATCCTGTCTTACAAATTATGTCCCGGTAACTAACACATAATGCGTACTCGATAAATGTTTGCAGAGATAACTGGGGAGACGTGGTACGGTCCGTTATCACTTCACCTGGGGAAATGAGAAAGTGGATGATGTACTTCCGAAAGTGAAGTGGGAAAGTGTTGAGACAGGAAATGGCCTCACACTGCAAACTGCTTTGGTGCATTAGACTGAGAACACCGATATGCTTGCGCCATGAATTAACCTTTGCTGCCATGAGACCACTTAGATGATAGCGCCAGAGAACTACTCTCATTTTACTACACACTACACTATGGAAGGGAGATTGAGGAATTCGCCAAAGGTTAAGCCGAGCGCAGGTTCTGTCGGAGCTTTTTGGAAATTTGGAGTGTTGCCCTCAACCTTTGGGCAAGCCGTCAACGGTAGTAAGGGCAAGAACCGAGACGTAAAACAGCTTCCTCCACCGTCTGCTTTAGACTCTTGCGTACTCGTTGCGCATGCGTCAATTTTCCCCTTAGAAATGGGCGGGGCGCAGCCTTTGCCTGGGTGGAAATCCTGAGCCCGGCGGAACGAAGCTGTTTCCAAGGTGACGACGGTGTGGCGGCCTCGGTGCTGGATTGAGCGGGTCTGAGCGAGGTTCCCAGAGGGCTGCGCGTCCCCGTCCTGTCGGCGCCGTCATGGCGGGTTTGCTGAAGAAGGTAAGGTGAATGGAGGTCACTGTTGGTATTTAGACTGTGGGGGTAGAGTCAGCCCGAAAGCCCCTCATCCCGCGGGTGGTGGCCGCAACTGGCGCGGGCTTGCCGGTGTTTTGGGGGGACCCATTTTGCTGTGCCTTCAGGGATGACAGATTTGGTAGCTCCGCTCGGAGAGGCAGAAAAAACGCTCCAAACTGGTGGCTCTGCGAGACCGATAGCTGCTTTTAGGCCAGTTGTAGCCAGGGGACTGGTGGTTTTGCCTTTCTTTAGTGTGGTGGGCGCGCGGGATACACAGCGTGAATCGTGTCTTGTTTTTGAACAGACCACCGGCCTTGTGGGACTGGCTGTATGTGAGAGTCCACACGAGGTACGTGCTGCTTCATTCCTGACTTCCCAAGGACGACTAGAACCCTGTGACCTTGTGGGACAGGCTCAGGGGATGCGGGTATTTCAAGCGTGAAATTACAGCTCAGCCTGAGAGCTGTCTTGAGACGAGAGCAGTATCTACTTTGATCGGTGCCGTGTGTTTGTATGCGTGCGTGCGTGTGCCATGACCGCGTTCTTAAGCCACTTTTTTCTTTTTTTTTTTTTTTAAAGATTTTATTTATTTGACAGAGACACAGCGAGAGAGGGAACACAAGCAGGGGGAGTGGGAGAGGGAGAAGCAGGCTTCCCGCTGAGCAGGGAGCTTGATGTGGGGCTCGATCCCAGGACCCTGAGCCGAAGGCAGACGCTTAACGACTGAGCCACCCAGGCGCCCCTTAAGCCACTTTTCTTGTTTAGTTTTTCCGTAGCCTTCTCGTGGCTTCACTTGTACTTTAATGAATGCCCTCCCGTACCTATATCTCCGTTTTCCACCTTTAACCCCGCCTCACATTTTCTGCCTAGCTGCCTTAGATTCCAGTACACTTTGGCTTACCGAATATATCGCTCTAGCAATTAACCCCCTGTGTCATCAGTTTTCCCTTTTAGTGGGAATGCTTCCATCTAAGAAAACTTCAAAACCTCCTGCCTCGATCCCTTTCTTCCCTTCAATAATCACACCATTTCTCTCCTCCCCTTTATAGATAACTCGGAAGAGTTATCTGTACTTAACTGTCTCCAATTTCTCTTACTCCCCTTTGAACTCACTCCACTCAGACTTGGCTAGAAATGCTCTTTTTTTTTTTTTCCCCTAAACATTTTATTTATTTATTTGACAGAGAGAGGTAGCGAGAGCAGGAACACAAGCAGAGGGAGTGTGAGAGGGAGAAGCAGGCTCCCCGCTGAGCAGAGAGCCCGATGTGGGCTCAATCCCAGGACCCTGGGATCATGACCTGAGCCGAAGGCAGACGCTTAAGGACTGAGCCACCCGGGCGCCCCTAGAACTGCTCTTTTTTCTTTTTTGATTTTATTTATTTGAGAGAGAGACAGGATAGTGAGAGAGAGAGCACAAGTGGGGAGGAGCGGGAGAAGCAGGCTCCCCGCAGAGCAGGGAGCCCGATGTGGGACTCGATCCCAGGACCCTGGGACCATGACCTGAGACGAAGGCAGATGCCCAACCAACGGAGCCACCCAGGAGCCCAGAACTGCTCTTTTCAAGGTCACCATGATTTCCGTCCTGCTAAATCCATTGGTCATCTCATGTTTCTCATCTTAATTGACCCAGTAACAGCTCTTGCCACATTTGGCACTGTCTCCATCAAGCACTTTGTGCTTGGGAACATCTCAGTGTCCTGGGTTTTTTTTGTTTGTTTGTTTGTCTTTTATCCCCCTTACACTTTTTGCCTTCTCCTTTTCTGGTTATTTCTCATATCCCAATTTACAAATTTTGGAGTGCTAAGACTTAGTTCTTGGAACTTTTCTCTATATTTGTCTCCTTGTCTGGACCCAATCTAGTGGTTTTATTATTGTTAATATTTTTTTGTTAAAGATTTTATTTATTTGACAGAGAAGACACAGCGAGAGAGGTAACACAAGCAGGGGGAGTGGGAGAGGGAGAAGCAGGCTTCCCGCTGAGCAGGGAGCCCCATATGGGGCTCGATCCCAGGACCCTGGGATCATGACCTGAGCCGAAGGCAGACGCTTAATGACTGAGCCACCCAGGTGCCCCAATCTAGTGGTTTTAAATACCATCTGTACACTGATAACTGTTAGATTTCTGTGCCAAGCCCTGACGTCTCTTTATGAGAGTCTTCTGTATTTAATTGCTTAGTGATATCTCCACTTGAATGTCAGACAGGCGACCCAGACTTAATGTCCAAAACTGGGTTCCTGTTCTTCTGCCTAAAACCTGCTCTTTTTTCGGGCTTGCTCACCTCAATGAATGGCAGTTCCATTCTTGTGTTCACTCAGGTCAAAAACTTTGAGCTCATGTTTAATTTCTCTCTTTTGCTCACACCCCATATTAAAAGTTTCTACTTTTAACATATATCCAGATTTTGAGTACTTCTCACCATCTCCTCTGCTACTACCATGTTCTCAGCAACCATCATTAAGCTGTAGATAATCGCATTTGCTTCCTAACTGCCTCTCCTTCCTTGTCACTTCTTCAGTTTGGTCTTTCTTCAACCAAGCTAGAGTCAGCCTGACAAATGTGAGCCTGGTCATGTCACTCTGCAAAACCCTCCACTGGCTTTTGATTTCACTTTCAATAGAAGAGTCCTAACAAAGGCCCTCCAGATAACTATTCAGCACACTGTATACTACTAATTTATTTTAATCATTTACTCTCTGTATTAGAAGATAAGTTTTCATGAAGGCAGGGATTTTTTATTATTTTGTTCCTTGCTAGAACAATAACCAGCACATGGTATGTGCTCAGCAAATATAAGGTTTGTTGAATGAATGTTGTGTACTTATGAGTTCATAATGACTCATTATTGTCTAAAACGGAACTCATGGTTTTCCCTTTCTAAATCTATTTCTTTTACTGTGGACTCTATTTTTCCTGATGGTATCAGAGTCTTTCTACTCCCTAGGCTGGCAGCTGAACATCACAGTTGATATTTCTCTTTCCCCTGTATCTTCATGTTAATTCCAGTGACAAGTTCTGTTGATCCTTTTCTGTAACAGCTCTCCAGTCTGACGTTTTTCCTTTTCTGTCTGTTACCCATTTTCGTCCTCTGCTATTGTTTAGAGAATTGCAGCAACTTTGTTACGGGCCTTTCTGCCTTTTTCACTTCCATCCAGTCTTTTAAGTCACTACTACCTGGTTAATTTTCCTGAAGCACAAATCTAATCATGCAATTTCCCTAAATCTTTTAATTGCCCATAGAATAATCTCAAATGCTCTAACTTGGCACACAAAACCACTTACAGTCTGACTCTTTCTCTAAGCTTATCTCCTAAACATTTCCTGTGTATTCTATATTCTAGCCACATGCTGTCCAATAAATGTATAATGTGGGTTATAAATGTAAACCATGTTTGTAATTTTAAATTTTCTAGGATTCACTTTTTTTAATACAGAAAAGGTAAAAACTAATAATATATTTAATATATTTAAAGCATATTAATATGTATTATTTATTTTAATAAAATATTTCACAATATAATCAATATAAAAATTAGTATATTATACTCTTTTTTATACTAGATTTTCAAAATCCACTGTATATTTACATTTATAGCACTCTTAGTTCAGACTAGCCACATTTCAAGTGCTCAATAGCCATATTTGGTCAGTGGCTATTGAACAGCACAGTTTAAGGAAAATAGAACTATATACTGATGGCTTTATGTTCCTTTTATTTTTGCCATTCAATCCTATGTGTGTATTCCATGTATAAAATTGTCTTTTCCTACGTCTTTAAAAGAGCATCCAAGTCCTACCATTCCTCCAGGTTTATCTCAGTTCTTTTTCTTGAAACTTGCTCTGATACCTGCTGAAGTGACTCCCTCCAATGGAATAATACTAGCATTTATTGAAAGTTAATGTGTGCCAGATACTGGTCTAAGTTCTACAACAACCTGTGAAGCAAATATTATTAACATCTCCATTTTAGAACCGAAGTCTCTTAATCTGACCTTTCTATTGCCATATCCTTTGCTAAAATTAAGAAGAAGTGAGGCTAGGGGCGCCTGGGTGGCTCAGTCGTTAAGTGTCTGCCTTCGGCTCAGGTCATGATCCCAGGGTCCTGGGATTGAGCCCCGCATCGGGCTCCCTGCTCAGCGGGAAGCCTACTTCTCCTTCTCCCACTCCCCCTGCTTGTATTCCTGCTCT
This sequence comes from Mirounga leonina, assembly GCF_011800145.1. Lineage (NCBI taxonomy): Eukaryota > Metazoa > Chordata > Mammalia > Carnivora > Phocidae > Mirounga > Mirounga leonina. The sequence continues at coordinate 63,594,546 of NW_023270451.1, read as the reverse complement.
CGCTCTCTCTGTCAAATAAATAAAATCTTTAAAAAAAAAAAAAAATGAGGCTAAAAAACCCACATATAATTCAGATTATATGTTATCCAATAATTTCTACATTAGTATAGTTACAGTACGCTCTTATGGAACATCATATTCAAATATATAATGTCTAAATATGCAGATTACTTTTTAGGAAAAGCAATTCTTAGAGGCCCTGAAGATTTATTTGCTTATTTGTATGTATATTGTGAATATATATGAATGAAACTAGGTATTAACACCTATGGATTTTGTACAATTAAACTAAAACAAATTTCAAATTAAATACAAATAATAAAAAATTCTTCATCATGTATGTATATTTATGACTATACTTACTACTTATGAACACTTGTGAGTTAGGATCTGCTATAACAGCTTCTTACCATGTGACTTTACTACTTTACTATGTGAACTTGAAGTTCAGTGTGCTTTAATACAGGCTATACAGTGACTCAGTTCTCGTGCTCCTTTTCTCTTAAGCCTGTGGTGAAACCTTCATTCACATGATACCAACTCAATCATCATAAGCTGAAGTATTATGACTATATTTAGTTAAGTTTGATCATCCTTTATAATCATTGTTTGTATGTTTTACTTCTACAGAAATTCAAATAAGAAAAATTGAAAAAAAAATCGAATTTGTAGTGCTTAGGATATCAGTTTGAGAAAAAATGATTTAATAAATGATTTGATTTGATTTTTTATTTATTTTATTTTATTTTTTAAAGATTTTATTTGACAGAGAGAGACACAGCAAGAGAGGGAACACAAGCAGGGGGAGTGGGAGAGGGAGAAGCAGGCTTCCCGCCGAGCAGGGAGCCCAATGCGGGGCTTGATCCCAGGACCCTGGGATCATGACCTGAGCTGAAGGCAGACGCTTAACGACTGAGCCACCTAGGCACCCCAAAATGAGTTGATTTTTATTTTATTTATTTTTATTATTATGTTAATCACCATACATTACATCATTAGTTCTTGATGTAGTGTTCCATGATTCATTGTTTGCGTATAACACCCAGTGCTCCATTCAGTACGTGCCCTCTTTAATACCCATCACCAGGCTAGCCCCTCCCCCCAGCCCCTCCCCTCTAGAACCCTCAGTTTGTTTTTCAGAGTCCATTGTCTCTCATGGTTCATCTCCCCCTCCGATTTCCTGCCCCTTCATTCTTCCCCTCTTGCTATCTTCTTCTTCTTCTTCTTTTTTTTTTTTTAACATATAATGTATTTGTTTCAGAGGTATAGATCTGTGATTCAACAGTCTTGCACAATTCACAGCGTTCACCATTAGAATGCAGTTTTATTTTTACTTATCATACCTTTGGCTTATACACAACTTTTGTTCATGCAACATAAAAAGTATCCATATTTATTATACACTTGACCCTTGAATAGCATGGGTTTGAACTGCATGGGTCCACTTATATGCTGATTTTTTTCAGTGAATACAGTACAGTGCTTAAGTATATTTTTTCCTTACGATTTTCTTAATAACATTTTTTTTTCCCTAGCTTACTTTATTTTAAGAATATATGTGATACATACAACATATAAAATATGTGTTAACCAACTGTTTATGTTATTGGTCAGGCTTCCAGTCAACAGTAGGCTATTAGTAGTTAAGTTTTGGGGGAGTCATAAGTTATATGTGGATTTTCAACCATGCCAGGGATCGGCCCCCTAACCCCAGCGTTGTCCAAGGGTCTACTGTACTCACATTTTTCCTCAGTTATAAAGGTGATGGATAGGGCATAGACATGAAGAAATTGCAACAAGAAAGAGTTAAATGCATTTTAAAAACAGATGTGAGGTTTTTTTTTTTGGTAATTTGTGAGACTTTTTAAAGTGTTCTATTGAATCTTTGATGATATTTTATTTTATTTATTTATTTATTTATTTTTAAAAAGATTTTATTTATTTATTTGAGAGAGAGAGAATGAGAGACAGAGAGCATGAGAGGGAGGAGGGTCAGAAGGAGAAGCAGACTCCCCGCCGAGCAGGGAGCCCGATGCGGGACTCGATCCTGGGACTCCAGGATCATGACCTGAGCCGAAGGCAGTCGCTTAACCAACTGAGCCACCCAGGCGCCCCTTTGATGATATTTTAAATTGGAAATGTGTATGATTTGTCTTTTCAGAGGCTAAGAATATTGTATACAAAGATTCTTGATGTTCTTGAGCAAATTCCTAAAAACGCAGCATACAGAAAGTATACAGAACAGATTACAAATGAGAAGCTGAGTATGGTTAAAGCGGTAAGTAGCTGTCTTGATTTGGATTTATGGTTTCAATGCAATATTAACAAAAAAGTTCAGTTGCTTATTTTTTGCATATTCTACATGCTTTCCTCTCCTCTATTCTTTCTTCTATGCTTTCCTTCCATCCTTTTTCCCTTTATTCAGCAAACTCCTGTTTACTAAGTGCTTTCCATGTGCAAGCCACTGTTAAATACCAGAGTGAAAGAATAACATCAAGTCTCTAAGTTCACATTGTTCTTTTACCTCTCTTCCCTATCAGGTCCTTTGTTGATTATTGACTTTCTATAGATACATCAATCCTTACCTCTTTTCTTTAGTTTCAGAGTAGAGAAGAATGAAAGCAAAACAAAAAATGTCTGTTGTGTTTAAAAAAAAATTCCCAGAAATTATTATTTTAGAAAGTGCTTTGTTGCAAAGAAAACCAAGTCAGTCTCTTAATTACCAAAAATTGTATCAAACATTGTTATGGGCTGACTGTATTTCCCCCCTCCCTCCCCAGATTCATATGTTGAAGCTCTAACCGCCCCCCCGCCCAGTATGGGTAGAACATCTATAGAAGTAATTAAGGTTAATGAGGTCATAAGATTGGCCCCTGATTCAGTAGGATTAGTGTTCTTATGAGAAGAGACAGTCATATGAGGAGGACACAATGAGAAGGTAACTATATGCAAGCCAGAAAGAAAACTCATCAGAAACTGACCCTATTGTACCTTGATCTTGGACTAACAGTCTCCAGAGCTGTGAGAAAATAAATTTCTGTTGTTGAAGCTACACAATCTATGGTATTTTGTTGGCAACCTTAGCAGACTCATACAAGCACTTTACAGGTTTTAAATCAAAGGCCCTAGCCAGACACACCATAGACTGCTGCTAGTTCTTTTATACCAAACTGTATTGCACTCTTGTGCAATTAAATTTTTAAATTATTAAATTTTCACACCAGCAATTATTTCACAGACTTTTGTGATTATCCAAAAATGTTCATAAACTCTAAAAGTAATTTACATGTATGTAGTAAGTGGCTCTAATATATTTTTTCTTATTATTATGTTACCAAACCCTAGCCCAAAGAGAATAATTATTTTTCCCTAGGTATGCAGCAAAACAATGCAATTTGATTTAGAACTTTTATTCTTAGTTTGGCAATTCTGAAAGTGACTTACAATTAAAGTCTCCAAGGGGAAGTTCAACATTTCTTTTGATTTCATGTTTTCTTTAAGGTAAGTGGGCTTATGAATTTTTTCCCATCACAGAGTAAGAAATTTCCCTTTCTTTTTCATGAGGTGAAGCTCTTCAACTCTGAGTCTCTGCTTTCCTTCTCCATAACCTTATTCCACTTCAATTGTTTTTCTCTATTTCTCTTTTTAGCCTCTGATCTTCTTATCTTTCAGATAGCCTCAAAATGTATTTAACTTATTCCTATCTTAAAAAGAAAACTGTTATCTTTATATCTTCCTTTACTTTTGCCCTATTTTTCTTTTCCGTCTTAGCCAGTGTCAACCAAAGAATAGTTTACTGTTATTACTTTCACTTACTAGTTCTAAAATAGTTTTCTCTGACTTGGGCCCTTTTAGTTGTCTTGTAACTTATTGGTCTGTGTGTAGTTCCATCATACTTCATTATATGCCCCACACTGCCAATAGAGTGATTTTTTTTTTCAATATATAAATCTGATCCAGGTTCTTCCTGCTTAAAAACCTTCCTGTGGTTTATTGGTTAGTGTTTCTCAGAGGCCGAGTTTAAGAATGTTTGCTGAGTTAATTGTATGAAACTCACCTAACTACTTTTATCTGCAAGTCTTTGATGTACAGCCAGGTTTGGGAACCACTGGCTTACAGGATAAAGTCCTTAGCATGGTATGGAAGGTGCCCCAAGATCTGACTCTGGGTTATCTTCTCAGTCTTACCTTGTCATTTCCATTTCGTACCCTATACTTCAGAATACCAAACAGCTGATAGTTATGTGAATTACATGCAATTTTATTTTTGTGTTTCTTTGTATTTTCTCTTCCCTCTTCCTGGAATGCCCTTACCTTGTCTTCCTGGCAGTTCTTACTTGGGCCTCAAGATCCGTTACTTCTTCCTCCGTGAAACCTTTCCTTATCTCCCCAAGTAGAGATTAACAACTTCCTTGCTTTTCTTCCATTGTACCTGTCACACTGTATTTTATTTATGTCCTCTCTACTAGTCCATAAGCTACTTATGATTGATGTTTGCATTCATCTTTGTATCCCAAGAACCTAGCATGGTACCTGGTGCTTATATAAGGTCCCGTAGAAATGTTTGTTTATCCAGAAGGCTACATACAAGTAGTTTTTAACAATCCCAAGCACTGCATAATAGTTGTATCACTGATTCCTATTTTTGGTAAAATTATTACAGATTTTTAACCCTCAATAGAGTCTTACACAAAGTCTTCAGTAAATATTGTTATTATTTTAAAGTATCTACTTACTAAGCCAAATATGAAAATAAAAGTAAATATTTTTTCAGATTATACTAGGGAGATAGAATATTGGTGAAAAGTATTGGTTTGTGGCCTGTCCAAAATTTTCATCTCAGCTCTAATCCTTATTTGCTGAGTGACTATTGGCATATTACCCATTTCTCTGTCTCAGTTTCCTCATCTAAAAGTTGGGTATAATAATACCTACCTGAATACTTATTGTTAGGACTGAATGAGGTAATACATATACAGTGCTTAACATAATTGCAAGCACATGTGATCAGAACATGGTAGCTTATTAAGCTTAATTACATTCTGCCACTGATAAATCGAGGTCATATTATTAACTTACCTTCAATAAGACAAATTTTGAGTTGTTTTCCTAGCACAAGATTCTCTTGAGTTGAAAATAATGAACCTTCCTTGCCTTCTTTTCTTCACTCTCCTGGGTCTCTTAACAGTGACCACCTTCCCTGTTTTGCTTTTGAAGTTTGGCTTTAAAGCTCAGTTAATTCTGAGTTAAACGATCTTTCTCAAACATGTTACTCTGCTTTCCTCCCCTTTCCTTTCCAACTCTTTTCATTTATTCAAGAAACAACTGAATGCCTGTTATATGCCATGTATGGTTGTAGGCATGGAAGCCAGTGCTTATATGACAATGAACAAAACGGATAAAAATCCCTGCCTTCTTAGAGATTATACATTAATGGTGGGAGGCAAAGAAGTAAGTAAGTAAACAAAGAAGTACATTACATAGCATGTTAGAAAGTAGTTAGGGCGCCTGGGTGGCTCAGTTGGTTGAGCGACTGCCTTCGGCTCAGGTCATGATCCTTGAGTCCTGGGATCGAGTCCCACATCGGGCTCCCTGCTCAGCGGGGAGTCTGCTTCTCCCTCTTACCCTCCCCCCTCTCATGTGCTCTCTCTCTCAAATAAATAAATAAAATCTTAAAAAATATATATATATAAAAAAAAAGTAGTTAAATGCAGTGAAGGAAAATGAAGAGAGAATGATGTGTATCCGGTGATGAGGGATGTTATAATATGTATTTGCTTCCTCTGCCTGTTCTAAATAACTTGGTGGCTGAAAACAATAGAAATTTATTCTTTTACATTTCTGGAAGCCAAAATTCTAAAATTAGTACCAACGGCCCAAATCAAGGTGTTGACAAGACTGCATTCCTTTTAGAGGTTCTAGGGTAGACCCTGTTCCTTGACTCTTCCAGCTCTGGTGGCTTTCAGCATTTTTTGGCTTATGGCCACATCATTCTTATCTCTGCCTCTGTGGTCACATTAGTTTCTCTTCTATGCATAATTTTCCTCTGCCTCTGTCTTATAAGAACACCTGTAATTGCTAGGGCCCACCTGGAGAATTTAGGATAATCTCTCTGTCTCAAAATTCTTAATTACATCTGCAAAGTATTTGCCACACAAGGTAACATTCATAGGTTTTACGGATTAGGTCATGTACATTTTGTGGGGCATTATTTAGCCTACCACAATATAAATTATTATCAGACTGGGCCTCACTGAGAAGGTGATATATGAGCAAAAACTTGGATGGAAGTGAAGGAACAAGCCATGCAGATATCCGTGGTCAGCCAGCAGATGCCCAGAAGCAGAAGCATGCAATTCCTGTAGAAAATAGCTTTGTTTTTTTCTCCCTCTTTTCATTTCATTTATGGGCCAAAAAACCATCCTATTTACACCTTACTTATATAAGTGTAAGTATGTATAGAACATGGTTTCTGGATCTCACAAAGCTCAGTTTACTAGCAATAAATACATGTCATTGTATTTTCTAGGTACCACATTAGCATTTCTTTTTTTTTTATTAAAGATTTTTATTTATTAATTTGACAGAGAGAGACACAGCAAGAGAGGGAACACAAGCAAGGGGAGTGGGAGAGGGTGAAGCAGGCTTCCCGTGGAGCAGGGAGCCTGATGCAGGGCTCGATCCCAGGACCCTGAGAGCATGACCTGAGCCGATGGCAGATGCTTAACGACTGAGCCACCCAGGCACCCTAGCATTTCTTCTTTAAAAAGCCTTTTATTGAAGAATAATGTACTAAAATGTACAAAAATCATAAGTGTAGAGCTTGATGAATTTTCACAAAGTAATCACACCCATGTTAACACCAAATCAAAAAGAGGACATTTCCAGAATGTCCAAACCCTCTCTTTCTCCCCTCCAAGTTACTACCCTCCTAAAGATAACTACTCTTCTGACCTCTGTCACCACAGATACATTTCACCTGGTTTTTAACTTTTTATAAATGGAATCATCAGTCTGTGCTCTTTTGTGTGTGGTTTCTTTCATTTAATATTATGTTTGAGAGAATCATCTATGTTTTTATGTATAGTTTTAATTCGTATATTTTCATTGTTATGTAGTATTCTGTTATATCCAAATACTATAATTTATTCATTAATTCTATATATGATTATTTGAATTATTTCTAGTTTGGGGTTATAATTTGTGCTGCTGTGAACATTCTTGGACATGCCATTTGGTTAATGTATTATACATTTCTGTTTGGTATATACCTAGGAGTGGAATTCTGGGTCATAGGATAGCATTTATTTCGAATACTAATGCTCTCAGACGAAATATAGGAAATACTAAGAAAATAAAGTGGTATTTTAAAATCTGTATTTTAGAAAGACCGGGTTGGACATCATATTTCTTACTCTTGATAAGCAAGTTAATATTAAGGCAGAAAAGCAATAAAATAGTAGAGAGATAAAATGGGTTTCCACCAGATATTTGAGAAACATTAGTAAGGGTTTAATGAAAGAAAAATTAATTATGTTTGCTATAGTAAGCGCTATTTTATATTTGGGTCTTTTTAATTAGGATATTAAAACATTCAGATACTCTGCTCCTTTCTTTAAATCTTTTTTTCTTTTTTTCCCTTAAATTACAGCAACCAGATGTTAAGAAATTAGAAGACCAACTTCAGGGTGGCCAGCTAGAAGAGGTGATTCTTCAGGTAAAGAAAAAGTTGAATATTTAGATGTTTGGCTTTTTAAATGGTCAGAGGCACAATACTTAGACACACAAAACTGACATTCCAGAAAAAAAGGGAAAACTAAATTTCTTTATATCAACTCTCAAATATAAGAATAATCACATATAGGAAATATTTCTATCATGTATATGTCAATTAAATATTTATCAATAATTATAACTTGAATTTATGAGGCTTCTTTAGGAAATTTGGAGTTGGATACACCTTGAATTTAATCAGCATGTTCTTCTTAGCCTTTAACTCAAACTAGTAACACAATATTACTGTTGCTTGAATAATTTTATCTTTTTAGATACATACTTTTATGTTTTAAAGGCTTAGTATATTTTGAATATGGAGAAATACAGATTTTTTGAATCATAAAATCATAAAGTTAGAATGTATTTTTATTTTTGACTTTGATTAACACATCTATGCCTTTTTCTTTTTAAGTTGTACATTTTTTCCCCAGTTACTAGTAAGGTTAAACTTAAAATACGTTCTTGTATTTTATGTTTTATAAATTATATCATTAGTGGTTTTACTCTATCATTTGTTTTTAGTGTTTTTCTTCTATATTTCTTTGAGTGTTTTTTGAAATAAAAGAGATACTAACCTAAATTTTGCTCTATTATCTGCACATTTTTTCTGTCTCTTCTTTGCCTTTTGACTTCAACTCAATATTTTCTCCCATGTAGAGATTTTTAAAATTTTTATTTGGTCAAATCACCCCCCCCGCCCCAATATTATAGGTTTAGATGTCTACCCTTAGAAGCCGTCTGATATTCAGTTCTGTTTCATTTAATTTGTACATTTTTTGTATTTTAAAAAAATACAACCATTTCTTCTTGAGTTTTATTAAAGGACAAATAAAAGGAAATATTGGGTAGTATTGGTGATTAGGGAGGTATATCACCAATAGACATGATATACAAATTCAAAAGAATAGTTAGATGGCACTGTTAAAAGAGGAATAGGGCATTCAGACAGCTTTTTATGAATGTAGACTATTTCAATCATTCAAAGGCCTATTTTCCTGGCCTTCTATTCATTTGCCAGCTGTTTGTTGTACCATATGGGAACTTGCTACTAACTTATTATTGTCCTTTTTCTGTTCTTTCTTTTCTGTCAGATCTCACTTTGATCATGACTTTAGTTTAACTTATACACTAATTTATCATGCAGTTACAGTCTCAGGGTACAATAGGTATTTTTATGTCAGCTGTGCCATTCTCCACATTTTCATGGGCAGTATTAAAGTTAAATTTTAATAATGTTTTACTTTACCTAATATATTTAAAATATTAAAACATATAATCAGTATAAAAATATTGACATATTTTATATTCTTTTTTTATACTAAGTCTTTAAAATCTTTTTTTTTTTTTTTAAAGATTTTATTTATTTATTTGACAGAGAGAGACACAGCGAGAGAGGGAACACAAGCAGGGGGAGTGGGAGGGGGAGAAGCAGGCTTCCCGCTGAGCAGGGAGCCCGATGCGGGGCTCGATCCCAGGACCCTGGGATCATGACCTGAGCCGAAGGCAGACGCTTAACGACTGAGCCACCCAGGCGCCCCTAAGTCTTTAAAATCTTTTGTGTATTTTATACTTGCAGCACATCTGAATTTGAACCAGCTGCATTTCAAATGCCTACTCAGTCACATGTAGGTAGTAGCTACCATTTTGGACAGCCCATTTCTAGAGGGATAGTATGAGAGGAATAAGGAAAAGGTGGTGTGTTAGAAGCCAAGGAAGAGGGGGCACCTGGGTGGCTCAGTCAGTTGAGCATCTGCTTTTGGCTCAGGTCGCAAGCGTCAGGCTTCCTGCTCAGCGGGAGGCCTGCTTCTCCCTTGCCCACTCCCCCTGCTTGTGATCCCTCTCGCTGTGTCTCTCTCTGTCAAAAATAAATAAATAAAACCTTAAAAAAAAAAAAAAAAGAAGAAGAAGCCAAGGAAGGAGGGTAGGAGTAGGCAACAGGGGTCTCATGCAGCTGGGTCAGCTACCTGAATTGGGGTTGACCTCAGTGATGTTCAGGCCCTCACACTACACAATGCCTTGGGGGCTTAAAGAAAGCATGAATGGTCAAGAGACCCAGGCCAAAGGGCCATCAGGGAAACAGCCATCTTTAGGGATATTTTTAGTTAGTATTTATACTATTTTCTCATTTCAGCATTAGTAAATCCCTCTACCCTCGATTTCTATTAATCTACTTTTTAACTCATTGTTTGTATACATTTTAGACTTGCTGCTAAACGTAGTTTGGCTCTTTTGCCCCACTGGCATAATGAGGCATTGCACTTACCTGGCACTTACTCTGTATTTGAATTCCTTCTCTGACATCCTGACAAGTGTTTAACAGCGTTCTTCTAAGTTGGCTAGAGTTGTCATAGGTCTTTTTGTTGTATAAAAATGTGGAATAAAAAGATATCTAAAATATTTGTTAAATATGTTATAAATTTGCTTGAAGGGAAACAAGTAAATGTAAAATAATCTGACTAAGGAAATTAATTCAGTCAATAAATAATTTTTGTGTACCTATGATACTCTACACTCCATAGATCACTGTTTTACAAACTGTGGGTCTTAAGTGATTATGGGTCAAGAAATCAGATGGGTTGTGACTAGCAAGTAAAAAAATAATAGAAAATAACGTATTATAGCTAGTAAAGGTAATGATATTTTTAGTTTTTTTTTTTTTTTACTTTTATATATGTATTATGGATCCTTTAGTAGAATTTGTTGTGTTTTACTGTGGCCCATGATAAAACATAGATGAAGAGACATACTTCTCATTCTCAAAGAATTTGTAGTCTAATGGTGAAACAGACAATTAAGATTGAAAATTCACCAAGTAAACTTTTGAACACTCTAATAGCAAATTTTAATCAAATAGAAAAAATCAAAAGCCATCCTTTCTTACTCATGATTATGTATAGCTATGAGAATTAAGATAATTTTATTAATAATGTTCAACATTTGATGGTAGAACGGTTTATTAGGTATTAATATGTTGACAATAGTTCTAATAATTATATTTCAATCATTAGCTATGATAAATACCTGTTGAACAGTGTAATCAAATGATCTTTTAAATATTTTTATTAACAGGCTGAAAATGAACTAAGTCTGGCCAGAAAAATGTTACAGTGGAAACCATGGGAGCCTTTAGTGGAAGAGCCTCCTGCCAACCAATGGAAGTGGCCAATATAATCATCATTGAATGACTAGTGTGTTCATGGGAAACGGATGTAATTAAATGTTCTGTTATATTAAAAATGTTTCTATATTATTGACATAATCAAGAAAACTAATACAGAGCATATTTAGGACACTTCTTAAAATTGATGACTATGGTAATAGGGACTTGTGAATCCATTTTTGATATGTAAAGCATTCATTTAAGCTGTCTTAAAGATTTTTTTGTTGTTGGGTTTTTTTGTTGTTTGTTTGTTTTGTTTTTTTTTACAGGGAGATTGTGGAAAGATTTGAAAGTTAATTGGAAAAATTCCATAGATTTTCAATGCAGAAGCCATAACCAGAATGTGAAGTATTTATAGTGGTATCTTCAACACATCATTTAATGATTTTTATCCTGAAAAAAAAACCAGGAAAGATACTTAATTATTATTATTGTTTAGACAAATTTAAAAGTGAAGTAGTAAGAGTAAAAACCATCGAGTTATAGTTGTACAGTTGAGGAAATTGATTTGGTATTTGAAAAAAAAATTTCTTTCTTGAAAGAAAAAATTTCTTACAGTGGTAGTTGGAAAAACTTTTCCATTTGTCTCATTTAAAGAAGTTAGCTTTTTCTTAGCCTTTAGTTTTCCTAATCACCCAAAGTACATCAGGATAGAGATAGAATTTATGTAAAAGGAAAGACATCAAGAGTTCCTGAAGTTTTTCATAGGCTTATATTCAGAACATCGTACTCATACATGGGTTGTAACTTCAAAGTGGAATCACTAGGTAGTTTTCACTAAGTTTCCAATATGAGTGCAGTTGGGTATCAAACCCAAGATAAGTGCTAATTCAAGGAAAGAAACAGTTGGCATAAATTACTTTTCACGTGTCCTCACCCTTTCACCCTAGACCCTATCATTTCTAAATACTTATATTTGGTATTTTTTAACTTCAAAGATAGTACTTTTGTGTGTGTTTATACACATATGTTTTTGTGTCTTTTGCTATCCCTTGGGGCAAAGTAGAATCATTCAGAATTTTCAGAAAGAGAAAATTGTATTTTTTTTTTCTGATATATTTCTCTCCTTACAGAGCTGTAAATTGAATGGTAAATAAATAGTAAATGAAGTGGATTGAGTTACTTTTCAGCAGTCAGAATGCAAGACAAAGCTTCTGTGGGGGAAGTGGGAAAAGCTTTAGAGAGAGTCAGAAGTCCAGGGGTTCTCATCCCAGGGGTCTAGTGCTATCAACTCAAGTGGAGGCAAGTTGTCAACCTCTCAGATTGACCTATTTCCTTCTTTATAAAAAAAAGTAGAACTTATGATTTATAACTTCCTTTTCAGTTCTAAATATTTGCTTTAAATATAATATATTATATTTATAGATGTAAAAAAAATACATGATCCTAAAGCATATCTGTATAGATACTTTCAAGCAAATTTCCTAACCAACCATTTTTTTTCAGGTCCTTTGAGCACATGAAAACAGAAAGATGGCTTGATGTGTCTATCAGACTTTTTAGCTTCACCTTCTACGATTCATATATTGCACCTACAGGGCTCCTGTAGCTGTTAATAAAAAGGGGACGGTATTAATGTTTGCTCTAGAAATGCTAGTGGTAGGATAGTAGTAGTATAGTAATAATATAATAATAGCTAATACTTGTTAATGCTTGCCAGGTACTATTCTAAGTACTTGACTAATTTCACTCTTATAGCTGCACTACAACTCTTAAAAGTGTGATCCTGCAAATCATCTCCATTTCTCCAGGTAAGGAAACCAGGATTCAGTGTGAGTAGTGCTCTTCTGCAATTGTAGGCCATTGTAGGCAACATGGGGCACCTTGGAAAAACAGGTGAAGAGGTGGTGTAATAATAACCAAGGTCGCATAGCTAGTAAGATGTGGAGCTAAATTTTGAACCTAGACTGTCTTGCTCCAGAACTCATGTTCCTAACCATTATATTATTTTTTACGAATATTCTTGGGTTGCTGTCACTCTTGCCTGTACCAAAAGAACTTATTTCCTGCTTTCTTGATTTGTTTTGTCAAAATGACTATAAAGAATAAATAGGAACAGGGGTAGTAAACTGGATTTCATTTTGTGTAAAAATCTTCATATGGATTATAGGAAAATAATGTAAATGGAGTACATATTTAAAAGGCATTGCTGTGTGGTCCATGTTTTTACATTTATTAACTGCCATTCCAACTGCTCATATACCTTACACCTGATAGTTTTTACTCCTTCAAATATTTTCTGGTTGCTTCCTATAACTTCCAGATCAGGCTTTCCTTACCACTTTACAAATAGTTCTTCAGATCCTCAGTGTTGCTGAGTGGCTTCTAGACTAATTTGAGTAATTTTCAGAATGGCTTATTTCAACTCCTCCTAGGCTCTCATGTTTCATTCAGATTAATCATACACCAGACACTTCAAAAGAAAAAGAAGCTAATCAGTTTGAGCTTTGCAAACAAGAAAATGGCAGCAAAGTCGATGCTCCCTTTCTTCTATCTGTGAACTGAGTGCAGAATATTCAAATTTATCCCATTCTTTCCTTTGGAATGGAAATGATTTGTATCTAGGATGATCATACAATTTTTCATTCAACCTGTAATGATTTTGAGAGAAAAAGGAAGTATTAATAATTTCATAAGGGTAACAGGTATAGACTATGACTATCGTGGGCAACAGGGTATGTGGCACCCACTGGAGTAACACTCAGTGTTGAGGGCTGCCATCGTTTCTACACCAGAAGTTAGAGAAGTAGTCTTACCTGGGTAGAAGGGATATGTCGGCAGTGGCAGCCATTGTGAACCACCAGGCCTCAGGTTTTATTGTGTCCCTTCATTCTCCATTATTCTACCGTCTGCCCCTCCTTCCTCCCTCCCCCCACAAGCTTCCCCTTAGAATTGAGGGATGGAAGAAAAGGAGCTTATCTTTGTCCTTTCCTTTTCTAATCTTAAAGTGCAATTAGAGAAGTGAAGCTAATTGACCTTTTTGCTGCTATTGTTATAATGCAAAGCAGATTTATTTTTAAAAATTTTTTAAAGATTTTATTTGACAGAGATCACAAGAGGCAGAGGGAGAGGCAGAGGGAGAAACAGGCTCCCCACTGAGCAGAGAGCTCTATGCAAGGCTCAATCCCAGGCCCCAGGGATCATGATCTGAGCCAAAGGCAGACAACCGCCTGAGCCACCCAGGCGCCCCTGCAAAGCAGATACATTTTTAAGCACAACAATGAGGATTAGGATACTAGGTAAAAGTGATAGCAGTCTTTCATAGCTGACTGGAACCTACTACAATGGGGAGGCTTGCTGTGTTGCCTTCAGACGTTAAGTCTTCACCTGATACTTTAGCAGGCTTTTCAGACAGATTCCCTTTGGGCCAGCTCTTGTAATTCCTTCTGACTGCGAAGATGGTATTTCAGAGAGTCTATGTTCTGTTTATTCAGGATCTCTCCCATGAAGTCTAAGAGATCAGTTTCACTGTTCTCAGAAGACAAGATCTTCAGGTCTTGCAGGACCTTGCTTCACATGTGCTCCAACTGCAGAGCAGAGTATGCCACTTCCCTATTATCTACAGGCGTCAATCACTGGAAGGCAGATGCTATACCCTCATGTTTTCCGTCAAAGGAAGGAAATCAACAATGTTCTGTATAAGAAAATTTCCATATTTTGGCTCATATCCGCTTTTTCTTTTTCCTCCCAGGCTCCATGGTTATATAAACAAATAAAAGTTAAAGAAACCGAGGCAAGTGTGTTCTGGTGTCTAGGGTAAAGTAGTAAATCGAGGAACATACTATGAGTGTTTTCCATCTGGGGATAGAATTTCCTTTAAAACTCAGTACTTAATGAGATTGCAGCCTATGCTACAGTAATAGTAATACTAACGTTTTGAGAAAAAAGTAAATGAGAAGATAGAAGTTTGGCTTACAGGGGGATGAAGAGGTTTATTTTTAATAGAGTTCACAAGAAATCGAAGTGGAAATGTGATACGTGATTTAAATTATTGATGGGGACTGGAGAAATTTAAAGTATTTAGAGGGAATAAGCCCAAACTCTAGTTAGTGAAGGAAAGTAGTGAGAAAAACAGTGAATTAGAATAGGCTACCCCCAAATCCTAATGTCTTAACACAACAGAAGTTTCTTATTCATATTACAGGCCTAATGAGGGTTGACAGTTCAAAAGAGTCACATAAGGGATCTGGGCTGAGGATGATGCCATCTCAACACATGCTTCCATAACCATAGGGCAGGGGAAAGGGAACATACCAATCACACACAGAAGCAAAAAAGGAAACAATTTTTGAATGTGCTTTAAAACTCATACATTTAGCTTGCCATGCATTGCTAATAATGAGTTTTCCCAAAGTGATCTTTAAGTTTATATTAGTAGCTAATTTTTTGTAGTGTTCTTAAATGGAATTTATGATGGATTAGCTTCTTTCTGTATATGACTAAATGAGAAGCATTGCAGAGATTGTTTTTTGGGATTTCTCATGATCTTCAAATATGTTTTTTTTTTCAGGTGAACATTTTAGGCTTTTTTTTTTTTTAAATGTTGTTGTTAATCAAGGCCAATGACTTCTTTTTTTTATTTTTTTAAGATTTATTTATTTGACAGGGAGAGACACAGCGAGAGAGGGAACACAAGCAGGGAGAGTGGGAGAGGGAGAAGCAGGCTCCCCACTGAGCAGGGAGCCCGACGCGGGGCTCGATCCCAGGACCCTGAGATCATGACCTGAGCTGAAGGCAGATGCTTAACGACTGAGCCACCCAGGCGCCCCTTTTTTAGGCATTTCTAAAGATAAACATTACCATTTTATGACAGAATATTTCATTTTACTCTTTTTTTCTATAACTGGGTAAAACCAAACTTTTTTGATAACTCATTTGGAAGCAAAATCTGACCTGACTTAACATAAAGCTATTTGTGGTCTTTATCTCACTTTAGTGTGAATATGAATACATTTTTGCTACAGAATTCTTAATGTATTTGATTCTGGACTACTTCCCCAGACCTACTGACAGTGTTACAGAATATACAGTATATGCCCATATTACCTTTCAAAAATCTGAATTAATTCACATCTGTCTGTTAAGGTTTCAGAAAAGGGACTATAGATCTGTATTTATACAGTTTCCTAACAAGGTCATAGAGGTATGATCCAAATTTAGTTCAAAAGCATTACTTTCAGATTTTCTAAATTCTTCTAATATTTTCTCTCATTCATTTATATCAAAATACATTTTAGCTTGGAGTAACAATGGGAAATACTTTGAGTTGCTTGATTTCATAAAGCCACTAGGTGGCATCTTTATGGAAATAAAAGCACATTAAAAGAAATACTTATTGTATAAATAAATACTGAGATAAAGGTAGATGTTTCATGAAAAATAAAGATAAGTCATTTTGGGCACTAAATCCTGAGAAAATGCATAAGTTTATTGTGAAAAGTAAAATATGAAATTTAAAAATTACCACTTTCAGAATTGAGAGTCTTTTTCCTATTGGTTTTCAGTTTGCATTCACATTTATTTTGTATAACCAAACAACTATATATTTGTGTGTGTGTGTGTATATATGTGTGTGTGTTTCGGTTGTGTGTGTGTGTGTGATTTTGATACGTAATAACCATTTCCACCTGCAGACACTACCTCAGAAACCTACCAATTAAGTTAGGCTCATTATTTTATTATTTTATTTTATTTTTTTTTAAAGATTTTATTTATTTGACAGAGAGAGACACAGCGAGAGAGGGAAGACAAGCAGGGGGAGTGGGAGAGGGAGAAGCAGGCTTCCCGCGGAGCAGGGAGCCCGATGCGGGGCTCGATCCCAGGACCCCGGGATCATGCCCTGAGCCGAAGGCAGACGCGTAACGACTGAGCCACCCAGGCGCCCCAGGCTCATTATTTTAAGATTGAGTTGTATAAGATCATCTCTACAGCCAACTATAAATAAAATATGAACATACAGTGGTTATCAAGTCACATTTAACACTGGGAAGTACTTAAAGTTCTCTACCACCAGGTTTTCTTCCCTCCATCTCTTGCCTGTATGCTTAAACCCAGTTTTTTCATACCGTCCCTAACATTGAGGACAGCAAATGATACATTTTAAAGAGAAGACCCAGAAAGGTGAGTGTTTTTAAAACCAATGGAATTCTCATTACTAATAAAATTTAAGATACATTATGATTTACCTGGTTTGCCCATGAAGGACTAACCCTAGCAGTTATATGAATGCTTCCCCCTCTTTTCTCTGCTCTTTATGAATGGTGGATTCATGAAGTGATTTAAACACATTTGCTTTTATTTAAAACCATTATTAAAGACTTGTATTTGAGAATGTAATGCATATTTTATATTCTGGTAAGAAATCTGTCATAAAATGGGATGAGGACATTGGGCAAAAATGAAATTGGACATTAGGAAGTTATTGGGGAGATGAGTGCAATTTGAGCAGAATGCTATAAATGAATGAAGGCAATGAACATTATGAAGGAAGAATGGACTTGTACTATAGACAACAAAAATTTTCATCACTTAATCTTACATGCTTTTTAAATATCAAAGGGTGTTAAATCAAACAGCATAAAATAGTGGTTTAAAATCGAGGTTCTGGAATCAGACTGCTTGGGTTTAATCCTGGCTCCCTGACTAAACCTCTCTGAGCCTTAGTTTCCTCGTTGGTAAAATGAGGCTAATCAATAAAATCCTTGTAAGGATTAAATTAGAAATATATGTGAAGTGCTTAGTAACAAGTAATACTTAATATTAGCTATTATTATGAAGCCACAGGATAGTTAGCACTACATTTGCAATAGGAACATAATTGATCCTTTTCCCCAATAACGTGCTTCTTTAAAAACCTTAAAGAATTTATAGTGATAGAAAAACACCTTTATAATTCCGTGATTAACAGAAGTTTTGCTTCTCCTGACTTAAAAAGGGGAATAGCTCCTGTCTCCCTTTTTTCTTTGGCTGCCAGGAAGCTAAGAGCCAAGTTCTAATCTTAATAAATGCAAGTAGGCACCTACTGTGTACAACTGTGTTCTCCTCTGTCAAGGTCTTCACTCTCACTTTATATTTACATTTTCGCCAATCCCGATCTTTTATATCTAAGCCAAATTGCTGTCAGCGTTTGGTTCAGAGAACTGTGCCGTTCACAAGTGTAAGGGAGTTTGGAGAAGAGCGTCCCATTCACTTTGGGATAGGTAACCTGAACCGGACAGCCCTCCCGGCCGCCTTCCTCCTCCCGCCCCTCCCCCTGCCTCACTGCTCCCCCCGCCGCTCGCCCCTTGGCCCCGCCCCTTCCCGGCCCTTGGCCCCGCCCCTTCCCGCCCCTTGGCCCCGCCCCTTCCCGCCCCTGCGTTTCTTCCCAGCGAGAGCACCGCCTCTTCTCGCGGGACCTGAGCCTGGCGGGAGGAGGTGGCTGCAGAGCCGTTGCTAGGATATAGCCGCAACACAGAAGAAGGCGGGCGCGGACGCCGCTTCCTCCGAGCGCTTCCTGAGAAACCTCTGCGACCCGAGTAGCTGCTTTTCTCAGTCAGGTAGGAGGACAGGTTTGGGCTGCCTTCTCCTGGCCCCACCCCAGACCGGCCTTGAACCGGGGACTACGGCGCGGGACTCCCAGAACTTTGTGCGGGGCGCTTGTCCCGCCTGAGCTCTGGGGACTGCGTGGCTGATGGAGAATGTCCCACCTCTACTTCAGAAATTGTGCAAAGCATCCCATTTTTCTTGGTTCCTTTTCTGGTTCTGTATCTCAGATTTGGGGTTCGGAAGCAGCAGCATCAAGGTGGGAGGTGTACCTCATCTCCCACCCGGAGTGCTTATCACAGTGACAGTAAAGAAGTAAGACGTGCGTGTAACCCAGATCTGGCATTAGAAGACGTGTAGACATCCGTGGTGACATTTCCAGTCTAGTAAACAGAGGGCTTTCACACTTTCCTCCTTGGCACTCTCCTCTCCTCCCATGGTCTTTGCCGTGCCTCCAAAAAAACTTAAAAATTCAACAGGTTTATTTGGTAGAAGGCAAAGCTGGACCCCTGCCTTACTAGTCACACTAACATTCTAGATACATCAGTGAAATCATGCATTGTTGGTGAAAGAGGGACATTTTTGGTATGCAATCATAATAGGGACTGCTTTTTGCTTTTTGCACAATTTTTTAAGATTAAAACATTTACAGTTGAATAGGTAAACGTAAACATGAAAGTTCAAACATAAAAAGAATGAATGTGCAGTGAAAATCTGTTTTACACCCGTGTCCTCCCGTCTGCCCTTTATCTTCCACAGTTATTCTATCCCTATACGAATATCTAGTTGCACCTGTGACATGGTAGCTCCTGGCATGTGTTATTTTATTTTATTTTATTTTTATTATGTTCAGTTAGCCACTGTATAGTACATCATCGATTTTTGATGTAGTGTTCAGTGATTCATTAGTTATAACACCCAGTGCTCATCACAACATGTGCCCTCCTTAATACCCATCACCCTGTTATCTCATCCCCCCACCGCCCTCCCCTCTGAAACCCGGAATTTGTTTTCTGGTGTCCATGGTCTCTCACGGTTCTTCTCCCTTTCTGATTTCTCCCCCTTCAGATTTCCCACCTTTCCCCTATGGTCCTCCGTGCTATGGGCATGTGTTTTTGTTGGAGGAGATGTGATTGCTGGTTGACCCGAGAACTGAACTGGGGCAATCACAGGCTCCCCCGCTGTCCTTAGAATGGACCTCCCACCCAAAGCCCCAGGGCAAGGGGCTGCTTCAAGGATCCAGCCTTGAGAGAGTGATGTGCTGTTGAGACCTCTAGACTGGATTCCTGACTGAACCCAGTAAAGGCCTCTCTGTATAAACTCTTTAAGATTCTGGCTGGTGGGTCCAGAGATCTACTGTCTTGCAGCTGCCAAAGATAAGCTTTGTGTGTAAGTTCCCTCACTTATTAAACTTGCCACCTACCAGTCTGGAGTGCTGCCTCTTTCCTTGGTTTCTCCTTGCAGTCCGTGTTCGGAGCTCAGTATCGGATTTTACCCTAGAGAACTCTAGAGGTTGTGAACCATCAGCTTTGCTTTTCCCATTAATTGATCATAAAGTATGTAGCTTTTAGAATTGGCTTAGCATAATTTGAGATTCACCCAGGTCGTATCAGTAGTTTATTCCTTTTTATTGATGAGTAGTAGTCCATTTTGTGAATGTCTCTTAGTATGTGGATCCATGCCTCAACTGAGGAACATTTGTGTTGTTTCCAGAGTTCGGTGATTAAGAATAAAGGCTTTATAAACTTCTGTGTGCAAATTCGGTATGAATGTAGTTTTTCATTCTGTCTGGGTAAAGAACATAGATTGCTGGGTCATATGATACGTGTATGTTTAATTTTATAAGAAGACTGACAGTTATTTCAAATGCTGTACCAATTTTCATTTCCACCATCAAGCTATGAGTTCCACTTGTTTACATACTCAGCAACACTTGATATTGTTGGGCTAAAAATATGTATTTGAAGTTGCATTTCTTTAATAACTAATGATACTGAGCATCTTTTCAGGTGCTTGTTTTCGGGGCCAGGGCTAGACTGAGGCAATTGAGGCAACTAGGCTCCAAATTTGAGGAGGCATTTAACTTCAGGTGCACCTGCAAGTGTGGCTCAGTCCACACAAGTCACACTTGTGCCACTCTAGTCCTGGCCCCCCTTCTTTGCCTTCTGTATATACTCCTTGTTGACTTACCTGTTAACTATTTTACTCATTTTTAAACTGTTACTCTTTTCTTACTGAGTTTCGAGAGTTCTCTATATATTCTGGTTACAAGTCCTTGGTCCAAAAAATTGTCTCCCAGGCTATGATTTGTCTTTTTATTATTCTAGTTATGTTTTTTGAAGAGCAGACATTCTCGATTTTGTTGCTGTTTTAGAAGATGACATCTTGGCCATTTGCGGGGAGGATGATCCACCAGATAGTAACAAAAACATT
Organism: Mirounga leonina; assembly: GCF_011800145.1. Taxonomy (NCBI): domain Eukaryota; kingdom Metazoa; phylum Chordata; class Mammalia; order Carnivora; family Phocidae; genus Mirounga; species Mirounga leonina. Next base: position 63,573,657 of record NW_023270451.1, on the reverse strand, counting down.
ACCTCAGCCTCTCCAAAGGGGTGGGATGAGTATGTTGCTAGGAGTCAGGGCTTCTTTATAATGCTCTCTCTCTAATCAGACTATTAAGCCCTGTTACAGGAGAAAATAGCGAAAAGGAAAATTTTTTGTGGGTGAGAACCTGAAGAGGTTTCTTGAGCTTTTTAAAAATTGAGTTTTTATTCATTTTTTTTTCTAATTTTGCTTTTTTCTTTATTATTTTGGAAGTGTAAAACTTTATTTCAGTTTTTTCATTGGTTGTACTTGAAATTCAGCTATGCCTATTTAATTTAACAAAGTCTAGGGTTAAGAATATCATATCCCTGATACAAATATAGTGATCTGAAGGGGTACGTGCACCCCAATGTTTTTAGCAGCAATGTCCACAATAGCCAAAGTATGGAAAGAGCCAAGATGCCCATCAACAGATGAATGGATAAAGAAGATGTGGTATATATACACAATGGAATATTATGCAGCCATCAAAAAAAAAAACCCCGAAATCTTGCCATTTGCAGCAACATGGATGGAACTAGAGGGTATTATGCTAAGCGAAATAAGTCAGTCAGAGAAAGACATGTATCATATGACCTCACTGATATGAGGAATTCTTAATCTCAGGAAACAAACTGAGGGTTGCTGGAGTGATGGGGGGTGGGAGGGCTGGGGTGGCTGGGTGATGGACATTGGGGAAGGTATGTGCTATGGTGAGCGCTGTGAATTGTGTAAGACTGATGAATCACAGACCTGTACCTCTGAAACAAATAATACATTATACTTTTTTTTTTTAAAACAAAAAGATAGTAGGAAGGGAAAAATGAAAGGGGGGAAATTGGAGGGGGAGATGAACCATGCGAGACTATTGACTCTGAGAAACAAACTGAGGGTTCTAGAGGGGAGGGGGATGGGGGGATGGGTTAGCCTGGTGATGGGTTAGCCTGGTGATGGGTATTAAAGAGGGCACGTATTGAATGGAGCACTGGGTGTTATACGCAAACAATGAATCATGGAACACTACATCAAAAACTAAGATGTAATATATGGTGATTAACATAATAAAAAAAGAATATTAAAAAAAAAGATACGCTGTAAGTATAAAATAAATACTGATTCTGAATCTTCAGAAAGAAAAAAAAGAATGCAGAACATCTCACTAATAATCTTTTCATACTGGTTACGTGTTGAAATGATACTATTAAATATTATAGAATAAACAAAATAAATTATCAAAATTAAAAAAAAAGAATATCATATTCCTCAATTTTGTGAACACTATAAGAATTTGAGAACAGTTCACTCTATCTTTCCCTTCCCAATTACATATTCTTGTTGTCTAATATTTCAGTTTTCTACTATTATTTTGTGTTGACAGTATTTGTGTGTACCCGTATGTTTATAATTTATTTGTTCACCTTTCCTTTTGCACTTTGGACTTCTGTTGAGCCCATTTTCCTCTTCCTTCAAGTGTATCCTTTAGAACTTTCTTTAGAGCAGGTATTTGGTGGTAACTTATTTGCAAATATTTCTATTTTCTTTCTTGAAAGAGAATTTTGCTAGGTGCACAATTCTAGGTTGATAGTTATCTTCTTTTAATTATTCCATTGTTACCCTGGCTTCTATATTTCTGGTGAGAAATCTGCAGTGATTTTACTTTTCTTTCCTTTGTATTAATGTTAGCAAATTAATATCATTCAAAACAGTAGATGATATGTCCTTTATCACTATATGCTTTCTGGACCTTCTCTTTGTTATTCTGTAATGTAATTACAGTGTATATGGCTTTGAATTATTTTTACTTATCCCATTGGGTATCCCTTATATTTATGTTATGCCTCTTGGATCTTTGGATCCATATTTTTCATCAGTTTTGTAAAATTCTCAGCCATCACCTTTAAAAATATTTTCTCTCTTCTATCTTTTTGTTTTCTCTGGGATTCCAATTTGGCATACAGTAGATCAGGGGCTGGCAGACTTTTTTTGGAAAGGGCTTCTCAGGCCACATATAGTCTTGGTTGCATATTCTTTGTTATTTTTTTATTTTAAAAGTACAAAACCATTCTCAGCTCACAGCGAGATATACTTAGCAGTAAAATATGCTGGAGTTTTTCTCTTTTGCATGGCCCTTAATCTCTCTATTTTTCATATCCTTATCTCTTTGCAGCATTCTATATAAAATCCTTTTATTTATCTTCTAGTTTACTAATTCTCTCTTCAACTCTAATGCTATATTCATTGAATTCAACAAATACATATTTTTATTCCAGATATTCCACATTTTTGGAAATTTGTCATCTTGTAGCCAGAGAACTTCACTAAGGTTATTTTTTTTCTCTCTATAAGGATTTGTGCTTAATTTGTTAGCCCCAAACACAGCTTTCCCACCTCAATACTGTTCTAAATTTTTATCAGCCCCTGCTGTTGCCACAGAAATATGCCTCAAGGCCACTTCTATCCTCCCTTCCTGGCTGCCAGCTTCTATACTTAGGCTCCCTGCTGTACCGGGCTCCTCAGTGCTCCGATCCAGTTCCTGCCCCTGCAGCCTGGCTGTTGGCTGCCCTAGCCCACTCTGGCCCCAGTCCTGGATGCTGTCATACTGTCTCCCAAGCCAAAGCTCTTGGTTGCTGTGCCTCAGGCCCCAGTCAGCTCCAAGAGCAACTCACATTTGTTTGTTGATGTGTTTGTTTTGGGGAACAAAGGTCATTGGAGACTTGCTACAGTTTGTGAGAACAAAACTACTGCAGAGAGTGATGCTATCCAGGGTATGGTTGCTGTGGAGCTGGCAGATTCCTTGGAGCTTCTAATCAGTTGTAATACCAGAAGCATAAATCCTGTGTTAGTTTGTATTCAGGAAAAAAAGCTATTCAAATAAGTCCTTTCACAAGGCATTGTTCTTTGAATAAGGAAGAGGTGACAATATATTTTAAAATACTTTTCAGTATATTCTAGACAGTAGATTTTCCCCAAATTGATTGTGTTTTGAGGTTCTCTTTTGGTATAATTTTTACTTTCTGTGGTGTTTTTATTAAAAATTCACCAATGCTTTTTCCTGATGCCATTACTAAAATAATCAGTATTTTAAAAAAATAATGAGCAACATTGCAGTATGTTACGAACATTGCTGTATACCACCAATGAATTTGATATTTGGTGTAGAAATTTTTATGTGTAGTAAATGTATTTATTTTTCTTGGTTCAGGAAAATGTCTGATCAGGAAGAAGAATTTGATTCTCAGAATGTTGTTAATGCATCAGAAGAAAATGAAGATGCTTTTGGGATTATCAGTATTCCAGTTCCCCCAGAAGAGTTTCCAGAGTCAGATCAAACAGAAGATAATGAATCTGAAGTTGAACCATCCAGTGAGGGCCCTACAACACATGTTAAGGAGGAAAGTTACCAGAGCTTATCAAATGTGGAACCAGAAGATGAAGAACAACTCATGGAAGAAGCTTTGTTGCCCAAACAAGTTTCATATTCTCCCAGAAATTCTACAGAGCACTATGTAACTAAAGATGATAATGCAATGCAGTCAGCCAAACAGTATTCAAATGCTGGATCCCTGGCATTTCTGGATAAGATAAAGGCCATAAAGGAATCTCTGAAAGCATCAGTGAAAGATCCTTTAGCAACAGGTATTACCTAGGGAAGATAGGCATTTCTTTTCCTCATTTTGAAGAATGGTAGCTTTTTCAGATTTGTTTTGCTTGAAGATTTGATTACTTTCCCTTTCCTTTATCCACCAAACTTCTGTAGCTACTGCCACTTGATCTCTTAATTAAGTGTGAAGGTACTCTATTCTGTACTATTTTCCCTAAATAGACGAATACCATTAAATTTTAAGTTGATATTGATCCATTTTTTTTCTAAATAAAGTAGGTTTTTAAAATGTTTAGGGACCTTGGAAAATGGACAAATTTTTGAGTATAATTGTAATTCTTTTGCATGCCTCTTTGGAATTAATTGTTCATAGTTAGCAAGAAAGAGTTGGAATGGAACTTGACTCCAGATTTCCTAATTTCATATCCAGTGCTCATTCTTCATATCTTGTTACTTTTACATATTTCCATACTTCTGCTTAGGGTTAACTTTATATTTAGCTTTGGAAAAATTGTTGTTGTCTTGCATTATTGGTTAATACCCATCACCCAGTTACCCAATCCCTCCACCCCCTTCCCTTCTGCAACCCTCAGTTTGTTTCCCAGCCTCCAGAGTCTCTCATGGCTTGTCTCCCTCTCTGATTTCTTCGTATTCAGTTTTCCTTCCCTTCCCCTATGGGTCCTCTGCATATGAGTGAAACCATATAATAATTTTCCTTCTCCGCTTGACTTATTTCATTTAGCATAATACCCTCCAGTTCCATCCATGTCAATGCAAATGGTAGGTATTCATCCTTTCTGATGGCTGAGTAATACTCTATTGTATATATGAACCACATCTTCTTTATCCATTCTTCTGTTGAAGGACATCTCAGTTCCTTCCACAGTTTGGCTATTGTGGACATTGCTGCTATGAGCATTGCGGTGCAGGTGCCCCTTCTTTTCACTACATCTGTATCTTTGGGGTAAATACCCAGTAGTGCAATTGCTGGGTCGTAGGGTAGCTCTATTTCTAACATCTTAAGGAACCTCCATACTGTTTTCTAGAGTGGCTGTACCAGCTTGCATTCCCACCAACAGTGTAAGAGGGTTCCCCTTGGTATCCAAGATCTATAAAGAACTTACTAAACTCAACACCCAAAAACAAATAATCCAGTCAAGAAGACATGTTTGTTTGTTTGTTTGTTTGTTTGTTTTTTAAAGTAATCTCTATGCCCAACGTGGGACTCGAACTTGCAGCTCTGAGATCAGGAGTCACGTGTTTTACTGACTGAGCCAACCAGGCACCCCCTGGGCTCCATTTTTTGATATTTCTGTGATTGCCTGATATTGTAGTATATAACAAGCACATGGTGATTAGAATAAAGTTGTCTTGGTCCTGTACTTTCTGAGGCTCACAAATTCCTTCACACACCTCCCCTTCCCAAAGCTTAGGAAGTCACTGCTATGAAAATGTTAAAATATATTAATCATAGAAATTTGAATCTATAAAACAACTGAAATAGCTTTGTGATAATTTAACATCTCTGAGAGTATTTTCTTTGTTGATAGCTGTGAAAATAAGTTTTAACAATCTCAAAGAACCTCAGCATCAACAATGCCTAGTTAAATTTTATTCTGGGATTATTGATAAATGTCTCATTTAGCTTTATGAAAATTTTCATGTATTAGGAATCTAGAAATATACAAAACTTTTTCTGCCAACAGTGTACACTCTGCCCTCCATCTTACTTATTACTCACTTCTTACATCTTACTTATTACATCTTCTCCATTAAAATTTAAAGTCTGTAGATGTAAAAGAAAAAAATTTACCCCATTATAATAAGCTTTTAAAAAGTGTTTCTTTATTATCAACATGTAAATGCCTTGATTTTCTATTTTATAGAATGGGTAGTGAACCACATAATGTCTATTTTTGTGAAAAGTAGATTTGTATGTAGTTATTCTAGATATTTGTAATGAACAGTGATTTTCTGTTTTACATTTTGACAACTATAGACATAAATCAATTATGGGAAGAAGAATGGACTTAGATACCTTTTTCTTTTTTTTTTTTTTAAGATTTTATTTATTTGACAGAGAGAGGGAACACAAGCAGGGGGAGTAGGAGAGGGAGAAGCAGGCTCCCCGTGGAGCAGGGAGCCCAATGCGGGGCTCGATGCGGGGCTCGATCCCAGGACCCTGGGATCATGACTTGAGCCAAAGGTGGACGCTTAACGACTGAGCCACCCAGGCGCCCCTTAGATACCTTTTTCTTTGAAAATTTCTCTATTGGATTTTCTTAATTTCATGAATATGCATTGCTTTACTGACGCATGCTATCAATATGTAATCAAAGAATGCACATGCACATCATAACTTCAGGGACACTCTCTAGGTCTCTGGGTCTCTTGTCCCAATACTCAGTACACAAAAATGCTTGATTTTTCTGAAATGTTCCTATATTTATATCTGAGTAATATAATGCCAGATACCAATACCAGATTAGTACCAATTAATACCCGTATAATACCAAATATTGGGACTCTTGAAAAGCAGTTTAGTCTTATTTCCTATTTCTTGTGGTATTCTGAGTGAAGAGGTGATCCTGAACGTGCACTGATCCTCAGAGCAGCGAATAGAAAAAAGATCGGAACTGGAAGCTGGGGATGGGGGAACAGGTACTGACCACTGATGCTAATTCTTGAGATTCTGGATTAATCTGCAAAAGAAAATCTGAGTGTCACTTCTCATAGAAATTAAAAAGTAACTCTTACCATGGAAGTGCAGTTGGGGAACATGGTAAAGGCAGTCTGCATTCTATGTGACTAAAAATTGCTCCATCATTCTCTATCTGCTTATGGACTGTAGGTTGCTGACCCTTGCTTTTGACTATGGTTCTTTCTTTTCTCTTTTTATATACAGTAAAAGTTGTACTTTTTCCTCTGGGCCAGGAAATTATAATGCCTTTTAAAATAGACATCATTGTAAAATACCTCAAGGATCATTTTTCATACCTACTGAAGATCCCATCTAATGTACTGCAGATAAGATATTCAGGTAAGCTTGGAAGCTAATAAAACTTACTAAGACTTCTTTGGTTTTATCCTGTAAATAATCAAGATCTTTGATTTGTTAAATGAAATATATTGATATCTACTGTTTGAACATTATATTGTGATTATGCATTCATTCAACACATTTTTATTGAGGACATATTTGTTCTAAATACTTAGCTAAGAACTGAAGATGTAAAGAAACATGAAACAAAATCTTTGCTCTCAAATTGTTTACAGACTAGTCAGAAAGATGATGTATGCAATAGTTACCACATAATGTGTAAATGTTTTAATGGAGATATGCACAAAAAACTGTGGAGAACAGAGAGGAAAGAAACTGGGAGAGTCTAGAATGCTTCATTTAATAAAAGTGATAATATTTGTGCTAAGTCCCAAAGAGGTGAGAAAATCTGGGACTCTGGGTGAAGTTTTAAGAAGCTTAGAGCGGCTAGAAGTCGATTCTGTGTGGGGAGTGGGAGACAATGAGGTTAAAAGAAGTTGATGAGGAATGAGTATGTATAGAATAAGAAAAGGACTAAAAATGGTTTATCTATCAGTCTTTATACACTGAGGTCAATTCACATTCCCATGGTGTCCAAGTTTACTTATATTTTATGGGCAGTATTGAGCAGCCCACTTTATAGTAGCCTTGTGTCACGAGAGGACGTAGTCCTTGTAACTGAAAGAGTGAGCGAGAGCAACATAGCTAAATAAATGTTTCTATAGAATATGTCTGCACAGATGCTAATATTTTAGTTTTGAAGTTTTGGTATTAACTTATAAAGATGCCACAAAAAATTTTCCAGGGAAATAAAAACATTTTTTTTTTGTAGGAAAATCCTAAACACTAAAAAGGAGTAAGCCATACCTATTAAATTCTTCCTCGTCAAATCAGAGAAAACAATCAGTTCAATTTCAAAATTATTTTTAGAAAACTATTATAATGAATGTGCTGTAATACTAAGATGCTCATGTATTCAAACAACTGATTATTAAAGCCTGGGTCGGGAAACAGCGCTAAAATTTAAATAGTTATTAGTAATAACATTCATGATGGTTAATTTGTTGAGATGTACTCTGTGCTAGTCCATCTACAAAATGTTTTGCCTGCATTATCACATTATCATTCAGTCCATACAACAACCAACAGTAAGGTAGGTATTATTATTAACTTTTTTTGAAGGAAGGAAACTACAGCCTGGGAAGCTTGTACAAATTCACACAGCTAATGAGTGGTAGAATCTGAACTTAAATATAGGTATGACTCCCAAAAGGGAATTTGAAACTGCTTGCTTGGCATTAACTATAAGATGAAGTTCAAAACTGGAGAAGAGAGAGCACTTTGAGACTGGAGTAGCTAGCCAGTGGTACCTGAGACTCTCTGTTCTTTGTACTTCATAACCAACCTTTATGTGTAGGTGCCAGTCATCACCACTAGGTAACAGGCTTATGTCAGCCATGATAATAAAAGAGCTTGATTCTATGTCAACTGCTCTCTAACACAGGTGTTTTTTTCTAGTACTAGAATTGGAGTTCAAATTTGGTGGGACTAAGTCTACTATACAAACTAGAGGAATGAAGAGGGCTCTGGGAATCTATGTTAGTTTCCTATGGCTGTTGTAATGATTAACCACAAGCTTAATAACTTAAATGATTTCTCTTATAGTCCTGGATGCCAGAAATCGTAGATCAGTTTCACTGAGATGAAACCAACATGTGGGCAGGGCTGTTCTCCCTCTGGAGGTTCTGGGGGGAATCTACTCCCTTGTCTTTTCCAGCTTCTAGAGTTGTACACCGTGCATTCATTAGCTCATGGCCCCTTCCTCCTTCTTTAAAGCAAGCAGCAGAGCATCTTCAAATCTCTCTCTGCTTCTGTTTTATCATCTTCTCCTCTGTAATCAAATCTCCTTTCCTTCCTCTCTAAGGGCATTTGTGATTACATTTAGGACCCACCTAGATAATCCAGGGTAATCTCTCCATCTCAAATTTTTTTTTTTAAAGATTTTATTTATTTATTTGAGAGAGAGAATGAGATAGAGAGAGCATGAGTGGGGGAGGGTCAGAGGGAGAAGCAGACTCCCCGCTGAGCAGGGAGCCCAATGTGGGACTCGATCCCGAGACTCCAGGATCATGACCTGAGCTGAAGGCAGTCACTTAACCAACTGAGCCACCCAGGCGCCCCTCCATCTCAAAATTTTTAACTTAATAAAATTTGCAGTCATCTTTGCTATATAAGTTAACATTAATAGGTTCAGAGGATTAGGACATGGATATATTCTGGGGCAACCTATCACATAGTCCATATAATATTCATGTTAATTTTTTAAGTTAAGAATTTGGGGTGTGAAATTGAAACTCATGGATCTTTGTGCTTTCTTAAACATAGCTAAAATAGACTGGTGGTATCTGATATATTTCTAAGAACGAGTGTAACAAAATCTTTGCTATGTCCAAATTACTAATTGTAATTTAGGAAGACCATGCATTGGAAGAGTGATAGAGATTCTATCAAAACAGCAGCCAATAACATTATACATAGTTTTGTATTCCTTAAAATAGATAAGTAAACTTTGAGTAAATTTACAGAATAAACCAATGAAAGGAGAGAGAATTAAAAAAGATATAAAATAATGTAGAAATAAAGTGATGTACACTTTTTCCAGCACAAACCTGAGGCTTAACTCCACGTTTTCATGAATTTATTTACATGAGTTCCTGGTTGTAGAAACAGAAAGGGAAGGATGGAACTCTGAGTATATGCTTTTCTGCACTGGAGAGAGGAATGGGTATGAAAATAATCAAATTTTCCCTGATATAGATATTGCCTGTATTTACATATAACACATTGTGATTTTTTAGAGAGTCAATGTTTAGAGTATGCTCATAGAGTATGTTTTTTATTTTTAAATAGTTACAGAGTTGCATGGTTTATTATGTATTTGTATTTCTGATAAGAAATCCTGTGAGCGTTGTAGCTTTACTTATAATGCTGAATTCTTGCACTTAACTTTTCCCGTTGTGGTGTTTTCTGTACTAACATTTCAGCAAGGGGTGGACATCATCAATATTCTGTTCAGTAATTGAACTATATGTGTTCATATAATCATCTTTGACATTTTCCATCCCCTTAAAATGAGTATGTATAGTTATTTCTTTGTCATAACACTTCTAATTTCATGTCATTTTTAGGAATGATTCTTAAAAATAATGAGACTCTACTGCAACATGGAGTTAAGCCACAAGATATTGTACAAGTGGAAATTTTTTCTACAGATCCAGATCTATTTCCAATCAAAAGAATACATGGATTAAATGATGCCTCTCAAATCATAACTGTCAGAGTACAAACTGGTTAGTTATGCAATGTCTTTTAGATAAAGTATTTTAGAGTCCCTTTGTAGGTGAACTTTCATTCAATCTTGGTTTTACCTCCTTAGGTATTACTGAGTACCAGGAGGTAGCTGTTGAGATTATAAAATCTGACTTTCACAAACCATTTCTTGGTGGATTCAGACATAAAATAACAGGAATAGAATATCACAATGCTGGAACACAAACTGTACCTAAAAAGATTCCCGAAAAAGACAATGTATTTTGTAGGGATACCCAGGTAATATTTTTATTTTTATTTGTATGTTTTGAAACTGCAGAATCAACAGATGTTCTGTGTACCTCTCTAAAATTAAAAATTTCCCCATTTGCCATGATGTGGATGGAGCTAAAGAGTATTATGCTAAGCGAAATAAATCAGAGAAAGAAATACCATGTGATTTCATTCATATGTGGAATTTAAGAAACAAAACAAACAAGCAAAGGGGAAAAGAGAGAGAGAAGCAAACCAAAAAACAGACGCTTAATATGGAGGACAGACTGATGTTTATCAGAGGGGACGGGGTGAGGAGATAGATAAATAGGTAATGGGGATTAAGGAGTACACTTGTTGTGATGTATGAAGTGTTCAATCGCTATATAGTACATCTGAAGCTAATATTACACTGTATGTTAACTAACTGGAATTTAAATAAAAACTTAAAAAATTAAGTTAAAATCTTCCAAGGAATTATATGGTAGTTCAAATAATAATAGAAAATTAACTGAACACAGAAAAATGTGCTCTTTACTCACTTAGATGTGTATATAGTGGATATTTAAATTTTTATGTTTTTATTTTAGACAGTTTTTCAGAGAAAAAAGCTCCAACAGACTACAAATACAACATCCACACAGATGACTAAAATTGGTGTGTATGTATCAAATATGACTGATAAACTGATAACACCAGGAAAATATTTTTCGGCAGCAGAATACCATGCTCAAAGATTACAGGCGGTAAGATAACTTTTATTATGAGTGAATACTAAAAATGAAATAAATGAGCCAGTTGTTCTGTGTGTGTCTCTGTGTGTTTCCTTAAGCCACACTAGCTTACGAAACAACCCGCATGGGTGTTGTCAAAGAAAAAATTATTCATAACACATATTAAAGATGGTAAGGCAGACTTTATTTAAGAGGGGCTACTACAGTGGAGTTTTGTGGTAGGGAAGACAGACTGGGCTCAACTCTACATACAAGGAAAAGTGGAAATTTATAGCCAAGGAGTAGGGTAGGGGTCAATGTATGGAAAATTACTAAGAAAACATCAGGGGTAAGGGAAGATTCTGGCTAAACCATTCTAACAGGATATTTTATTGAAGGCAGGCCAAACTGATTAGGCATCATCTGTGGGGATATATTGTAAGTTAAGGAGCCTCATTAAATATTGAGGATGGGATTCTGGTTAAACTGACTTAACAGGCTTTTGCTAAAATTGAACAATGCAGAGATGATCACAGAAGCCCAAGAGTTGAGGCCTAATTGAAAAACTGCTCAGAGGAGCCTGATTAGAGTTTGGTCAAGGAGAGAATCTTTATCAGTGTAAGTTATGTTTCATTGGTATTAAAAGCAGTTTTTATCTCCAGTCTCCCCCCAGTAAAAGGAACCATAATCCTAAATGCTCCTAATCCTTCCCTTTCCCTTAGGGATTCCTAAGGGTTGTGTGTTACCTTTGGCCATTATTAGCTTTGTCTTCTCTATACCTTGGCCTTAATCTTTGGGACAGTAGAATCACCTAGGGAGCTTTCCAGAGTAATTGAAACCAAAAGGACACTAAAGTCTGTTTTCTCTGATATTAATATAGCCACTCCATCCCTTTTATGTTATTGTTTGCATGGCCTATCTTTTTCTGTCCTTTTACTTTCAACCTATTTGAGTCTTAATCTAGAATATCTCTCTCATAGACAGCATATAATTGGATCTTGTCTTTTTATCCAGTCAGATAATCTCTACCTTGTGATTGGAGTGTTTAATACATTTATATTTAATGTAATTATTGATAAGGTTGGATTATATCAGCCATTTGCTATTTATTTTCTGTATGTCAGATGTCTCTCTTGTCCTCTCTTCTTCCTTTACTGTCTTTTATGTTAAATAGGTATTTTCTTTTCTTTTTTTTTTTTTTTTTAAGATTTTGTTTATTTATTTGACAGAGAGAGATATAGCAAGAGAGGGAACACAAGTAGGGGGAGTGGGAGAGGGAGAAATAGGCTTCCCCCTGAGCAGGGAACCCAATGCAGGACTCGATCCCAGGACCCCGGGATCATGACCTGAGCCAAATGCAGACGCTTAACGACTGAGCCACCCAGGTGCCCTAAATAGGTATTTTCTAATGAACATCTTAATTCTTTTTTTTTTTCCCCATTTAAACCCTTATTTTCAATATAATATATACTTTTAAAAAAAGTATACAATTCAATGATTTTTACTATATAAACAGAGTTATACAACATTTTAGAATAGTCTCATCATTCCAGAAAAAAGTCCTGGACCCAATAGCAATCAGTCCCTATTGCCCTCCAATGTTTTCTGCCTTAGGAAACCACTAATCTACTTTCTGCCTCTATTGGTTTACCTATTCTGGATATTTCTTACACATGGAATCATACAATATGTAGTCTTTTGTGATTGGCTTTTTTAAAACATAACATAAGGTTTTCAAGGCTCATCCATGTTTTGACATGTACCCATACTTCATTCTTTTATATTGCAGAATAATATTTCATTGTATATACTCAATTGGATTTACCTATTGTATCCATGCCAATGTATATACTGAATTTTGTCTGTTTATCGGTTGATGGACATTTGAGCTGTTTCCACTTACTGGCTGTTAGGAATAAAGCTGCCATAAACATTTGTGTACAAATTTTTATGTGGAATATGTTTTCATTTCTCTTGGATATATGTCCAGGAGTGTTATTGCTTGATGATAAGGTAAGTATATGTTTAACCTTTTTGAGGAACTGCCAGATTGTTTCCCAAAGCAGCTGCACCATTTTATGTTCCACCAGCAGTGTATGAGGATTCCAATATCTTCACATCCACATCGACACTTGTTACTGTCTGTATTTTTCATTATAGCTATCCTAGTAAGTGTGAAGGGATTTCTCATTGTGGTTTTGATTTTGCATACCCTGATGGCTAATGATATTGAATATCTTTTCATGTGCTTATTAGCAACGTTTTACATTATTGGAAACATTTTTGATTATGATGACATTGGGGAGATGCTACCGTACTTTAATGGGTAGAGAACAAGGATGCTGCTAAACATCCTATAAGCATAGGAACTCCAACCCCACTGCAACAGATAATTATCTGTTCCAGACTATCAACAGTGCCATTGCTGAAACCTGCTTCAGAGTCTGTCTCTATCACAGTAGGTAGCCATTGATGTCTCTGCTCAATTTTTTTTTTCTTTTTTTTGGTTGTTGCCGTTTTTCTATTTTAAGTCTGGCTTCCTGAGGGTTGCACCTGGTTTAGCATAGCCTAATGGTTAGGTAACGATTGATCAGAGGTTGTACTCAAATTCCGTGATCTAGTAAAGCTTCCACTTTCACTAATGGACCCATGTGTGGATTAAAGGATGCATTCAAAGTTCAGACAAGTTCAGTTTCTGTTTATCCTGGCTTTTACTTTCTGCTGGGTTTTCTTCTTGCATTTCTTCTGCACAAGACCTCACAGCCTGGGATATGGAAATAGGGAGGGCCTTTTCCACTCTCTCCTGAGTATGTGTTTATCCTTGTACATGTGTTCGGCCTTCAGGCTACAAGGGATATTTGGGAGGTTATCATGGTTCACTATGGCTATCTCCTTTTCCTGATCTCCCTGATTGATTTCTGGCTAGTCTGCCTATCTATTGCTTGCTCCCGAATACAATCTCAGCTGAGTTGCTGGCTGGTTTGTTTTTAGTTTTTTGTGGGGTTTTTTTTTTTTTTTTGCACTGAGATTACTGTTGTTTGCGACATTGCTTAGGGCGTATGGAGTTTTTCCTTGCTTCACTTTAAATCAATTCAGCCCCCTGAAAGTGGACACAGATGAAACCAGGGTGAGGAGAAGGGGGATATGAGAGCAGCCCTAAGTTGAACTGCCACAGACTATCAGTGTTCCTACTTGAGGTTTAGTAATTTTTCTTCAATAAACATTTATTTGATGTATGCCTTTGGTCAATTTCCAGGATCCTGAGATGGTTATTATTTTTTAAAAACAATTTTGTCCAGTTTTATCATTCTTTTTTGGACGGAGTATTTGCTGAGACTTTTACTTTTCCAATCTGGTAGTCCTGCTCCCAGGTCCAAATAGAATTTTCAGTGACTTATTTTGACATGACAGAATTTTCACAATTGAAATAAGAGATATTTTAATATACATAAAATCTATTTTAAAATATGAATCTCTTGGATCTTTATCAGAAATGTGCATGCATGCACACACACGTGTTCCTAAAATTGTAATCTGTAATCATTTATATGTATGGTCCAGTCACTGTTGTCTTCTTGTGTATTTTCCTAAAGGAGCTTGGCAGATGTCTGAACTTGTATAGAATTGAGGCTGCAGGCAACCCGTAGGTAAGGTGGTTGCTCTTAATTTGAGAAGGTATGCCCTGTCCATTTCTTGCATCATCTTTGGAAAGTCGGCCAGACACTGTAGCTGGTACAGGCTTTTAGGGTCTGGGGAAGGTAGGCTGGATTGGTTGCTCCACAGCAATGTAGTTTGGAGAGCAAGGAGGCCTAAGAACACACAGGCTTCCTTCCATGCTCCAGCTCATTTGTTACCAGATCACTCATATAACAACTACCATACTCTCACCACCTGCAAGATCACTGTCAACAGCCCTGTGTTTGACCTGAATGTGTCCTGAGGAACCTACCTCCATGAGGAAGCAAAGAAATTACAACCCATGCAATAGGACTCATTAACTTGAAGGAGGGAGACCAACCAGGACAATTTGCTTGGCTTTTATTAAGGGTGAAGTTGAAATAGAAATTTTTAAAAAAATAATACTCTCTCATATTATTGTATTGGCTAGAATATTTCCTTTCAGTAATTTTCCACATGTATAAAACACAATTGTGAGCATACTGTGTGTCAAATTATGTGTCTTGAATTCTTTACTGAATAGCTTCTGGATTGGGTTAAGTTTAAAGAATACCTATTAGTTTCTTCCTACCCCAAATTGCTCAACTAAATTGCATACTTTTAACACTAGGCATTTGAAAGTGGAAAAGAAGCCTACTTAATAATGAAGAAAGTAGTACTGACTAGCAATCCTCCTTCTTCCTTGCTGGATATTTCTGGCAGATTAGACTCAGTGTTAGGGTCCTCTTGGATTATGACTCAGCTTTGCTGGGTCTCCTGCTCAGGGTACCATTTGAACAGAAGGAGTCCTTGATGATGACAAAGACTTAAGCCTGTCAGGCTAGTGCAACACAAGTATGTGAAAAGTTAAAGAATTTGTGCCAGAATATGTCAATTCAGTGCTTCTTTCATTGAAAAAATCTTGCTATGAGAAAAAAGTCAACTAAATTAAATAGTGTGTTTGATTTACATCATGGTGCAGGGTTCTTGAAGACAGTTGTAGCCTGGTAACAAGGTAAGAAGCAGTCCGTGGGCCAGCACTAGAATCATAGGCCACATTTTGTGTACCACTATGAGAATTATAAACAGGTTCCTCCCCACTCAATGTCCATCTAGTGCTGAAGGCTGTTAAATCAGAAGATGTTCTTTGTTCTTTTAGTCCTTCTTTTTGAGATTCAGAAGAAAGCATCTAATTATTAGGGCCAAAGATTGACTAATTTTCTAAATTAGTCTATATCAAATTCTTTGAATTACCGTCTTACTGACCAACTCAAAATTGTCCAGTACACCATATATTTTGTTATTTGTTTTTTCAAAATTAAAATTTTTATTGAGGTATAATTGACACATAATATATTTTTTTCAGGTATATAACACAACTTGATATTTGTAATACATGTGAAATGATCATCACAGTAAATCCAATTACCATCTGTCACCATATGAGGTTAGCTTTTAGGATTTACTCTCTTGACAACTTCCAAGTATGCTTCAAAATATTATTGACTGTAGTCACCATGCTGTATATTACATACCTATGACTTACTTATTTTATAACTGGAAGTTTTTACCTCTTGACACCTTCACTCACTTCACCTGTGCCCTAATCTTCCTCCCCTCTGGCAACCACCATTCTGTCCGTGGCATCTGTGATTTTTGTTTTGTTCATTTGTTTTTCCCACGTGTTAAGTGAAATCATATGGTATTTGTCTTTGACTTATTTCGCTTAGTATAATTCCCTTTAAGGTCCACCCATGTTGTTATAAATGGCAAGATGTCATTCTTTATTATGGCTGAGTAGTATTCCATTGTGTATATGTATCTTGCATCTTTTTTGTCCATTCATCAGCAATAGGTTATTTCCATATCTTGGCTATTATAAATAATGTTGCAATGAACATAGGGTTCATGTATCTTTTTGAATTAGTGTTTCTTGCTCTTTGGATAAATACCCAGAAGTGGAATTGCTGGGTCAAATGGTAGTTTTATTTTTAATTTTTTGAGAAACCTCTATACTGTTTTCCATAGTGACTGTACCAATTTATATTCTCACCAACAGGGTATAAAGGTTCCCTTTTCTCCACTTCTTTGCCAACACTTGTTACTTCTTATCTTTTTGATAATAGCCATTCTAACAGGTGTGAGGTGATATCTCATTGTGGTTTTGACTTGCATTTTCCAGGTGATGAGTGATGTTCAGCATCTTTTCATGTGTCTGCTGGCCATCTGTATGTCTTTGGGAAAATGTCTATTCAGATCCTCTGCCCATTTTTTAATTGGATTGTTTGTTATTTTGCTTTTGAGTTTTAGGAGTTCTTTATATATTTTGGATAATAACTGCTCCTCAGATAGATGGTTTGCAAATATTTTCTCTCCTTCAGTAGGTTGTCTTTTCATTTTGTTGATAATTTCCTTTGCTGTGCAGAAGCTTTTTAGTCTGATGTAGTCCCACTTGTTTATTTTTGTTTTTGTTACCTTTGCTTTCGGAGTCAGATTAAAAAATCATTGCCAAGGGGCTCCTGGGTGGCTCAGTCGTTAAGCATCTGCCTTTGGCTCAGGTCATGATCCCAGGGTCCTGGGATCGAGCCCTACATCGGGCTCCCTGCTCCACAGGAGGCCTGCTTCTCCCTCTCCCACTCCCCCTGCTTGTGTTCCTGCTCTTGCTATCTCTCTCTCTCTCAAATAAATAAAATCTTAAAAAAAAAAAAATCATTGCCAAGACTGACGTCATGTAGCTTACCACCCATGTTCCCTTTAGGAGTTTTATGGTTTCATGTCTTACATTCAAGTCTTTAATCCATTTTGAGTTAATTTTTGTGTATGGTGTGAGATAATGGTCTAGCTTCATTTTTTTGCATGTGATCGTCCAATTTTCCCAGCACCCTTTATTGAAGAGACTGTCCTTTCCTCCACTGTATATTCTTGCCTCCTCTGCTGTAAATTAATTGACCATATATGCATGGGTTTATTTCTGGGTTCTCTATTCGTCCATTGATCTGTTATGTTTGTTTTTATGCCAATACCATACTGTTTTGATTACTATAGACTTGTAATGTAGTTTGAAATCAGGGAGCATGGTATCTTCAGCTTTGTCCCTTTGGTAACAAAGTTAAGAGAGATGAAGAATGTTTCTTCTTTGAAGTTCAGTATAATGGTTGTAAATCAAGGCTGCTTTTCTCTGTCAAAGTGACATAGGTCCTCCTGGCAAGAGTGGGATAGTTCATTCTTAGTTATCTAATTTCAAATAGCAGAGTTTCTGATAGATGATGATTTTAGAGAACTAAGTTTCTCAGTGAGTAAGAAAATAGTAGTTACTCCAAGGAGGGAATTGTTAGGACATTTTATAGCTGTAGAATGTCCTTGGAAGAAATACTGTTTCCTGTTAACTTCATAGCTTACTTTATTAGTGCCTGTTATTCCAGCCTGATAGATTTTTATGTTTTCAGGCCAAACTAATTTTTACTTTCTTACTGTACAGGGGACTTGGTTGGTGGCTCTGTGATGTCATTAGGAACCTAACTCCTTTTACTTTTTCATTCCATTAAACTTATCATGAGCTTGTTACTATATGATAATGAAATGGTTAGTCAACCTTCAGCATAGTGTCTGCATTCTATGCAGGAAGAAGGGAGCAGTCAAGGGAGCATGCACCATGTATGCTACCTTCAAGAGTTTTTCCTGAAAGCCCCACCCAGTGACTTCCAGTTACATCTTATTGGCCTGAGCTGCATCAGGTGATATCCCTGCGAGTGTGTGATAAATTCATTTTTAAAGTTTCATACTGTTGCTCCTTAATAATTTTTTTAGTAAGGAAGTTAGGGAGAATGGATATTAAGTGAGGAGATGGAAATCTCTACAACACTTTCCAAACTCCAGTAAAATGATTTTAGAGGAATAAAAAAATATAAACATACAGGAACAAAGAATACATGAGAGAAGAGTAAATGTGTCAATTATTTTAAAGTTGTAAAGCAGATGGAGAAATGTTACCTTGACTTACTTAAACTGAGGAAGTGAAAATCTTTAACAGGCTTTTCTGTTTTTCATTTCCTTGTCCTCCTCCCTCATTCCTCTTATCGAGTGAGATTTGATCTGGAATTACAATTATATATATAATTTACTATATAGTTATAATTTCCTACATAATTTTTACTGCTTATTGTTGTTTCATATATTTACATTGATATATATGATTTTTCTGCCCCAAATAATATGTGTTTAGCTTGATAGCTCTCTTGGAAGTTTTTGCTCAATTCTTTAATTTTTCCCTTTTAACTTATTTTTCTTTCTGGAATACATTCTCTAGTAATTCTTTCAGAGATTATGCATGGGAGATAAATCATCTTAGTTCTATTGAATCAACCTCATTCTTAAAGTTTAATTTGAGTGTGTGTAGAAAGTTAGATTTAAACTTATTTTCAAGATTATTTTTTTATGACTTTTGAAGCAATATTTGATTAAAAGTCTGACATCAATTTCTCATTTGTTTCCTCTTTCTGGAAGCTTTTAGGATTTTTACTTTATGCTTAGTAATCTTATTGTGATATGCTTGAGACTTGGTCATGAACCCTTTCTATCTGAGTGCTCATGTCTTTCTTTAGTTTGGGGACATGTTCTTTTATTATGTTTTGAGTAATTTCTCTAATCAACTTTCTTCATTCTGTCTGGAACTTAGACATATTTTGGAATGTCTGCATTTATCTTCCATGTCTCTTAACTTTCCTTTATTCTTTATAATTTTTACGACCTTTTACTCTACATTCCAAAAGATTTTCTCACCTGTTTCTTGCTTACTAATTCCCTCTTAGGCTCTGCACATTCTGCAGATCAGCTTACAGTCAACTACTTATTCTCAGCCAATATCCATTCTTCCCATTGTGGTAAAGCTTTAGCTGGGCACATGGCTGCCTCACTGCAGACTACATTTCATAACCTCTTTTGTATATTGGCAAGGCCAAGTAACTAAGGCTTGGAAAATGAAATTTGAGGGTAAACGATGTGTGCCACTTTTGGATATTGCTTGTAAAGTGACTGGGTTGCAATTCTTTTGTCTTTTTCTCCCTTTCTACTGGTTGAAAGATGATGAGAAATGAACCAGCCACCTAGGGCATAAAAGTAGGAAGCCCTAGGTGTTGAATTTGTTGAATATCATAGAGCTTTCTACCAGTCATTCTAAAACTTTAGCATGCATCAGAAACACCAGGAGAACTTGTAAAATACAGAATCTGTGCCCTACCCAGGATTTCTGATTCAGTAGCTCTGGGGTGGCGCCTGAGAATTTGCATTTCTAATAGTTTTCCAGATGAAACTGCTGGTCTGACCATCACTCTTTGAGAACCACTGTTCTAGTAATTCTGTTTCACACAATAGTAAACTTTTCTTTGTTGAGTGAGGAGCATTATATTTTGTGGGCTCTTCCCGAATGTTTGGTTATTCTCGAGTGTGTGTAGGTAGGGTATTTGAGGTCCCTGATGTCCAGTGTGCTACGCATATTTGTTTACTACAGCCTTACCACAGTGGATTTAGGGGATGGCCAAGCCTTGATTCTGGAAGAGAGAGAGTTTTCTGAAGAGGGAGCTGCTATTCATCCTGGGTGTCACCAGCCTCTGGGACACTAACTGTTCTTGCCTAGAGGCAAATATTTTTGTTGCTGTTTACCTAAATTGCTCTAGAGAAGCCTGTTCCTTTTGCATTTCTCAAGCGGTCACCTTGTCAGTTGCCCTAACACCTCTTCTGCTCATAGGATCCACTGATTTAGGGCTTGAAGCTGTCTTATAGAATCTTCTGTATTTTCTAGGGGCGCCTGGGTGGCTCAGTTGGTTAAGCGACTGCCTTCGGCTCAGGTCATGATCCTGGAGTCCAGGGATCGAGTCCCGTGTCGGGCTCCCTGCTCGGCGGGGAGTCTGCTTCTCCCTCTGACCCTCCCCCCTCTCATGTGCTCTCTCCTCTCATCCTCTCTCTCAAATAAATAAATAAAATCTTTAAAAAAAAAAAAAAGAATCTTCTGTATTTTCTAGCTTGCCTTTCCACCTTTCCCTTGCATGATTAGGCATAGATTCTTTCTTCAATTTATTCTGTCTCCTTTCTTGAAGGGATTCTTCATAGTTTCTGTTCCTTTGGAGGACTCCTTTAGTATGATTCAGTGTCCTTATTGATTTCTGCTTATATGATTTTCTGTAATTACCAAGGATTAGGATATGGTAAAGGGATGAGTCAGCATATTCTCTGTCCTCAATTTTGATCTAGCCTCTCCACATTTTATTTTTATTTATGATTTTAGTAAATACAAATATAAACTGTCAGCTGCGTTGCAAGTTTCTTGAGGATCTAGTATTATACTATAACCTCAGACATATTTATATTTCTCATTATCTCAAAATTATATATTTAATAAATACTTGTTTGCTTAAGTCTCTCCTTTATCTAACCTGCCTTTGGTGGGTTCTACACATAACCTACCTGCCTTGCGTTTAGTTAACGAAATTTTGTTTTAAATATGAGCCTAAGCTAATGATAGTTAAGATAAACTAGAGACAATATTTATAACAATAGTAGTATTTATTGAGGACTTGTGATATATCAGGGTTAAGCTAAGGACTTTATATGCAAAATAAACCAAAATCAAAAACACTAGTGAGTAGTGGAGGGAAGATTTAGACTAAATTTTACTCCAGAGCCCATGCTCTTTTTTTTTTTTTTAAAGATTTTATTTATTTATTCATAAGAGACAGAGACAGAGAGAGAGGCAGAGGGAGAAGCAGGCTTCCTGCTGAGCAGAGAGCCCGATGTGGGACTCCATCCCAGGACCCTGGGATCATGACCTGAGCCGAAGGCAGACGCTGAACCATCTGAGCCACCCAGGCGCCCCCAGAGCCCATGCTCTTAAGCATTGTACTAACTGCTGCCTCCTAGGAAGGCGTATTTGCTAAATTTCAAAGCCAGATTGCTGATGTGCATTATCCACAGCTTGTATGTTCTAATGTGTGCGAGATATCTGGCATAGAGCTAAATCTAGACTCTCGGTACTTTTTAGTAATTACCACATTGGAATAGAAATAATCACCATTGCCTTTTGTTATTATCTGATATAGTTGATAATAAACACTTTATTTCCTTTTAATTTAACTATAGGTAATAGTGCTACAGACTTACTATAGACAATGGCATGCTAAGGTTGTGGTAGAGAATTTAAAAAGACAGAAAATGTTAAGATTGAAGTGGGAAGCAGAGGAAGAACTAAGGAAGGTACGAGAAAAAGAAGAATGGATCAAATTGGACTATTACCGGAGGCATAATCCTCAAACAAAAGAAGATTTTGAGCTTCTTTATAATGCACTGGAACGTAAGTTTGAAATAGCCTTTGCATAAAATACTAATTTTATAATTTTTCACTAGTAGGAAAAACAGGTTTACTAAAGACAGAAATAAGACCTTATTATTTCAGGATGGTGTCTTGGGAATCTTGGACTGGAGAATTTAAAGAGATAAATAATGTTTTACATTTGGGACAGGAATTAAGGCAGGAATGAAATTGGGAATGCTTTTATATTAACAATGGGTAAGTAAAATGTGCATACTGCTCTGTAAATTATGTGGTTTTAGTATATTATCTCATTTGATCATCCCTGTGAAGTAAAAAGAGAAAGTATTGTCCAATCTGGTTCTCTGATGGTCTTGGGAGTTTGTAAACTCAGAGTTGAGCCATTTGGAATCCCTCACTTCAACATCCTCTTTAGGAGCAACATGCTCTTTAGAGGCGGGATGGGCAATACCTTTTAATTCCCACCCATTAATGATCAGTATAAATGTATATTCTCTACACAAGTGGCTTTTATGCCTTATTTCTTCCACAAGAGGTGTGCTAGTCATTGACACAAAAGCTTCAGTGACTTGACTGGCCAAGCAGTGCCTCCTCAGGGCAGAAGATATACTGTTCTTGAAGCCTTTTCTTATTGCCTCCTTCCAATCTCAGCTGAAATTTTGTCGCCTACTCAGAGGCTTCTGTGACTGACAGTAGAACTTGGATATCCCGTTGTCATCACGGTTCCCAGAGTACCCCAAACTTCTCATTTATGTCACCACCACAGTTTGTAATTTATTTGTTTAACATTTTGTTAAACAATCTGTTTAACATTAATTTTCACCACTGGATTATAAGCTCCATGAGAGAATAACTTAGTTTGTTGTTGGTGGTTTTTTTTTTGATGATCTCTTTTTCTGTGCTTAGTTCAAATGCCCAACTAATATTGATAGAATGAATGAGTGGGTTGATGAAGGGGACCCAAAGATGATGTAATGGAGCCATCTCTAGCTTGAGTAACAGAACATATAATTGAATACAATTATAGGTGTCAGATATTGGGTCTGTTTAAATAGCTATATGGTAACATGCTATTTACCAGAAGATGAAACAATTAAACACTAGGTCTAACAAGTAACATTAATAAATTTTTCTCTTTGGTAACATGCAAAATTGAGTGGCTTTAGGAATGTGGCAGTGTTTGAGGTAATAGCCTTCTCCCTCGGCTTTACATCTGCCTTCTCTTTCTCCTGATCGTTGACCTCTGCAAATACTTTGTTTTACTTTAAACTTCACTTCTATTTTCATTTTCTCGCAGATGAAAACAAAGTTTGTTTCTAAGTGTTAAGAGTTAAAAGACAGCACTGTTGGCAAAGTGTCTGTGAAAGGTCTTATTAACAAGCATAAAACTGAAGTTCTGTTATAGTAGAACTCTATCCAAATAATTTTCCAAAGTCACATATGAACAAATCAAAGGATATTATTGTTATTTTGTTCGGTTGACAGGCAGTTGTGCAAAACAACAGAAAATATACTGAATGAGGTTCTTCTTTTTCTACTTACTAATGGCTGTTAACTTGGACAAGTCACTCACTTCTCCTAAGCCTCAGGTTCTTCATCTATAAAAGGATTTAATGATCTCTGGCATATTTACTGCACAGGCTTTATAAAGTGAAAATAAATATTGCATTTATGAAAGTACTTTTGGGGCGCCTGGGTGGCTCAGTCGTTAAGCGTCTGCCTTCGGCTCAGGTCATGATTCCAGGTCCTGGGATCGAGCCCCGCATTGGACTCCCTGCTCGGTGGGAAGCCTGCTTCTCCCTCTCCCACTCCCCCTGCTTGTGTTCCCTTTCTCACTTTGTCTCTCTCCGTCAAATAAATAAATAAAATCTTAAAAAAAAATACTTTAGAAGTGCAAAGATTTATGCATATATAAGTTACTGTTACATGGTAAATAATTTTATACAGATTTTCTATATTAAAATGGAACACACATACTTTGTATGTCTACACATGATTTGTGTGGGAGAAAACGAAATTTCTTACATAAAAAAAGCATTTCTTAGTTTTCTTCCAGCCCTAAAATTATAAATTAAAACTCTCAGATAATTTGTAAGTTGTTTTGTTGTTGTCTTTGAAACTGCTGCCCTCTTGTGGCTCCTAGTGACAATTGCTTAGTTTGAATTACAACTCCTAATAGAAGTTTTATTTTTCCTTTGGGTATTATGTCCCTCAGTAATAAAAGCAAATTATATCATTTTAAGAAAACGAATTTAACTATGTATGAAAATGAATTTAACTATGTAAGATAACATAATGGATCAAAGTCAAGGCCATTTCCAGGCAACACTATTTTATTTTTATGGTTTTTTTTTTTTTCTTTTTCTTATAGCAGTGTGTTGAAGGTGACTCCTTCATTGATCTGAATTGTCACTCTTACTTCAGATTCAGCATAAGAGTCATTATCTTTAGGAAACTTCTCTTGACAGCACGAATTAGGCTCAGAGCCTCTTTTCCTTGTCCATGATTCTCTGTAAACACCACTTTCTTAACTGTCTACATTTGTACCAAAGGTGCCTGATAAGATCCTTGCTCATTATATCTAGTAAATATTTGTTGAATTGAATCCCCTAACCCCTTGCCTTGTTTTAACTTGTGCTGATAGCATTTTCTCACTCTTCTCTAATTATTACTTCTTGATCTCAAGGTACCTTGACTTCTAGCTTCTGGAGGCCATTGACATAATCGGGCTCTGGGCATTCAGTCTGAATCTTTCTTGGTTCTCTCCATTCAGGCTTTCAGTCTGTGAATGAGAATTTTAAAAAGCAGATGCATATAAACTGCTAGTGATGGACAAAATCTTGTATGTTCTGTTATTTCTTATTTGGAAATCGCAAGTTTAAATCTCAGAAATTTTAGAATGTGGGGTACCTGGGTGACTCTGTCGTTAAGCGTCTGTCTTCAGCTCAGGTCATGATCCCAGGGTTCTGGGATTGAGCCCCGCATCCGGCTCCCTGCTCAGAGGGAAGCCTGCTTCTCCCTCTCCCACTCCCCCTGCTTGTGTTCCTTCTCTCCCTGTGTCTCTCTCTGTCAAATAAATAAATAAAATCTTAAAAAAATTTTTTTTAGAATGTGTATAGACTTTAGGACTAGTCCTATCATTTCATTTTATAGTTGAACTTCAGACCCTGGAAACTGGATGATTTGTCCAGGAAGATAAATTAAGGAGATAAAATAGATATATTCTATTTTATAATGAACTAGTTCCTTAATATCTTTTTCTTTAAAAATATTGGTGGCTATTGACATCTGTTATGGACTGAATTGTGTTCCTCCAAAATTCATATGTTGAAGTCCTAACCCCCAGTACCTCAAAATATGACTGACTTTGAGGACAGGACCTTTGAAAAAATAATTCAGAAAAAAATAAGGTCATATGGACAAGCTCTAACCAGTATGACTGATGTCCTTATAAGGAGAGGAGATTAGGGGACACACACACACACACACACACACACAGAAGATCATGTAAAGACTTTGGAGGATGGTGGCCCTTTAGAAGCCCAGGAGAGAGGCCCTGGGCTTAACCCTGCCATCACCTTGACCTTGAACTCCTATTTTCCAGAACTGTGAGGACATCAATAAATTTCTGTTGTTTAAGCCACCCAGTCTATGGTACCTTGTTATGGCAGTCTTAGAAAACTAATTCAGTATTCCAGTTTTGTTTTTGTTTTTATTATCATCATCCCTATGGAACATATGTTTTATGAAAGTGGGCAGAATTTCTCTTGTTTTCTTCAATGTCTTTTCTGTATAGGTCTGGAAACTGTTAATTCAGATAGAAAATAAGTTTTGTCCATCTACTCCTGATTCCTGTGTGTTTCTATTCCTTATTGGTAGTTAGGACATGGTATTTCTCTGATGTCATGTTCCATTCCTTACTATAGATTTACAGGGAGGTTGTTCATCTAATGGAGAATTTTATTGGAATTAAAACCCATTATTTTCATTTCTAATTAGCTTCACTGGATCATTCCCTTTTAAAAAATCATACTAATAATTTAAGCAAAATGTAAAGTCAATATATATGAATATAAGTGAATTTGAGTACATATATGTCTATATCTCCAGATTCACCCAGGACTTAAGTATTAATCTAGGAGAGCAATAAATTGCTATTTGAGGTTGGCAGGATAGCTTAAGTAGTGTCCTAGTGGCCTAAATTTATTACTGGTCCCAAAGGTTTCTAATGTAAAACTAGAAGTAAAATAGGCTTACTTATATCATTCAATTTTTATTTGCTTTCTGGAAACATCTATATAATCCCATGAGATAAATATTCTCAGTGATTATTTCCACAAGCAAGCAATTTTTCTCTTCATTCATATACTGCCTTTGGATATATGGATTTTGTCAAATTTTAAAGTTCTTTTGGTTGGGAGAACTACTCTTTTTTTTTTTTTTTCAGATGGTTTGATTTTTTTTGTTATTGAGTTGCATGAGTTATTTACATATTTTAGATATTAAACCCTCATTGGATATATGATTTGCAAATACTTTCATTTAGTAAGTTGCCTTTTGTTTTCTTTTTTTTTATTCTTATGTTAATCCCCATACATTACATCATTAGTTTTAGATGAAGTGTTCCATGATTCATTGTTTGTGCATAAAACCCTGTGCTCCATGCTGAATGTGCCCTCCTCAATACCCACCACCAGGCTAACTCATCCTCCCACCCCCCTCCCCTCTAGAACCCTCAGTTTGTTTTTCAGAGTCCATTGTCTCTCATGGTTCGTCTACCCCTCCGATTTCCCCCGCTTCATTCTTCCCCTCCCGCTACCTTCTTCTTCTTTTTTTTTTTCTTAACATATATTGCATTATTTGTTTCAGAGGTACAGATCTGAGATTCAACAGTCTTGCACAATTCACAGCGCTTACCAGAGCACATACCCTCCCCAGTGTCTATCACTCAGTCACCCCATCCCTCCCACCCCACCCCCCCACTCCAGCAACCCTCAGTTTGTTTCCTGCAATTAAGAATTCCTCATATCAGTGAGATCATATGATACATGTCTTTCTCTGTTTGACTTATTTCACTCAACATAATACCCTCCAGTTCCATCCACGTTGTTGCATATGGCAAGATCTCATTCCTTTTGATGGCTGCACAATATTCCATTGTATATATATACCACTTCTTTATCCATTCATCTGTCGATGGACATCTTGGCTCTTTCCACAGTTTGGCTATTGTGGACATTGCTGCTATAAACATTGGGGTGCACGTACCCCTTCGGATCCCTACTTTTGTATCTTTGGGGTAAATACCCAGTAGTGCAATTGCTGGATCATAGGGTAGCTCTATTTTCAACTTTTTGAGGAACCTCCATACAGTTTTCCAGAGTGGCTGCACCAGCTTGCATTCCCACCAACAGTGTAGGAGGGTTCCCCTTTCTCCGCATCCCCGCCAACATCTGTCGTTTCCTGACTTGTTAATTTTAGCCATTCTGACTGGTGTGAGGTGGTATCTCACTGAGGTTTTGATTTGGATCTCCCTGATGCCGAGCGATATTGAGCACTTTTTCATGTGTCTGTTGGCCATTTGGATGTCTTCTTTGGAAAAATGTCTGTTCATGTCTTCTGCCCATTTCTTGATTGGATTATTTGTTCTTTGGGTTTTGAGTTTGTTGAGTTCTTTATAGATTTTGGATACTAGCCCTTTATCTGATATGTCATTTGCAAATATCTTCTCCCATTCTGTCGGTTGTCTTTTGGTTTTGTTGACTGTTTCCTTTGCTTTGCAAAAGCTTTTTATCTTGATGAAGTCCCAATAGTTCATTTTTTCCCTTGCTTCCCTTGCCTTTGGCGATATTTCTAGGAAGAAGTTGCTTCGGCTGAGGTCAAAGAGGTTGCTGCCTGTGTTCTCCTTTAGGATTTTGATGGACTCCTGTCTCACATTGAGGTCTTTCAACCATTTGGAGTCTATTTTTGTGTGTGGTGTAAGGAAATGGTCCAGTTTCATTCTTCTGCATGTGGCTATCCAATTTTCCCAACACCATTTGTTGAAGAGACTGTCTTTGTTCCATTGGACATTCTTTCCTGCTTTGTCAAAGATGAGTTGACCATAGAGTTGAGGGTCCATTTCTGGGCTCTCTATTCTGTTCCATTGATCTATGTGTCTGTTTTTGTGCCAGTACCATGCTGTCTTGATGATGACAGCTTTGTAATAGAGCTGGAAGTCCGGAATTGTGATGCCGCCAGCTTTGCCCTTCTTTTTCAACATTCCTCTGGCTATGCGGGGTCTTTTCTGGTTCCATACAAATTTTAGGATTATTTGTTCCATTTCTTTGAAAAAAGTGGATGATATTTTGATGGGGATTGCATTGAATGTGTAGATTGCTCTAGGTAGCATTGACATCTTCACAATATTTGTTCTTCCAATCCATGAGCATGGAACGTTTTTCCATTTCTTTGTGTCTTCCTCAATTTTTTTCATGAGTATTTTATAGTTTTCTGAGTACAGATCCTTTGTCTCTTTGGTTAGATTGATTCCTAGGTATCTTATGGTTTTGGGTGCACTTGTAAATGGGATCGACTCCTTAATTTCTCTTTCTTCTGTCTTGTTGTTGGTGTATAGGAATGCCACTGACTTCTGTGCATTGATTTTATATCCTGCCACTTTACTGAATTCCTGTATGAGTTCTAGCAGTTTTGGGGTGGAGTCTTTGGGGTTTTCCACATAAAGTATCATATCATCTGCAAAGAGTGAGAGTTTGACTTCTTCTTTGCCAATTTGGATGCCTTTGATTTCTTTTTGTTGTCTGATTGCTGTGGCTAGGACTTCCAATACTATGTTGAATAGCAGTGGTGATAGTGGACATCCCTGCCATGTTCCTGACCTTAGGGGGAAAGCTCTCAGTTTTTCCCCATTGAGAATGATATTTGCTGTAGGCTTTTCATAGATGGCTTTTATGATATTGAGGTATGTACCCTCTATCCCTATACTCTGAAGAGTTTTGATCAAGAAAGGATGCTGTACTTTGTCAAAAGCTTTTTCTGCATCTATTAAGAGGATCATATGATTCTTGTTCTTTCTTTTGTTAATGTATTGTATCACATTGATTGATTTGCGGATGTTGAACCAACCTTGCAGCCCAGGGATAAATCCCACTTGGTCGTGGTGAATAATCCTTTTAATGTACTGTTGGATCCTATTGGCTAGTATTTTGGTGAGAATTTTTGCATCCATGTTCATCAGGGATATTGGTCTGTAATTCTCCTTTTTGATGGGGTCTTTGTCTGGTTTTGGGATCAAGGTAATGCTGGCCTCATAAAATGAGTTTGGAAGTTTTCCTTCCATTTCTAGTTTTTGGAACAGTTTCAGAAGAATAGGTATTAATTCTTCTTGAAATGTTTGGTAGAATTCCCCTGGGAAGCCATCTGGCCCTGGGCTTTTGTTTTTTGGGAGATTTTTGATGACTGCTTCAATTTCCTTAGTGGTTATAGGTCTGTTCAGGTTTTCTATTTCATCCTGGTTCAGTTTTGGTAGTTGATATATCTCTAGGAATGCCTCCATTTATTTCAGGTTATCTAATTTGCTGGCATAGAGTTGCTCATAATATGTTCCTATAATTGTTTGTATTTCTTTGGTGTTGGTTGTGATCTCTCCTCTTTCATTCATGATTTTGTTGATTTGGGTAATTTCTCTTCTCTTTTTGATAAGTCTGGCCAGGGGTTTATCAATCTTGTTAATTCTTTCAAAGAACCAGCTCCTAGTTTCGTTGATCTGTTCTACTGTTCTTTTAGTTTCTATTTCATTGATTTCTGCTCTGATCTTTATGATTTCTCTCCTCCTGCTGGGTTTAGGCTTTATTTGGTGTTCTTTCTCCAGCTCCTTTAGGTGGAGGGTTAGGTTGTGTACTTGAGACCTTTCTTGTTTCTTGAGAAAGGCTTGTATTGCTATATATTTTCCTCTTAGGACTGCCTTTGCTGCATCCCAAAGATTTTGAATAGTTGTGTTTTCATTTTCATTGGTTTCCATGTATTTTTTTAATTCTTCTTTAATTTCCTGGTTGACCCATTCATTCTTCAGTAGGATGCTCTTTAGCCTCCATGTATTTGAGTTCTTTCCGACTTTCCTCTTGTGATTGAGTTCTAGTTTCAAAGCATTGTGGTCTGAAAATAGGCAGGGAATGATCCCAATCTTTTGGTACCAGTTGAGACCTGATTTATGACCTAGGATGTGATCTATTCTGGAGAATGTTCCATGGGCACTAGAGAAGAATGTGTATTCCGTTGCTTTGGGGTGGAATGTTCTGAATATGTCTGTGAAGTCCATTTGGTCCAGTGTGTCGTTTAAAGTCTTTATTTCCTTGTTGATCTTTTGCTTAGACGATCTGTCCATTTCAGTGAGGGGGGTGTTAAAGTCCCCCACTATTATTGTATTGTTGTTGATGTGTTTCTTTGCTTTTGTTATTAATTGCCTTATATAAGTGGCTGCTCCCATGTTAGGGGCATAGATATTTACAATTGTTAGATCTTCTTGTTGGATAGATCCTTTAAGTAGGATATAATGTCCTTCCTCATCTCTTATTACAGTCTTTGGTTTAAAATCTAATTTGTCTGATATAAGGATTGCCACCCCAGCTTTCTTTTGGTGTCCATTAGCATGGTAAATGGTTTTCCACCCCCTCACTTTCAATCTGGGGGTGTCTTTGGTTCTAAAATGAGTCTCTTGCAGACAGCATATCGATGGGTCTTGTTTTTTAATCCAGTCTGATAGCCTGTGTCTTTTGATTGGGGCATTGAGCCCATTTACATTCAGGGTAACTATTGAAAGATAGGAATTTCGTGCCATTGTATTGCCTGTAAGGTGACTGTTACCGTATATTGTCTGTGTTCCTTTCTGGTCTGTGTTGCTTTTAGGCTCTCTCTTTGCTTAGAGGACCCCTTTCAAGATTTCCTGTAGGGCTGGTTTTGTGTTTGCATATTCCTTTAGTTTTTGTTTGTCCTGGAAGCTTTTTATCTCTCCTTCAATTTTCAATGACAGCCTAGCTGGATAGAGTATTCTTGGCTGCATATTTTTCTCATTTAGTGCTCTGAATATATCCTGCCAGTCCTTTCTGGCCTGCCAGGTCTCTGTGGATAGGTCTGTTGCCAATCTAATGTTTCTACCCTTGTAGGTTACATATCTCTTCTCCCGAGCTGCTTTCAGGATTTTCTCTTTGTCCATGAGACTCATAAGTTTTACTATTAGATGTTGGGGTGTTGACCTATTTTTATTGATTTTGAGAGGGGTTCTCTGTGCTTCCTGGATTTTCATGCCTGTTTCCTTCCCCAAATTAGGGAAGTTCTCTGCTATAATTTGCTCCATTATACCTTCTGCCCCTCTCTCTCTCTTCTTCTTCTTCTGGGATCCCAATTATTCTAATGTTGTTTCGTCTTATGGTATCGCTTATCTCTCAAATTCTGCCCTCGTGATCCAGTAGTTGTTTATCTCTCTTTTTCTCAGCTTCTT
Organism: Mirounga leonina; assembly: GCF_011800145.1. NCBI lineage: Eukaryota > Metazoa > Chordata > Mammalia > Carnivora > Phocidae > Mirounga > Mirounga leonina. Next base: position 63,542,256 of record NW_023270451.1, on the reverse strand, counting down.
TATTTTCCATCATTTCATCTTCTATATTACTGATTCTCTCTTCTGCCTCATTTATTCTAGCAGTTAGCGCCCCCATTTTTGATTGCACCTCATTAATGGCCTTTTTGACTTCTACTTGGTTGGATTTTAGTTCTTTTACTTCTCCAGAAAGGGTTTCTCTAATAACTTCCATATTTTTTTCAAGCCCAGCTAGTATCTTTAAAGTGATGATTCTGAACTCTAGATCTGACATCATACTAATGTCCGTATTGAGTAGGTCCCTGGCAGTCGGTACTACCTCTTGTTCTTTTTGTTGAGGTGATTTTTTCCGTCTTGTCATTTTGTGCAGAGGAGAATAGATTAATGAGAGAACAAAATGCTAGCAGAGTAACAACGTCCCCAGAAAATATACTCTAAATAAATCAGAAAAGACCTGAAGCAGTGGGAAAAGAAATGGAAAGAGAGAAAAAAGAAAAAAAGGAAAAAGAAAAAGATAAAAACAAATCAAACAAAACAAAACAACAACAACAACAACAACAAAAAACCAGAATGTGGTCAAATATGATCAGGCTGGTATATAGATCAGTGCCACACACTAGATTTGGGGTGTATTTTGGTCTTTTAGAACAAAGTGCCTCCCAAAATTTTAAAGAAAGAAAAACTTATATATGTACAAAAATAAGGGTTGATATGATGAAGGGATGGAATATGACTGTAAAGATGGAAATTATAAAAAATTTTATAAAAGGAATTGATACGAAGTTGTTTGAAAAAAGAAAGAAGAGGATTTAAAAAAAGAAAAAAGAAAAAAAAAGGGAGAGAATGTGATCAGGCAGGGGAATAGAAAACACCATATACTAGAGATTTAGGGTATATTTTAATCTGTTAGAAGAAACTATCTCAAAATTTTAAAGAGAGAACAACTTATATATATAAGCCAAAAATATGGGTAACTACTATGAAGGGATAGCATATGACTCTAAAAATGAAAAATAAAAATTTTTTTTTAAAAAAAGGGATTGATAAGATGTTGGTTGAAAAAGGGAAAAAGAAAAATTCAAAAAAAAAAAAAGTTAAAAAAAAATTAACTTTGAAAGACTAAAGAACCATGGTAAAAAAGCCATGAATTCTATGTGCAGTATTCCCCTAGCTCTGGAGTTCTGCCGTTCTCATTGATCGGTAAACTTGGTCTTGGCCGGCTGTTCTCACTGATCTTCTGGGGAGGGGCCTGTTGCCGTGGTTTCCAAATGTCTCTGCTGGAGGCGGAATTGCCCCGTCCTTGCCCCCTCCCGGCTAAGTCATCTGCTCGGGTTTGCTCTCCGGGGCTTTTGTTCCCTGCGAGCTTTCCGTACAGCTTTGGAGGCGGAGAGTGAAAATGGCGGCCTCCCAATCTCCGCCCCGGAGGAGCCGAGAACTCGGGGCCCCGCTTCTCAGTGAGCCCCCAGAGAAAAGCCGTCAGTCACTCCCGTCTCCCCGGTCTCCGGCCGCACGCCGTGCTTACCCGGCCTGTGACCGCATTTCTATCTCTGGCACCCGACCCCGGGTGGAGTCTTCAAACCCAGCAGATCCCTGCGGTGCGCTCCCCCATGGCTCCTCCCCGGGGAGGAAGGTGAGTCTCCCCGGCTCTGCCGCTTGTTGGGTCCCTGCTGGAGGAGCAGGGGCCCGACTGTGCCGCGGATCCCGGTTTATGGCCACCCCGAGCTGAGAGCCCGCGCCTGGGTTCCGTCTCTGCAGCCGGCTTCCCTGCTCCGATACCTGGGAGCTCTGCCACACTCAGGCACCCCCGGTCTTTCTGTGACCCCGAGGGTCCTGAGACCACACTGTCCCGGAGGGTTCCACCCCCCGCTTAGCCACCAGAGTGACGTCCCTCGGCGGAGCAGACTTTTAAAAGTTCCGATTTTGTGCTCCGCGGCTCTATCACTTGCCAGAAGCGGCCGACGGAGGCCCCTCCCCCGCCGTCTATCCTCCCGAATATCGCCTCGGATTCACTTCTCCGCACATCCTACCTTCCAGAAAGTGTTCGCTTTTCTGCTGAGACAGTTGTTGCTCTTCTTTTCTTCGATCTCCTGTTGAGTTTGTAGGTGTTCAGAATGGTTTGATCCCTATCCAGCTGAATTCCTGAGAGGAGACGAAATCTAGGTCTCCTACTCCTCCGCCATCTTGCCGGGAGAACTACTCTTAAAGGATAAACTCATCAATCATAGATTTCCTGGACTTTCATAACATAATTTAGCCCTTAAATTTACAACCCTTTTGCTGAAGACAATTTAGCTTTTAAATTTAAAAATCTTCTTTTTGAACAGACGAAGCTGTGCAGTGTCTGAATAGTGTATTCCCAGTAAGGGACAGAGTGGATTCTTATAAAAATATCACTGGCATGTCCTTGGCCTGATCAGGATGATTTCAAATTGAAAGTTGAGAGGAAGAAGAAAGAGTCTGATAAAACTTTAAAACTAGATATCATCAAAGGCAGTGGTTACAACAGAAGAAGACCAGAAGCAACTATTAGAGAGAGAGCATGAGCGGGGGGGTGGGGGGCAGCAGGGAGGGCGAGGGCAGAGGGAGAGAGAGAATCTCAAGCAGACTCCTGGCTGAGCACAGAGCCCCTCGTGGGGCTTGATCCCAGGACCCTGAGATCATGACCTGAGCCAAAATCAAGAATCAGCTGCTCAACCAACTGAGCCACCCAGGTGCCCCTAAAATAAATCTTTAAAAAAAACAGTAATCATTATTTTTAAAACTAAGAACTTTGAGTCATCTGACAGGGTAATTTAGCTGGAAAGGTAAAAATCAATTCAGTGATAGGTATTTTCACATATATCAAAATAGTTAACACATTTATATATATATGGGAAATACATATATATCAAAATATTAACCACATTTATGTATATACACACACACACACACACGGGAAGGAAATAACATGTTACCCTCTGTGTATCTTCTTTTGGGGGGGTATCTTCCTGAGGGAAGTTATTCTTTTTTTTTTTTTATCATTTTGTTTTATTTTTTTCATCATAAGTGTACTCCTTTTTCTTTCTTTTTTTTTTTTTTGAGTAAGCCCTACACCCAAGGTGGGACTCAAACTCACAACCCCAAGATCAAGAGTTGCAGCCTCCACCAAATGAGCCAGCAATAAGTGTATAATCCCCATCACCTGTTTCCCTCTCCTCCCACACACCTCCTCTCTGGTAACTATCAGTTTGTTCTCTAGAGTCTGTTTCTTGGTTTGCCGCCACCCCCCCCCCCTGCTTTTTTTCCCTCCCTTTATTCATTTGTTTTGTTTCTTAAATTCCACATATGAGTGAGATCATATGGTATTTGTCTTTCTCTGACTGCCTTATTTTGCTTAAGTAGCAAAAGCAGGTATTCTCTTGAAGGGGGGTCTAAATAGTACGTGTTCGTGGCTGCTACAAACCCAAACCATATATTTTTCAATCCTGGGGAGAGCACGTGCTTACTTGGATGCATAATTTGACATTACCTGAGCTGATTTCCTTTGGCTTCTCTTTGTTTGACTCTAATTTTATTGCTTTAAGTTTCTCAGCTTCCATTTTATCCTATTTTTTCATACATCAGGTGTACAGTATGAATGCTTATATTCGTGTATAATTTTATTTAAAGTGACATAAAATACTGTTTGTCAGGATATGATGGTAAACAATTTTCTGAAAAGGTGTGGGATTTTAAAAACTCAAGAGTGATTCATGTTATTCCTCTAGTCTGGAAGCAAGAAGAATTTGCACGCATTAACCAGTCTTTCACTGGAGCTGAAAGGAAAGCTGCTTTGTGTGAACTTCTGGAAAAAGAGACCCAGATAATTGCTTCCATTGGGAGGCATAGATACATCGCATATATAGCAAACCGGGAAGCATTGATACAAGCTTTTTTGGATAAGGTTAGTAAAGTAACAATTATTTAAGTAAGAATGTATCCTGAGTTTATGTAGAATAATGAACTAAAGAAGAGACTTACATTGTATGAATTTGCATGTTTAAATTTTGTGTGTGTGTTTTTCTTTTTTCTGATACAGTTTTAGACTTTTCTTTTTTAAAGATTTTATTTATTTATTTGAGAGAGAGAGAATGAGAGAGAGCACATGAGAGGGGAGAGGTTCAGAGGGAGAAGCAGACTCCCTGCCGAGCAGGGAGCCCGATGCGGGACTCGATCCCGGGACTCCAGGATCATGACCTGAGCCGAAGGCAGTCGCTTAATCAACTGAGCCACCCAGGCGCCCACAGTTTTAGACTTTTAACTGTGGCTTAGACTAACAGTTGACAATTAACATGAAATTAATATGTTCTTTTTTTTTAGGTATATATATATTTTAAATTTTATTTTATTATCTTATGTTAATCACCATACATTACATCATTAGTTTTTGATGTAGTGTTCCATGATTCATTGTTTGCGTATAACACCCAGTGCTCCATTCAATATGTGCCCTTAACTAAAAAGTTTTGGCCATGAAGGAAAAAATAAAGATACCTTCCTTCTGACTGTTCATTTAGCTTTAGGCTGGCTGTGGAAGTTAGATGAATTGCACACCCTGATGAAATGGAGAGTTATTGAAGTCACAAAATGTCTGGGTTTAGGATGCCTCATAGAAAGCAACCCAGGGAAAAGAGCTATAGACTAGTGTTTTTGCTTTTGCTCACCAGGTCATTAACTGACTAGAACTTTCTGATCAAAAGCATATATGATTATTGAAAACCATGAAAACATACAATTAAGGGAAAAACTAATTATCTTTTTGTGTTGAAACTGCCTGTTTGATATTGATTGCATAGCCTGTTTCCATAGTGACCAATCTCCTTTTGTAATCCTGATCTTTCCAGACAATTAAAAGCCAATCCAGACACAAGAAGAAAAGGGATAGTGTTCTTCAAGATCTTTGCCTATAGTGACTCTAGTCGTAAGGTTCTTGTTATTTGAGAACATTCATTCTTAAAAGCCATGTTTTTTTGATACTACAAATGCCCTCTTCTCATTTTACTAATATACTCTCCTGTTTGATCTCAATTTTTCTTGTGGCTTTTACTACCTACAGCCTGGAACTCCCTGCAGGTTCTTCCAAATCACATATCCAGTTGCCTATTGTTATTGCTCTGTGGGTGTCCCAAGAGTACACCTTAAGTTGACATGTCAACACTGAAATTAAATCATCTCACCATTCCCTGGCCCCTCATCTCCAAACTGATCCTGTTTTGTAGCACTCACATAATTTATCTTCATGAATGTTTCATCATCTATTTATTTCAGGCAGACACCTGGGCATTATTCTTGACATCCCATCCAACCACTGACCAGTTTGTTCTATTACTTTAATAATCTTCTCCATCCTTTATTTCCTCCTAAGCCACTACTACCGCGTATGGGGAAATGGCTCTGCCATGGCCCCCTGATGACCTTGCATGTACCCAAACAGGCCAGTAGGCAAAGACTTGAACCACAGCTAATCTGTGGTTCATAAGGTTCATTCATAAGGAATGCCTTGTGATCCTGCTGGAAAATGAAAGGATGGGAGGCTTTTGAAGAGATGCTATGGAGCGGGTCCTTTCTTTTGCTTCCCTATGTTCCCTCAGAGACTGTCATGAGACAGGTCTTGTGTGTGTGAGCTTGACAGTGATTCAGTTGAATGTGGATTTCCTTCTCATTTGGATTACTTTATGTCTCCAAATTAGGCTCTCAGCCTCCAGTCTCCCTTCACAGTACCCTCCTGTCATCCCTACGCTGCCATAGTGACCTCACTAAACACAGCTCTGCTCCTGCCCCTCCTTGTTGTCCTCAGGGAGGAAGGATTTCCATAATCGATTGCCAGCACACCTCACCTGTCCTCTTGTCTCAGTGTCATCTCTCCTTGCACACTGTGGCCACACTGCTCCAGCTATGCTCAATTACCTGCACGTCCTCAGAAAGACCGTGTGCTGTCCATGCTTTTGCATCCAGTGTTGCCTCTACATGGAACATCCTTTCCCTCCTTCCTTAGTAGCTAGCTACGCACCCTTCAAAACAAGCTCAGATGCCCCTTCTTCTTGAAGGGGTCTGCTGATCGTCCTACTCTAGCCTGCACTATACACTTTCATGAGACCCTGTTTCACTTCTGTTTTAGTACATAATGGTCAGTTTTTATTATATCTATTTACATGTCTGAGTCATTCCTAGATACTGAGTTTCTTAAGCAGGAGCTTTTATCTCTGTATCCTCATATCCAGCACAGTGCTTATCATTGAGTATTACTAAATGCTTGTGGAGGAAGGCAGGGAGGAAAACTAAGGAACAGAAGTAATTGTTGTGTAATTTCATATTTCAGGTATTATCAAGAAATTATGCAATGTAGATTTGCCATTTCAGGTTCTTGAACATCTTCATTCTAGGAAAGATGGAAACATAATATGCATACTTTTCCAGAGTCATATTTCAAACTAAACTTATTCCTTTAGCAAGTTTCTTTATCTTGAATCCGGCTTCACCACCAGGAACTGTGTTCCTTATGTGTCTGACTGTTAACCTTACCAATGAGGACAGCATGGACTTAGGGCAGCAGAGATCCAGAATGTTTGAAGGAGCTGGGGGCCTCTGAGGTACAGTGGACAGGGAAGACAAGTGACACCTACCCTTCCTTATTTGAGGCTGGAATGTCTACAGGAATTCCTACTTAGGCTTTCTCTGATGCTTTGTTTCCTATAAACTATTTTATTTATTCATTTATTTATTAAAATTTTATTCATTTATTTGACAGAGAGAGACACAGCAAGAGAGGGAACACAAGCAGGGGGAGCCGCAGAGGGAGAAGCAGGCTTCCTGCGGAGCAGGGAGCCCAATGTGGGTCTCAATCCCAGGACCCTAGGATCATGACCTGAGCCGAAGGCAGATGCTTAACGACAGCCACCCAGGCACCCGTCCTATAAACTATTTTAAATTCTTCTTGTTAATGCTTATACAGTTAATCTCACCAGTCCTTAGGCTAAGATTTAGAGGAAATGGACATTTTAGCTGATACAAGGGAATTTTACCTCCGTTTTGACCAAAATGTTGTATAAGGCAGGGAGAACACATCCACAGGTTGGAACTGCTACACTTGAAATTGATCCTAATCCATTACATAGCTTAATTAGTCTAGTCGTTAAAAATATTGACTAACAGTGACTTTGGCCTACTTTTAACCTGTTACAGTAAATTCTAAAATCTTCGTTATTCTATTTAAATTCATTTAAATAAACTTTTTGTATAGGATGCTATACTAAACATCATAGAAAACAATAGAGATAGATTTTATAGTCTTTCCTTGGAAATACTTCTACAATATCTATTCCTCTTTAGGCCTGTCTACCTCTCCCCTACCCCATACCTAGCATTGTCTCTAATATTCAGGAGGAGACAGTGCTGATTTCATAAAACTTGAAGTAACTTATTATCCTACAGTTAGTTTTTGTTTTTTATTATTAAGAAAAGGTAGCTTATACTTAATCCCTGAAGCTAGACAAGGTCAGAGTTTTTTCAAATGTCAAAACTAACAACCAGAGCCATAATGCAGACTTTAAGATCCACACTTAGCACCATAACATATAGATATATAAAGAAAATATTTACTTTCCTATAATTTGGAAATAACTTTGGAGAATAAATTTTATGTTTGGTTTTAGCTTAACTTCATTGTATCTAAATATTATGTGGTTTACTGAACTAATATTTTATTTTTAATCTTATCCTGAACATAGAATTTCTCTGAGTAATGAATGATAGGATTTCCAATTAGTCCAGTCAAGGCATTAAACTAATCAGCTATTATGGATTCATATTAAGTCTTCATTCTCCATAGAAGTTAAATAATTTGTCATTTTAACCATCAAACATTGACCTCGGCGGCAGGTTATCAAATGTTAAAAACTCACAAGCTGACAGAGATGAAAAAAAGGCAGGCCAAGAAATTCGAATAAAAAACCATCAGCCAGTTTCTAATGTATCTTGGGTTCTCTTCACCCAAACTGTGTTAAAGAGACAATTTGAATTTCTGCAAGACATTTCCTCTAGAGTCAAGGCCGTTTATTTCTTTGATTCCCATACCACTTCTCACAGTCACAAGCTACAAAACCGCAGTCCTTGTGAGCTCTGTTATTTGAATGTTTTTTCTCCCTCCTGAACTCTGGTGGCCAACAGCTAGTGGGATGGAAAAATACAATGGATTTTTGCTTCTCTCTGAGCACCGCGGTTTACAGGGGTGTTCTCTGTGTACGAACAAAACCGCTTTGCTGTGTAAAAGAAGTTGATCACTACGCAGTAGCTTTTGGGGGCCAGGCTTCTTAATTCGTGCCCTTGGGGACCTGAGTATGAGTTTAGGAGGAATAGAGCGCTCCTTTCACAGGGCGGTCATGTCTTCTCTTCCGTGGAAGCCTGCTGCTCTCGGGGGCTTTGTTACCCTCCACCTTCCCTTCCTTGAAACGTCTTCCTGCTGCTCTTCTGTTTCTCTCCTCCGGAGTCTGCCCCGGCTCAGTTGTTGGCAGCTTGATGGAATTTATTACACTCCTGTCTTCTGAAGCAATTTAAGACCATGATTGTTGTACATCTCTTATTACAGCCAAAGCTTTCAAAGAAAAAAGGAAAGAGGAAAGAGAAATAAGTAAAGTTGACGCGTGTTCCTGTGTCAGATTAAAAAAAAAATACCTTAAGGCCTGAAATCAAAGAAGCTTAGAACTGAATGAAGATCAGGTTATCAGTGTTGGCAGAAATACATCCATGTATAAAAACAGCTTTGTGAAACAGAATTTTTTTATATCTTTTAGTGCTAACTGGGGAAAGTCAAGCTTCACATCTAGACTTCTTTGATTATATCGCACAGTTCCCTTTATTCTGGCTAATTCCTGGTTATTTTTCAGGTTTTATCCTAGACACGATTTTCTTTTCACCAAGTAATTGCTTCATAGCAACCTGTGGTTACTTACCTATTTACCTGCAATCATCAAGCATAATTACCCTTTATTTTAATTATTTCTTTTCTTATCTTTACATATTATTAGATTTGAGAGTTCTTGAAATCAGTATAGTATTTTATTTACTCTGCCTAGTACACTGACTAATATATAGTAAACACAACAAATGTTTGTTGAATGAATGAATGAGTATGGTAGGCCCTATCAGATATACAGAACTACATGAGAAGTTTATTTCTTATAATCTTTCGGGAGAAATAAAATTAACAAACAAGATAACTCTAGAACAATTTGGATTTAAATTTCATTGCCCTGAGTGATTTGAAATAGAGACGCTGCATACTTGTGTGTGTTTGTGTGTGTGTGTGTGTGTTTACAAGTACAATAGCACTTCGGATACTAGCAATTTCATTGGTTCAAAACATAGTAGTTAAGAATTTTTATGGAAAGGTAGGGTTTGAGTTAAAAATTGGAGGGTGGGAAGGTTTTGGATGTTGAGTATATTTGGAAAAAATCCAAGATATTACCACATCATACTATATTATATGGGGCTAAAAACTTGAAGGGGAGGTGGAGTTAAATCAGTCTATCAGCTAAAATACAATTTAGTAGATGAACTAGGCATTTCCTTTAAAAGGTAATTATACTTGGATTATTACAAATGAAGTAAGTTACCGCCTGCAGAGCAAAAGGTACTGTCCACATTACTGGAAGAAAGGAAATTGCATTTAGTAGAACCACCCTGAAGAAAATTTGTGGAAAGATTAAGATATTAGTTAGACTTTAAAATATCACAATATGAAACTTAGCCTAAGATTGCTTATTCCTTAAAACTTTCAAAAGGAGCTTTGAAACAAACATTAAACTTTAGTAACACTCTGAGGCCTACTCCAAGGAAGGCTGTATCTATTTAAAACAATATATATATAGATATATATATAGTATATATAAAAATATATAATACATATATATTTATTTATTTATTACTTATTCTAAGTGATAATAAATGACAAAATATTTTCTTTTTTTAAAATTTTATTTATTTAGTTAGAGAGATCGCGACAGAGAGAGAGAGAGAGCACATGAGCAGGGGGAGTGGCAGAGGGAGAGGGAGAAGCAGACTCCATGCTGATGAGGGTCTCAAGGGGCTTGATCCAAGAACCCCAGGATCATGACCTGAGCTGAAGAAGGACGCTTAACTGACTGAGCCACCCAGGCCCCTCTACAAGATACTTTCTTGTTGAGCTATTTCCCTTTTATAATCCTTAATAAATTTTAGTTAATTCTATCAGTGTGCTAAGTAGCAGTACATTATTTAATATTAGATTTACGCCTTAAAAATATACGTTAATTATAGGGTTGCAGCCTCTCATTTGCTGAATTAAAACTAGAACTGAGAATCTAAAGTTTCTGATGAAAATTTGTAGCTCTGAACTGCACTTATTTTGCCTTTGATTAGAAAATGCTGCCATTACTTTGAAAACATATCAAATATAGTTGTTTTTAGATGGTACTTTTCAGTTTTCAATGTAATTTAGCTAATATGAAATGTAAAAAATTTTAAAAGTAATTTAAGGCTGCAACTAAAAATTCCTCATGATAACTGTCATTTTAAATACAGCCTTATATTATTTCTTTGTTTGGCTAGTCTGCATTCCTGATGATTTGTTCCCATACATGGGCTTCTATTTAAACTTTAAATTATATAAAATCTAAGATTTAAATGGCTGCAAGTATGGCATAAATTGGACTGCAGGTCTCCAAAGCAATTACCATTCAGCCTATAAAAAATCCAGCATTTGGACAGTTAATAGTCGTGATCAAAATAGCCTTGTTTCTGATAGATTAAAATCAGGGAAAGAAATTGAGCAGCTTTATACCATAAAGAAGAAGAGAAAATAGTGAGTTTTCACAGTGAAATTTCTAGGTGAATGCATCTTTTCTTAAAGTCTTAGTAAGGGGACACCTGGGTGGCTCAGTCGGTTAAGCGTCTGCCTTCGGCTCAAGTCATGATCCCAGGGTCCTGGGATCGAGTGCCGCATCGGGCTCCCTGCTCTGCAGGAAGCCTGCTTCTCCCTCTGCGGCTCCTCCTGCTTGTGTTCCCTCTCTGTGTCTCTCTGCCAAATAAATAAATCTGGAATAGATCTGGAAATAGGGAGTGAGAATATTAGCCATCATCAGGAGGCAGGGACCACAGCACTGCTAAGATAGCTAAATATAGCAGTTTGACTATCGACACCTGCTTTGTGAGGAACTGTGAACTTGTTATAGACTTAACGTTTATTGGAAACAAAACCATAACTCACAGAGTCCCATTTTGCAGTATCTGTAGGTCTAATGCATTGAGGATTGTAACAATTGCTCCGCAAAAGTTGTCTTCAATTGGCAAAGCATGATCAAGACACATTTCTATAAATTGTAACTGAACCAAGCAGATCCTTTTTTTTTAAACATTCCAAATAACATGCCTTTCCCAAAGGGCAATGAGTTATTCCATATACCCATTAAGCCATTCAACATAAGAATTAGTACAAACTAGTAGCAAATTCTGAATCTTGTAGAAATGTTTGCACTTCCACAGACTAAATAGCTCTTTTATATCTTTTTTCCTAGAATGTTTTACTTTCCCATGGTCTACAAATTCTTCAATTAATTTCCTCAAGTTTTAGTGATACTTTTATTCATAAAGCACATGATACTAAGGTAGCTTTTAGTAGAAGTAACAAAATTATTTTTTAACCTTTAATTAACTGATAATTATAAACTTATATTATTTTTAAGTGTTCAGCTCCAAAGGTATGGAGAACATTTAGTGGCAAAATAATTGAGATGGATACACAGTTCACCATCAGAGCCAGAGAGCTGCAGAACATCTATAAATGCATTATGCTGAAAAATATCTCTCAAGATGAAAGGCTGGATGTACTCCTAACTCTTAAACATACTGTGAAGGTATATTAACTTTCTCTTAGTTTTGAGGTATCACTATCAATTAAAAAAATGAATACTAAAATAAACTGTTTTGTATTAATTATAAAGATGATTCATCAATGTTTATATATATGAATTTATTTTGTCAACAGCTCTACTGTTTTGGTATAATTTGGGGAGGATGTGGCTTATGCATTAATATTTATCTAAAAGTTCTCAAACTATACATTATGATACATAATAAATATAAATGTAGCACAATGAATATTCTAAACATAAATATACCCATATCTATGCAATGGATACAAATATATAGCATGGAATTAATACTCCACTCAGTTCAGTAAAGCAGCAATTGTCTATGTATTTTGACACTTTCCAGTGAAAATTTTATTTTTAGCAGTTTTAAAGCAGCATTGGAGTATTTTAATTTTTTTCTCTTTATTTATTGATTTAAGACACTTTAGTTGAGTAAATGGTTCTTCTTGGGAGGTAAGTCTCCATAGATCTCTTGTATTTCTTCCCATCTTTTTTTTTTTTTTAAGATTTTATTTATTTATTTGAGAGAGAGAGCAGGAGTGGAGGGAAGCAGCAGAGGGAGAGGGAGAAGCTGACTCCCCAGTGTGGGGCTCCATCCCAGGACCTGGGGATCATGACTTGAGCTGAAGGCAGACACTGAACCCATTGAGCCACCCAGGCCCCCCCATTTCTCCTCATCTTGAGAACAGAGGCATTGACTTGATTAGGCATTGACTGTCTTTGTTCTGGATTACCTTTTTAAAGATGTTTGTGTAGTGACTAACATTGGAAGATAGAGATAGGAAGAAAGAGAGAAGCAGGAGGTCCAGAGGTTGGAAATGAACATGATATCCATGGTGGGCATTAAAAAAGCCAGATTGGAAAAAAGAGTGCAGGTAGGGAATACAGTAGAAATCCTCCTAACTGACATTTTTAGGAACATAAGCTGGTTAATAACAATAATAATAATAGAAAACAAAAACAAAGGATAGGCTTAAAAAATAAATTGTGCATATCTTAAACAATATGTTTAACCTAATATATCTACATGTACATTTATTTAACAATATTTTGATGGAGGATTAAGGCCTTTAAGCATGACTCAAATTCTGGATCTATTCATTAGGCTGTATAATCTTAGATAAGTTATTTAACATTTCTGAAAATCAATTTCATCATTTGTAAAATTAGTTGCTTGGAGGTTATAAATATGTGTGTATATATGTACATATATATCTATTTATAAAATATAAATAAATATAATCTATATATCTCAGTGCTTACAAATAGGGAGCCCTCAATGAATAATAGGTATTACTTTGATGACAATTACTAAGAGAGACCAGGGACTCTTAAACCTGAGTACACATTAGAATCATCTGGAGAGCTTGAAAGAGAGAGCAAGATTCACAGAGACAGAGACAGAGAGAGAGAATATGAGAATAAATGAATAAGGGATGGTATCTAGGCCCCATTTCAGAGAAGTTAAATTAGATCCTCAAGTATGAGGGCAATCTTAAAACCTTTAAAAATCTTCCCCAGGTCATTCTAATATGCCTTCAGGGTCAAGGGCCCCAGATATAGACTCTTGAGTTAGCTTTACCAAGTATGTATTAAAAAGTACAGGAGAACATTATTTTACAGTCACACTGCCTTCACGTTCTGACTCCTTCATTCAAACTGTGTTTCTTTTAATCCTCTCTTGAGCAATTGGATCAACTTACTTCTATTTTACTACTCATAAATCCTACCTTAATCACTTAACTTCTACTTGGGGCTTTCTTATTCAACCACACTCATTTCTGTGACTTTATTAAAAAATTGTGAATTATACAAATTTGCAGAAAAAATGTATTTTATACACATACACACACACACACAATTTAACAAATATGAAGTCACCAACCATGTAACCTTCTCTGACCCCAGAACAGGACATTGCCAACATTGTGAGTATCCCCCTTTCTCTTTATAATCCCAGTTCACCCTCTCATCCCCTAGAATATTGACTTTCATAGCAGTCATTTCCTTGATTTTCTTTATAGTTTTGCTACTTATGTGTATGTATGTATCTCTTTCTCTCTCTCTAGATATATACTTATATCTATATATATGTCTTTAAATAATATGGTTTAGTGTTGCTTATTTTTAGATTTTATTTAAATGGAATGATACAGTATTATCTTGTGCCTTGCTGCTTTTGCTCAACGACATTAATTTGTAAGATTTAAGCTTGTTATTGTATATAGCTGTAGTTTACTCATTTCCATACATTTGATATTCTATCAGTATATGTATTGTATGAATAAGCCATCACTTATTTATGTCATCAATTTATTTGTGGATATTTGGTTGTTTCTAATTTTGAACTTTTGTGAACAATGATTCTATATGCACATTTCTCTAAAGCACTCTAAAGAGTGGAACTGGTGGATTGTAGATTACACATATCTGAAGCTCTCCTAGATAATGTCAAGTTTTTTTTCCAGATTAGTTGTTGGTACATTCCTACCAGTTTCTTTTGGAATTTCTTTCTTTTGGAATATAGTTTTCAGTTTGTTTGGTGGTAATTTTGAAAATTAAATTAGTGACTTTAAAAATTCTATACTGAATATGTTTGTTTTGTATAGGAACATGAATGTAAACTGACTCAGGAAATTCTAGAACTGATTGACAGAGAGGTGGACCTTATGATGAGAGGAGTCAAACATCATAATCTTGAAGGACTCAGAAAAAGAATTGCAACACTCTTTTCTCATTATATCAAAACACCTCTATTTAATCCAGAAGTTGCAAGACATCTTAAGGTACTCTACTTTTTTTCCTGTATTCCTTTCCTAGGATTCTGAGAGATGCTATAGTAAATTGAAGTACATTCAAATTTTGCTTTAATGCTTTACTTGGGGTCCATGTGGAAGACCATCTTGTTGGTGAAATCTCTTTTGAATGATTGTTTTTTATGTCAATATATTAAACTTAGTCATTTAACTTATTCTGTGTCTGTATTTTTAAGTTTGAATTCTTCCCTCCTCTCTGAACCAAACTGAATATTGCACTGTGCAATCCTGACCTCTCACCCTGTCATGCTTTCGAACATACTGTTACTTCCACCTGGAATGCTGTCCCCTACTCCACTCAGCTAACTCTTGTTCATTTTCTGACATTTAATTCATGGGTCCCCTCCTTCATGAGGCCTCAGAGAGAGTTAAACTTTTCATTTCTGAGATTTTACATGTGCTTTGTTTGTGTTTCCTTGTAAGACTTATTGCTTAGTCATAGTTATTACTGAACAGATCTGTGTAGATATCCTCAGAGAACTTCAAATGTAACATGTATTTGAATTAAACTACCTTTTCCAGCTCCAACAGGCTTAGGCTTCTACGAGGATTTTGCTTTCTAGAGCCAAGAAAAGTATCTTATTGCCTTTTTACTGTCCAAAACTATTTAAAACACTTTTAGTAAAGTTTGGAAAGGAGTGGTTTACTAAAGAATTCTAAATAGTGTTTTATTCTAGTGATTATATTTAAAGTTATAATTTATTAAGAAGCCAGCTAAATATCTATTTTGCTTTTTTGATATAAGATCTCAGTATTTGGTCAAACCTTTTAGAAAAATAAAATTAATTTTTATATTTTCTTTTTTAATGGATCTTTATTTATTTTATTTTTATTATTTCTTAAAGATTTATTTATTTTTAGAGAGAGAGCATGTGCAAGCAGGGGGAGAAGTAGAGGGAGAGGGAGAGAGAGAATCCCAAGCAGACTCCCCACTGAGCCCAGAGCTTGATGTGGGGCTCGATCTTAAGACCCTGAGATCAGGACCTGAGCAGAAACCACGAGTGGGATGCTCAACTGACTGAGCCACCCAGGTGCTGCTTTAATGGATTTTTAAAACTTAATTGTATTGCAAGAGAATATAACAAAACGTCAGTGGTGCCCGGCTGGCTCAGTCTGTAGAACATTCAACTCTTGATCTCAGGGTTGTAAGTTCGAGCTCCACATTGGGTGTAGAGATTACTTAAAAATAAAATCTTAAAAAATATATATATATAATATATAACAAAACTCCAAGAGAAAAATTGCCCATTATATTATTTCTTATTCAAATTAGTGTTTTATTTGCCCAAGCTACCTTCTAGTCCTCTACATACTTAACTCAGCTTTTATAGATTTGCAGTAATAGATTTTAATATTCTACACATTCACATAACATACCATTTTATTCAGTTTTTAAATTTACCTTTGGTAAAATTGACTATTTGGTTATACCTAAGCCAGTTTCATCTGTTTCATCGCCAACGGTAATGTGAGAGTTCCACTAGTTCTGCATCCTTGTCAGCAGCTGGTATTGCCAGTCTCTGTTTTCACTTTTGGAGTTCTAATAAATGTATAGTAGTATTCCATTATATTTTAGTCTGTGATTTCCTAATGAATATAATATTAAGCATCTTCTCATGCATCTTTTTTTGCCATCTATATAACTTTTTGTTGAAGTATCTGCACATATCTGTTGCCACTACCCCCCCTTCTTAAAGTTGAGGTGTTTATTTTCTCATTACTGAGTTTTGAGAATTCCTTATATATTTTATATATAAGTCCTTTGTAAGATACATGATTTGTAAATATTTTCCCTCAGTCTGCAGCTTGTCTTCTCATTCTCCTAACAGTATCTTTAATAGAGCAGATGATTTTTATTTCAATGAAGTTGAATTTATCCATTTTTAAAATGGATCATGCTTTTGGCATTTATTTTGTAGTTAAGAAATCTTTTTCAAAGAATTACTATTGTTAAAATGTTCATACTATACAAAGTGGTCTATAGATTCCATACAGTCCCTATCAAAATTCCAATGGCCTTTTTCACAGAAAGAGAAAAAAAACCCCTAAAATTTGTATGGAACCACAAAAGATCCCATATAGCCAAAGCAATCTCGACAAAGAACAAAGCTGGAGGCATCATTCTTCCTGATTTCAAACTATATTCCAAAGCTATATAGTTCAAACAGTATGATACTGGCACAAAAACAGACACATAGATCAGTGCCACAAAATAGAAAGCCCAGAAACAAACCCACAAAGGAGCTAAGAATGTACAGTGAGGAAAGGATAGTTTCTTTACTGAATGATGTTGAAAAAACTGGATAGCCACATGCAAAAAAATCAACCTTTGTCTCACACCACATACAAAAATCAACTCAAAATAGGTTAAAGATTTAAATATAAGACCTGAAACTATAATACTATTAAAAGGAAATATAGGGAAAATCTTGTTGACATTGACCTTAGCAATGATTTTTTGGTCGTGATAACAAAAGCAAGGGTGACAGAAGTAAAAATAGACAAATGGGATGTGTCAAACTGAAAACCTTCTGCACAGAGAGGAAACAATCAACAAAATGAAAGGCAACCTACAGAATGGGAAAAAAATATTTGCAAACCATATATCTGATGAGTTAATATCCAAAAAAAAAAAGGAAATTCTACAACTTGATAGCAAAATAATTTTAACCCAATTTAAAAATGGGCAAAAGATCTCAATAGACATTTTCTCAAAGAAGACATACAAATGACCAACATGTACATGAAAAAGTGCTTCATGTCACTAATCATCGGGAAATGCAAATCAAAACCACAATGAGATATCCTCTTCTACCTGTCAGAATGGCTCGTATCAAAAAGACAGGAAATAACAAGTGTTGGCAAAGATAGGGAGAAAAGGGAACCCTTGTGTTCTGTTCTCTGAAATTTAAATTGATACAGCCATTACAGAAAACAGTATGGAAGTTCCTTAAAAAATTAAAAATAGAACCACTATATGATGCAGAGTTTCAAGTTTTGAATATCGATCTTTGAGTCAATCCAAATTTAGTGTTAAGATAAATGAAATGAGAAAAACACTTAGTTTAGTGGGCTTTTACTTATATTTGAATCTAGCCTGTAAGATTAATATAGCATGACACCAAAAATCTAAATTCTTTTTAAAAATAATACAGATTCCTTAACATTTTGGCAGGATAAATGAATACTGCTTGAAATTTAAATTTTGTGTAGAATAGGAAGTTAAGGGAAATAGGACTTTAAAAATTAACCAACTTTTTATCTCATTCTAAGATAAGTTAGCCCTCAGTGCTTCGGTTGATTAGTATTTAGCCTGACTTTTGTAACTTTTTTGTTTTTTACTATTTAGGTCCCTCAAGACCCATTGAAGTTTTATAAGAAGATTTACTTTTGCCACGGTTGCCAGCTCTATTTGCCTTCCACAGAGTTTGCTGTCTCATCCACCTTACACCGCATATACCGGTGCCGTCACTGTATTTACCTTGACAATGAGACTCGACAACGAGAATCATTTTTGAAGTACAAATGTTTACTTCAGCGGCTCTACTATTCAGAAGCTGATTATGAAGATGATTCCAAAATTGCTTTCCTGATGCAGGTATGATCAGTAAGGGTTGCCAATCATGGATGAAATTTCTTCACTGATTTTACAGAAAAGATTCCTGCTTTCCCACAGAAACCTTTTAAAATAATGGTTCCTTTGTTTATGCTTATACTTTGTGAAGTTTGCCCCTCTGGCAATTTTAAGTCTATACAGACCTCGTGATAAAAAACCATTTCAAGGGGCGCCTGGGTGGCTCCGTCGTTAAGCATCTGCCTTCGGCTCAGGTCATGGTCCCAGGGTCCTGGGATCGAGCCCTGCATCGGGCTCCCTGCACAGCGGGAAGCCTGCTTCTCCCTCTCCCACTCCCTCTGCTTGTGTTCCTCTCTCACTGTGTCTCTGTCAAATAAGTAAAATCTTTAAAAAAAAAAATTTTTTTCAAGAATTTTAGCTACTCTGGTTTAGATTAAAAGAAAAAGTTTTTTTTTATTTTATTATGTTATGTTAATCACCATACATTACATCATTAGTTTTTGATGTAGTGTTCCATGATTCATTGTTTGCGTATAACACCCAGTGCTGGGGGGAAGGAAAGATGGTGGAGGAGTAGGGGACCCTATTTCAACTGGTCCCCGGAATTGAGCTGGATATCTACCAGACCACTCTGAGCACCCATGAAACCAGCCTGAGATGTAAGAAGATCTGGATCTCTATAAACAGAATATCGCAGGTGGTTGGTTTCAAGGTACGAAGCAGGGAGCAGTGATTCCGCGGGCAGATATCAGAGGATAAACGGCAGCGGGAGGGTGCCTGGCCGTGGGGATCCTACACCACTGGTGAGCAACAGCCTCGCGCGCTGGGGACGGGGCACAGACTCACAGACCAGTAGCAGCGGGGAAAGGACTTTAGGACAGCCCCCGGGGCAGAAACCCGGAGTGGCGGGGTCTTGCCTGCAAACTGGGGGCGGCTGGCGGTTTTAGAAGCACAAAGGGCAGAGATGTGCCCCGACCTGGAGGCAGGACTGGGAGCATGGCGGAGGGGCGCACAACCCAGGATGCTGCAGTTTATAGCAGCACGGACAGAAATGGAGATGGTGTGGCCTGGAGAGCTCACTGAAGAACAGACTACGGTCTCTCTGCTCTGAGGCAGAGAGTTGGAAACGGTCTCTTCTGCTCTGACTCGTGGAAGAGACGCGGAAAGACGCCAGGGAAAGGCGCCAGAGAACAAAAGCCCCAAAGACTGATTCCCACTAAACCCATCCCCCGCCACAGGGGCGCAGGGCAACTCTGCCCAAACAGGGTTGCCTGAGTAACAGCGCGGCAGGCCCCTCCCCCAGAAGACAGGCTGGGAAAACAAGAGGCCAGCAACCCTAAGGTCCCAAGAAAACAGGTGCATCTTGCTTGGGTTCTGGTCAAGCATTTGGACTGTATACATTCCCTCAAACACCCATCAACAGACTGACTAGGAGGAGGAGCCCCCAAAATAGAAAAGACGCAGAGATTATGACTTATGCAGCAGATTTACAAATGGATGCAGATATAACCAAGATGACGGAGATGGAATTCAGGCTAGCAATTGTGAAGACAATGGCTAGAATGGAGAAATCAATTAATGGCAACATAGAGTCTCTAAGGGCAGAAATGAAAGCTGAATTGGCAGAACTTAAAAATGCTATCAATGAGATCCAATCCAATCTAGATAATCTAACAGCTAGGGTAACTGAGGCAGAAGAATGAATAAGCGACCTAGAAGACAATATAATAGATAAAAAAGGAAAAGAGGAGGCCAGTGAAAAACAACTCAGAATCCATGAAAATAGAATCAGAGAAATAAGTGACACCATGAAGCATTCCAATGTCAGAATAATTGGAATCCCAGAGGGAGTGGAGAGAGAGAGAGGACTAGAAGATGTATTTGAGCAAATCGTAGCTGAGAACTTCCCTAATCTGGGGAATGAAACAAACATTCGTGTCCTAGAGGCAGAGAGGACCCCTCCCAAGATCAAAGAAAACAGACCAACACCCCGGCATGTAATAGTAAAATTTGCAAATCTTAGAACCAAGGAAACCATCTTAAGGGCAGTTAGGGGGAAGAGATTCCTTACGTACAGAGGGAGGAACATCAGAATAACATCAGACCTATCCACAGAGACCTGGCAAGCCAGAAAGGCCTGGCAAGACATATTCAGGGTACTAAATGAGAAGAACATGCAGCCAAGAATACTTTATCCGGCAAGGCTTTCATTTAGAATGGATGGAGAGATGCAGAGCTTCCATGACTGGCAGAAACTGAAAGAATATATGACCACTAAGCCGGCCCTGCAAGAAATATTAAGGGGGCTTCTATAAAAGGAGAAAGACCCCAAGAGTGATCTACAACAGAAATTTACAGGGACAATCTATAAAAACAACGTCTTCACAGGCAACATGATGACAATTAATTCATATCTTTCAATAATCACTCTCAACGTGAATGGCCTAAATGCTCCCATAAAATGGCACAGGGTTGCAGATTGGATAAAAAGATAGGACCCATCCATATGCTGCCTACAAGAGACTCATTTTGAACCTAAAGATACATCCAGACTGAAAGTGAAGGGATGGAGATCCATCTTCCATGCCAGCGGACCTCAAAAGAAAGCTGGGGTAGCAATTCTTATATCAGACAAATTAGATTTTAAACTAAAGTCTGTAATTAGAGACACAGAAGGACATTATATCATTCTTTTTTTTTTTTTTAAAGACTTTATGTATTTGAGAGAGAGAGAGTGAGCACGAGAGGGGGGAGCGGGAGAGGGAGAAGCAGACTCCCCGCCGAGCAGGGAGCCCGATGCAGAACTCGATCCCGGGACTCCAGGATCATGACCTGAGCCGAAGGCAGTCGCCCAACCAACTGAGCCACCCAGGCGCCCGGACATTGTATCATTCTTAAAGGGTCTATCCAACAAAGAAGATCTAACAATTTTAAATATCTATGCCCCCAACATAGGAGCAGCCATCTACATAAGCCAACTGTTAACCAAAATAAAGAGTCATATTGATAACAATACGTTAATTGTAGGAGACCTCAGTACTCCACTCTCAGCAATGGACAGATCATCTAAGCAGAAAATCAATAAGGAAACAAGAGCTTTAAATGATACATTGGACCAGATGGACCTCATAGATATTTACAGAACATTCCACCCTAAAACAACAGAATACTCATTCTTCTCGAGCGCACATGGAACTTTCTCCAGAATAGACCACATACTGGGTCACAAATCAGGTCTCAACCAATACCAAAAGATTGATATTATTCCCTGCCTATTCTCAGACCACAATGCTTTAAAACTGGAACTCAATCACAAGATAAAATTTGGCATAAATTCAAACACTTGGAAGCTAAAGACCACTCTGCTCAAGAATGTTTGGGTCAACCAGAAAATCAAAGAAGAACTTAAACAATTCATGGAAATCAATGAGAACGAAAACACATCGGTCCAAAACCTATGGGATACTGCAAAGGCGGTCCTAAGGGGGAAATACATAGCCATCCAAGCCTCACTCAAAAAAATAGAAAAATTCCAAATTCACCAACTAACTCTACACCTTAAAGAACTAGAGAAAAAGCAACAAACGACGCCTAAGCCATGCATTAGAAGAGAAATAATTAAAATTAAAGCAGAGATCAATGAATTAGAAACCAAAAACACAGTAGATCAGATCAACAAAACTAGAAGTTGGTTCTTTGAAAGAATTAATAAGATCGATAAACCTCTGGCCAGACTTATCCAAAAGAAAAGAGAAAGGACCCAAATTAATAAAATTATGAATGAAAGGAGAGAGATCACAATTAATACCAAGGAAATACAAACAGTTATTAGAAATTATTATCAACAACTATATGCCAATAAACTGAGCAATCTGGATGAAACGGAGGCCTTCCTGGAAACCTATAAGCTGCCAAGACTGAAACAGGAAGAAATCGACAACCTGAATAAGCCAATAACCAGTAACGAGATTGAAGCGGTGATCAAAAACCTCCCAAAAAACAAGAGGCCAAGGCCTGATGGATTCCCTGGGGAATTCTGCCAAACATTCAAAGAAGAAATAATACCTATTCTACTGAAGCTGTTTCAAAAAATAGAAACAGAAGGAAAATTTCCAAACTCATTCTATGAGGCCAGCATTACCTTAATCCCCAAACCAGGCAAAGACCCCATCAAAAAGCAGAATTTCAGACCAATATCCCTGATGAATATGGATTCCAAAGTCCTCAACAAAATCCTAGCTAATAGGATCCAACAATACATTAAAAGGATCATCTACCATGACCAAGTGGGATTTATCCCCTGGATGCAAGAGTGGTTCAACATTCGCAAATCAATCAGTGTGATAGAACACATTAATAAGAGGAGGGAGAAGAACCATATGGTCCTCTCAATTGATGCAGAAGAAGCATTTGACAAAATACAGCATGCTTTCCTGATTAAAACTCTTCAGAGTATAGGGATAGAGGGAACATTCCTCAAGTTCATAAATTCCATCTATGAAAACTCCACAGCGAATATCATCCTCAATGGGGAAAAGCCTTTCCCTTAAGATCAGGAACACGTCAAGGATGCCCACTCTCGCCACTATCATTCAACATAGTACTAGAAGTCCTAGCAGCAGCAATCAGACAACAAAAGGAAATAAAAGGTATTCAGATTGGCAAAGAAGAAGTCAAACTCTCTTTTCGCAGACAACATGATACTTTATGTGGAAAACCCAAAAGACTCCACCCCCAAATTACTAGAACTCATACAGCAATTCGGTAAGGTGGCAGGATACAAAATCAATGCACAGAAATCAGTTGCTTTCTTATACACTAACAACACAACTGTAGAAAGAGAAATTAGAGAAACGATTCCATTTACAGTAGCACCAAAAATCATAAAATACCTCGGAATAAACCTAACCAAAGAGGTAAAGGATCTATACTCTAGGAACTACAAAACACTCATGAAAGAAATTGAAGAAGACACAAAAAGATGGAAAAATATTCCATGCTCATGGATCGGAAGAATAAACATTGTTAAAATGTCTATGCTACCCAGAGCAATCTATACCTTCAATGCCATCCCGATCAAAATTCCAAAGACATTTTTCAAAGTGCTGGAACAAACAATCCTAAAATTTGTATGGAATCAGAAAAGACCCCGAATCACCAAGGAAATGTTGAAAAAGAAAAACAAAGCTGGGGGCATCACGTTGCCCGATTTCAAGCTATATTACAAAGCTGTGATCACCAAGACAGCATGGTACTGGCACAAAAACAGACATATAGACCAATGGAACAGAATAGAGAACCCAGATATGGACCCTCAACTCTATGGTCAAATAATCTTTGACAAAGCAGGAAAAAACATGCAGTGGAAAAAAGAGAGTCTCTTCAATAAATGGTGCTGGGAAAATTGGACAGCCACATGCAGAAGAATGAAACTCGACCATTCTCTAACACCATTCACAAAGATAAACTCAAAGTGGATGAAAGACCTCAATGTGAGACAGGAATCCATTAAAATCCTAGAGGAGAACATAGGCAGTAACCTCTTTGACATCGGCCACAGCAACTTCTTTCAAGATACATCTCCAAAAGCTAGTGAAACAAAAGCAAAAATGAACTTTTGGGACTTCATCAAGATAAAAAGCTTCTGCACAGCAAAGGAAGCAGTCAACAAAACAAAGAGGCAACCCACAGAATGGGAGAAGATATTTGCAAATGACACTATAGATAAAGGGCTGGTATCCAAGATCTATAAAGAACTTCTCAAACTCAACACCCAAAAAACAAATAATCAAGCAAAAAGTGAGCAGAAGATATGAAAAGACACTTCTCTGAAGAAGACATACAAATGGCTAACAGACACATGAAAAAATGTTCATTATCATTAGCCATCAGGGAATTTCAAATCAAAACCACACTGAGATACCACCTTACACCAGTTAGAATGTAAAAATGGGCAGGGAAAGAAACAACAAATGTTGGAGAGGTTGTGGAGAAAGGGGAACCCTCTTACACTGTTGGTGGGAATGCAAGTTGGTACAGCCACTTTGGAAAACAGTGTGGAGGTTCCTCAAAAATTTAAAAATAGAGCTACCCTATGACCCAGCAATTGCACTCCTGGGTATTTACCCCAAAGACACAGATGTAGTGAAAAGAAGGGCCATATGCACCCCAATGTTCATAGCAGCAATGTCCGCAATAGCCAAACTGTGGAAAGAGCCGAGATGCCTTTCAACAGATGAATGGATAAAGAAGATGTGGTCCATATATACAATGGAATATTACTCAGCCATCAGAAAGGATGAATACCCAACTTTTACATTAACATGGATGCGGCTGGAGGAGATTATGCTAAGTGAAATAAGTCAAGCAGAGAAAGTCAATTATCATATGGTTTCACTTATTTGTGGAACATAAGGAATAGCTTGGAGGACACTAGGAGAAGGAAGGGAAAAATGAGGGGGGGGGAATTGGAGGGAGAGATGAACCATGAGAGACTATGGACTCTGAGAAACAGTGTTTTAGAGGGGAAGGGGGAGGGAGGATTGGTTAGCCCGGTGATGGGTATTAAGGAGGGCACGTACTGCATGGAGCACTGGGTGTTATATGAAAACAATGGATCACGGGACGCCTGGGTGGCTCAGTCGGTTAAGCGTCTGCCTTCAGCTCAGGTCATGATCCCAGGGTCCTGGGATCGAGTCCCGCATTGGGCTCCCTGCTCCGCGGGGAGCCTGCTTCTCCCTCTGCCTCTGCCTCTCTCTCTCTCTCTATCTCTCATGAATAAATAAATAAAATCTTTAAAAAAAAAAAAGAAAGAAAACAATGGATCATGGATCACCACATCAAAAACTAATGATGTATGGTGACTAACATAACATAATAAAATTAAAAAAAAAAAAACAAAACACCCAGTGCTCCATTCAATACATGCCCTCTTTAATACCCATCACCAGGCTAACCCGTCCCCCCATCCCCCTCCCCTCTAGAACCCTCCGTTTGTTTCTCAGAGTCCATAGTCTCTCATGGTTCGTCTCCCCCTCCGATTTAAAAAAAGTTTTTAAACCGTTACTTCATTTCCCCCATTTTCCTTCTTTTTTCATTAAAACAAGTCTTTTTAATAACACTAAGCAAATTGCTTAATCTTTATCAAATCTCAGTTTCTTCATTTGTAAAGTGGAAAAAAAAATGACCTACAATAACCCTGCAGATAAGGGTTAGGATAAGGATAAGGATAGTGGCAAATACATTTTGAAAAGCACTGAATACCATTTACATGTAAGGTAAAATTAGCATACTGGAAGAAATACATGCAGCTTTCTCTGGGTTAAAGATGCAATCTTGACTGTGAAACTGATAATGTAGCTTGGGAAGAGTGAGCAGAGATTTGGCAAAAAATAAGCTGTAAGAAGCACTAAAAACTTCATGAATAATGTTTCTCTTTTAAACATATACTCAATGTGATTATTTCCTCAAGTAATAGAATAATCTTAAAGAAGTGTTATGTTTAGAAGAAAACATGATTTTTCAAACTTGTTTCGACATGCAGCTACAAGATATTCAGTACCTGGTAGAGAACATCTGGGCATCGCAGTCAGTGCTCAGTGCCTGGAAGGATCTCAACGATCTGGTCATGGTCAGGTGGGATAAGTCCTTGGAATGGTCCCCCTGGAACTGCATTCTTCTTACCAAAGATGAAGGTGTTGCTCATCTCAAGCTAACAAATATTGAAGAGGTAAGAAAGTAGAATTTGAGGAATTAATTTAATCATTGAAAATATTAGAGGATAACTTGACTGCCTTTTACTACATTCCATGAATAATTTACATACTTCCATTGGATTAAGAAACAGAGAATGAATAACAGTAACAAAATGTGTGGATGGTATGTATGGCTGAGATTAAAATTAAAAGGAAGCTAAGGCATAGAAAAAGACAAGATAAGAGATCCAAACATCTTACAAGTATCTAAACTTGATTCCCCTCTCTGCTAATAATAGCAAGTTCGAGCATGTCATTCCATGGTAAATTCCATGAGGGCGGGGATTTTATTTAGCTTATTCATGTCTATATCTCTTAATAAACTACACCAGTGCCTGTCACAGACTAGGGGTTTAGTGAGTATTTGTTGAATGAATAAATGAAATACCAGATAGATATTATATAACCTAGAATCTGCCCTTCTTTGATTAACCATCATGAGTCTGCCTAAAAAGCACACTAAATTCTCAAATTTTTCTCATAATCTTGTGCTCTAAATGGAAATCATACGGATGGGATATGGTTTTGAGGCTCCATTTTTCATTTTCTCCCAACTGACTAGGAGTGGGGAATGCGCTGTAAAAATTCAATACCATTTAATTTTAGTAACTTACAAGATGCAATCTGTAAAACATTTGATGAGCAGAATTGAGTTCATCAGAGAGCTTCACTGACACTGAGCAAGCTTAGGATTCCAACAGCTGATACTGATTCTCTGCCTTCTATTGATTAAATTTCTATACTATTAATTTCATTCAAAATGTCAGTTAAGAGAAAGAAATGACTTCAAATTTAATAGTCATTTTGAATGGTGCTATTCCCTGCTTGTGTTTTTATTGGGGAGGGAGAAGGTATAAGGAGGAGAAACTAGTTAAATTTTTAGCTTTTTTGAATAATTTTCTAGTAGAAGCCAGGCTAAGAAAAATTTCACTCTAGGGATCAAAAGAAAGAGCAGCATGAAACTGAAACTGTGTTAAATATTATATTTAGTAAACTCAACTGCTTCATAAATATTTAATCACTGGAGGCATAGCCAACACTACAATATTATTTCATCTAGGACCCATAGTGGGATTGAAGTTCATTCCCAAAGCTGATATTCTACTGCTTCAATTAATCCACACACTCCCTTTGTGTATTCAATCAAATTACTGCAGTACCAAATTAAATGTTCTATTCACATGCATTTCTAATTTCAGGATACTGATCTTACTGAATTTCTATAAATAGAGCTAAGGTTCTCAACCAGGCAAACTAAAAAAAAAAAAAAATGCCTTTTTATGGTTTTGGCCTACATTAATCTTGTTAAGTATTAATTTTCAGCCTCGTTAAAGAACAGTTTATATCTTGCCACAAGTTAAAGCCTTTCTAGAATTTCCTTAATGCACAGAGATATTTGCTTTCCCAGTAAGTAAAAAATTGCTCAAATTTTAAAATAATCTTGGCTCCCTGCAGTCATGACACAAGTTATACGAAAAGCCTGGAAAAAGACTTCTGTTCTCTGAACGTAAATGAGGCAGAGCAGTTTCTTGTGGTGTGCACATTGGTCAAAGTAGGAACAACAGTGGATTTAAAGTCAGGAGACCTGACCCAGTATTTCCCCATTTCTGTCACTAATAATCAATCTATAGGACATTAAGACCTGCCTTCTTTGCATCATAAATTTTTATAAAGGTCAGCTAAAAACATGAAATCAATACAGAGGATCAGAGCAGCCCTCGTTGAATTCTGGCTCTGTCACTCAGGAGCTGAGAGAGGTTGAGCAAATTTGCTGATGTCTCAGTGCCCTAGTTTTCTCATCTGTAAAAAGGAGATAATATGAAAAGGGGATAATATATATTGGATATCTTTCCATATTATTCTTTAAAAGTTGCTTATTGTTCCTGTGCTTGTATGTACCATACTATGCTTATCTTACCTTTAATGATTACATTTTTGTTCTATAAAGGTGCTTTGAAAACCTATAAAGTTCTGTACACATGTAATTTAATGTTGCATAATAGAAATGTGTTAGTTTTCTTAATGACGTAAGGACTAAGAAGTGGTAGAACACACTTAGTGCAAAGGATGAGTATTTTGCCCTGTTATATGTGTCTGTAGAGAGGAAACTTAAAAACAAGCCCAGTATTCTCCTACATAATTCTCTCTGCCAGAATATTGTGTGCTTTGGCTCCTTTTCTCCAGGCTTTCTTTACCTTTGTTTTGACACAATGGAAGGATCTTTAGTGAGGGATGTCTTACTTTTAGAAGACAAATTTTAAGAGGAGGTACAAGTTGTATTTGTGATTTGGTTGAAAAGAAGGGTTGATAAGATTAATAAAGGAAATAGATGGTATTTATTAATTAACCAGAATTTTCTTTTGAATGTGCTTTCCTCATACTGTGCTATGAGCTTGGAGAAAAACCAGGATGTGTAATGGACACAATTCTTCATTGTTTCAGTTGTATTCAAGTTTGGTTGCAAATAACATACTAAGCAATTGATAATGACTTAATCAAATGTGAAGTTAGTGTCCATCAAGCAAGAAGTCCAGAGGTTGGCAGTCTGGGGTCCGGATGGTGGCTCCACAATGCTCTCAGAAACCCACGCCCTCTAACTTTTTCTTCAGCTGTACTTAACATTTGACTTTCATTCTCATGCTTGTGGACTCTTAGGGATAAAATAGCTACATCATCTCCTGCATTCTCTTAAAAAGCTTTCTTGTAAGCTTTGTCCAATGGCTTCTGTTCTATATATACACATATGTATAATGGCCTGAAACTTGTCACATGCCCACCCCTCACTAGAATAAAGGCTAGGAAAGCTGAGCACATCACAAAATACAAAATCAGGCCTCTAAATACCAGTGGAATAGAGAGTGGATATTGGGTTGGCAGCAAGCAGTCTGCCACTCTCATTAGAAGACAGATGGTCTTATACGGTGGATTGCTACATAACAGAAAAAGTTCAAAGTTCTGTGCTAGCTGTGGAGAGACAAGAAGCCTAAACATTAATTAAGAATTAAAGTGGAAAGGTACAGAGGCTTGATAAAGACAGAAAGGTTATTTTCTATTTAGAAAACAGAAAATGGACTCATGAGGTGGGAATCTAAGGCAGTAAAAGGGGAGCAAAGAGAAGTTTATACTGTCAAAATACCATTGAGATCTTTGTTTTGGACCCTGGAGATCGGGATATAAGTACCAATTTTAGAAAAAATAACTCAGTCAAAAGCTGGTAATTGTATCAGTGTTGAAGTAGATTTAAAGAGTGAAGCAAGGTGACAAAATCGTTCATTCAAAAATAATTGAACTTGGGTGGTGTTGAGAGACACTTATATTAAAAAAACCCAGTTTGAACCTTCAAGGAGTATTTCTTATAATGGAGAGACTCTCAAGCAGGTAGTAAAATTGAAGGCAGAATGAACTAAATATTACAATTAAAATACATAATAGTACTTGCAAGTGAGAGGAAGGAGGGATTAGTTTGGACTCAGAGGTCAGAGGGGGAGAGTCAGGAAAGGCCTCAAGGTTAGAGCATCATAGCCGAGCCCTGAAAGATGACAGACAAAGTAGGAAGCAGCATTCTCTGGGCTGAGAGAACAGATAAGTAAAGGCACCGAGATATGAAAGTGTTTTTATTTTTTTGCTTGGCAAAATATATCTGTGACATTTAATAGAATTTGATTTTCTTTTCTTTTCAGGGATATGAACCCTTGTTTATTCACAAGATCAAACACAAACATATCCTGGCTAAGAACTATTTTTCTCAAATTCCAGTGCTGGCTTCATTTGTACTTGATGATGGTGAAATAGATGAGATCAGAAAGAAATATCACTCAGAAACAGCTCCTAAGATTATAGTGTCCCAGAGGTCTAGTCCCTAGAAGATCCAGGACTACTTGATGATCAGCATTTTTGTCCACTGCTAATAGAGGAATACAGCGGCTACACAGTATGGAAATAGAATTTTATCTTTTTATTGATTTTAATTGTTTTTTGTTTCTCATAGTATCATAAGTTGTATGAAGACAAAACATCCCTATATAAATGTTTTATTGTTAGACATTTCGTGAAAACTGAAATACAGTTTTGTTCCTGAAATTAATATTTTAAGGCAAAGAGAACATTTTATTTTTCATATTTTCACATTAAAATTTTTAAGAAATTTCAAGTACACTATAAAACCACAAACAAAAGCTAGTTTTAACTTTCAACTCAAATAATTTATTTTAGGTTAAATGTAGTTGTAGAATAGTCAGTATATGGATGATAGGAAACATAAAATTCTCTTTCTTAAAAATCTTTACAGGTAGGATAAAAAATGCTATGTTTTAATACAGCGATTTAAATCTTCACTTTTTTTTTTCAAAGATTTTATTTATTTTTTTGACAGAGAGAGACACAGCGAGAGAGGGAACACAAGCAGGGGGAGTGGGAGAGGGAGAAGCAGGCTCCCGCCGAGCAGGGAGCCCGATGCGGGGCTCGATCCCAGGACCCGGGGATCATGACCTGAGCTGAAGGCAGACGCTTAATGACTGAGCCACCCAGGCGCCCCAATGAATCTTCACTTTTTGTTTTCTACTTTTACCTTCCATCCTTCCTAAAATCCCAGTAAAACAACTGGAATTATTTCTAAACAAACAAACAAACGCATTCCATGCTGGAAAACAGGGTAAACAGTAGAACTATATTTTATCCTATGGGAAGAAAACTCCCAATGGGGCAATGATGACATTCTGGAGGAAGGACAAACTTGGTTAAGTAAACTGTAACAGCCCCATCCCCAATAAGCCAAAGGAATAACCTTGACTACATGCATGTCAGAGACCTACAGTGATGAACAGGGTATGTGTGTCAGTCTTAATAGGAAATTAATAGCACACTCAAAATAGGAAAATTCAAGGAGGGTATATTTACAAAGGACTTATTATAATGTGTGGGCAGTATTTAGGGAAACTAAAGGAATAGTGCAGGAACTCAGGGCCAATATGAGATAAGCTGTCTCGACCCCTAGTCTTAAATGAACCTGCGGAGGGAGATGTCTGAGAATGCTTGGTATAAAGATGATCACTGAGAGAATCAGAAACCAACTGTCATGGGATAGTCAACCCAGGTGGTCTCATGAACTAGAGAAATAAATACTCTGATTTCACGCTTCTCCCTTCCTCTAGTCTCCTGCTTGCATTTCCCATCGGTAGAACACAGAAGGAAAGCAGGAGAAATAGAATTCTGTTGGCATAATTCATGCAGTTTCAGGGCAAAGAGTGGAGTAGATAATAGGGATAGAGGATCTGGATGGCTAAATCGAAGGTATCTTGCTAGAGAGAAAGAATTTAAAGTGAAGCTCTATAACTCAAGTAGCAGTATTTCACACACACACACACACACACACACACAACATAATTTGAGAGAGAGAGGGGTGAGGGGAGAATTTTTCTCCTAATTCCCATCAGTAGTTAATGAGCTGTTCTCTTCAGTTTAGTGCTCAAGGAATTCAATCTAAATATTAATATTTGTTCTACATAAATATTTGCCAGTATTTCAGCAACATATTTTCTAGGACATCTACAAATATTTTTTTTATTTTATTTTTTAAAGATTTTATTTATTTATTTGAGAGAGAGAGAATGAGAGACAGAGAGCATGAGAAGGAGGAAGGTCAGAGGGAGAAGCAGACTCCCTGCTGAGCAGGGAGCCCGATGCGGGACTCGATCTCGGGACTCCAGGATCATGACCTGAGCCGAAGGCAGTCGCTTAACCAACTGAGCCACCCAGGTGCCCTACAATTATTTTTTTATTTAGCAAAATCATGGCACATGGTGATTGTTTTTAAGGAAATAAACATCAAGGAGGGAAGTGCTATAATGATGTTATTTTCAGGTTTCCATGGACAATTCAGACATTCTGGGAACTTTCTAAATGGCAAATTACAGATGGGATTAGATTGGAGACCATTTTGATCACTAATAAACAGGTAGCAATTCAAAGCAGACAACAGTGGGTTTACACTGGAATGTAAATGACCAGATTTTCACAAGACAGTGTACGAGAACATCCTATCTTAGAGAAGAAAGGGCTGGGGAGGCAAGCATCAAGGGAGAAATATTCAGATAGGGGCAAATAAGGGTCTTTGGGAATTCCATTATTTACCCTAGGGATGAAGCAACTGACTAGATAGCATTTGCTCCTGGTATGGAAGATTTGTGGAATACAACAGAGAGGGGTGGACCAGCTAGAGCAATTGAATTCATGTAGGGAAAGGGGCAGTACCTATAGGACTGGGAGAATAACCACTAAGGGGGAAAAACAGCTCAAGAACAGACTTTCTCCAATAATCTGGTAAACGCTTTTTAATCCTTCTGGAAGTACAGTTCTCAATTTAGACAGCTATCTGAAAATCCAAAGCAGAAGGTGCTAGAAGAGGTATCTGGTTAGAGAGCCGTCAGTGGGGGAAAAGTCAGGTTGCTACCCACTAAAAACCTAACTCTAGCATACCGGAAGCAACAGCTCATTTAGCAGTTGGTTCTCCTGCCTTCATAGTATCTGCATTCCTCTAGTTTAGGACCTGATGATGATACTTCCCTTGGTCCACTAACAAATGAAACTATAGGAAGTGTTTCCTTCTTTCTCCTTAATGAGGACTGTGTTATATAGACAGATGCCTAAATAATATAATAGGACAGAATTTCATATCTGCAAATTATAAAAACAAGCTGATGAAGAATAGTCACTAGATAGACAGAGATAGAGATTCAAAAATCAAAAAGGGACCCTTCTGAGGAATGAGAACAAATATTCATTTATCAAATCTCTTGATTCATGTTAAGGATATTTGATAGCATTTTTCATCCTTTGGGCAAAAAATGATACTGGGGAAAATTGCTATTACACAAGATAAACAATTGCTAAATTACCAAAAAACAACACATAGATGGCAATGAACAGCAGATTTGGTACATTAAAGATGAATCTAAAATAAAGATTTGATGGATTAGCTCAAGATAGTTCCCTAGAATTTAGAGGAAAAGGACAAATTAATGAAGTAGATGAGCAAAAATAATAAGTTTAATAATCTTGCTCTAACTACACTAGAGATAATATGAACCTAGAATGGAATAAAAAAGAAGAAACAATTAGCAAAGAGAGACTTTAAGCCAATTTTCCTAAGATAAAAAGACATATAACTTTAGTTGTGTAAAGAATCTACCAAGTACTGGGAAAATTAATATAGACACACACATAGACACAATCTCATGGTATTTCTGAATTTCAAGAATATTGGACAAATTCTGTAAGCATTCAAAGTTGGAGAGGAAAAGTTAGCCACAAGAAAATAAAATCAATAGCAACATCATAGATTTCTCTTCTCCAACACTAAATGCCAGAAGGGAGGAACATTTCTATTGAAGGATTTTGAATTTTGAGGGTAAAAAAAAATGACTTAAGAATTTTACTTTGGGGCAAATATTTATGAAGACAATAGAAAGACATTGTTAAGCGGAAAGCATATCATGAATCTCTGCGTACCCATTCTGTACTCCAGCCTGACCTTAAGACTGTAGAAGTAAGGTATGGGCATGATATCATAAATGAGAAATGGCAGTGAGTGCTACAATCTCAAGATCCTTTCTAAATGATCATTTGTATGAAACAATGTAATGAACAAAAATAATTCCTCGAGCATCTATACGGCAAAAAAAAATCTACAAAAATAATAGCCTGACTATTCCAATAAAATGTCTGGGTTCAGAGGGATGAAAGTGTTCCAAGTTTTTTTTTTTTTTTTTATGTTATGTTAGTCACCATACATTACATCATTAGTTTTTGATGTAGTGTTCCATGATTCATTGTTTGCGTATAACACCCAGTGCCGCATTCAGTATGTGCCCTCTTTAATACCCATCACCAGGCTAACCCATCCCCCTCCCCCCTCCCCTCTAGAACCCTCAGTTTGTTTCTCAGAGTCCATAGTCTCTCATGGAAAGTGTTCCAAGTCTTTTTAATGGGAGAAGGGTCAACAGATAGGTCGGAAAGTAGATATTCGAATATTTAGTTTAAAAATTTAAAGGCAACTGCTAGCAGAATGAGGATGAAATTATAAACACATTTCTAGAGAGAAAAAGGGAACAACAACAAACTTGAGACTATTGTGAAATAAAGGGTTTTGGTTTTGTTTTCCAAGGTTAGCAGGAAGAAGTACATATTAGAGAAAAAACAGGTTAAAAATATCACAGTGCATAAATTCAGATATGTTAAAGTTCTCTAGTAAAGGATAGTTATTATATTGTATCAAAAGAGTAAACTAAATGCTCTGTACCAGATATGTACCCCAAATGAAATGACATATAAAGGTTAAAAGTAATGATATTTAGTAAAATTGTAATAGTCACATATAAGCACACAACAAAAAATGTTGGTAATATTAATTTCAAGGATGAAACTGAGAAGAAAAATAACAGAGCAAAGGGAGTTACTTTATATTGATAAATTATTATTCACAATATAAATGAATAATTAATCTCTGTTAGATACAAAAGTAAGTTTTTAAAAAGTCACTTGAAAAACCATTCTCCATAGGTTTCTTGCACTTCTGCATCTCTTTTGAGCAGAGATAGTAGTTCTTTTCTTTAGACTTATTTTGAAGGATGTTTGTATAGCAAGCAGTCTTGGAAGATAGGGATAGTGTTTACTGTTCGCTATAAAAGATTCAGAGTTTCTACGCCTAGTATTTCTACCCTGCAATGTGTGTGCTTGTGTCATCCGGACTTTATATCACCCTGGGGGAATTAGGGCAAAATGCTGATATTCTGGCTGCTGCTATTTCTGTGAACAATGAATTGTACTTCATCTCTGACCCAGGAGTCTCATGTCTTCCGCTGTCATCTATGAAATTCTGGCAGGCAAATTTGTTAGCTTGTAATTGGTTAGTGTCTCAGACCCTTCACAGTTCTTGACCCAGATAACTTTAAAAATGAAAAAAAGAGCAGTAAGTCAAGAGGTAGAGAGTGTTGTTTATTTTCTCTTTCCAGGAGCGCTGGGTGACTGATTGCAATTCTCCATGCTCTCGAAATGAGGCAGGATTATATAACATGCTTTGCCCAAAGTGTAATGTGAGTAAAATTGTCTTGTGTCACAATTGAGCATTGAAAGAACAAAGAATTCTGATTCTATAGATATTCTTCTTCTAAGGAATAGAAGAAGAATGAATACTCCCAAACTCATGAGGCCAACACATCCTTGATATCAAAATTTGACAAGGCTTAGTACAAGAAAGAAAGTGATAGGCCAACTTCACAATGAATATAGATGCAAAAATCCTAAACAAAATATTAGCAAATAAAATTTAAAAATGTGAGAAGATAAAATAACATGGCTTTTGCTGGATATTCTTCATTTGCTTCTTCAGATCTACCTTCCACCCTTCTCTCTGCTTTGTGCCCTGAGAGGCTGCTCTTTATGCACCGCATCAGTGACTATGTAATGTCCTCCAGTTGTCTTTGGTCAATGGGAAGCATCAGCAGGACATTTGAGGTCTGAAAGACAGACAGAGGTACGGTGTTTTTCCCCTGGCTTCTTCTGTCTTTTCGATCTGTTATTGTCAGTGACTGCATTTATGTGCCTAAGACCATATCTCTGGTTGCATGGTCAGCCCTTCTACTCTATAGCTCTCTTTGAATTCTGAGGTTCATTCCTTCTTTTTACTCCGTCAGCTTATGGGTGAATTGCTTTCTTTTTTAGTTAGGTTTAAGGTGTTTCCGGTTTTCATTTTGATTTCCTTAAACAGTGCCCTTCCCTTTGTAAACAAATCTTTTTCTAAATACTTCTCAAATTAACCAGTTTGAGTGTACCTGCTGGACCCTGACAAAAACAGTGATTGGTACCAGGAACGATCCCAGCAAACAGACTTCAAAATGGAATCTAGGCTTTGGCTGTTCACATAATAGAAGAACATATGGATAACCTCCTTGCCAGGGGGAAATAGGACACTGGTGATACGCAGCATGTGGTAGCATCATGATTACTCAAAATATCACAAGTGGTGGCATAGACTGGGGTGCATGTGGAGGATAAGCATAGCGAGATCAAATGGGTGAGCCAGTTAGTCACTTTGATGACAAAGATTGCACCATAGGATGGTATTTCTTACACCAGAAAGGGTTCATAAGGGAAAGGATAAACTGAAAGCCTTGAAGGTCCAACACAAGGCCCAGAGAGAAATTTAGAAAGCCTTTATGAGAACTCTACAGAAATTACTGATCTCATGTGTTTACATGGCAGAGGTGGCTGAGGATTAAGTCTAGAGCCGAGTGTAAGGCTTATAGAGTTGTATTGTCAATTAAGTGTGCACCGCAGCTAGATCTCATGCTAAGGTAAGGATAGTGGTGAGGAAGAACAAGCAAGGTATGGTCTGGTATGAGTTAGCCTATATACTGAAAGAGTTGTAGGATTGTGTCAGTTTTTATTAAGAGTCAGGGGAGCATGTATAAGAGTTTATTCTAACACTATTAGACCAAAAAGGATAAAACAAAAGACTGTATCAAGCCAAATTCACGTGCTTGCCTAGAATTCAGGATTTTATATGTTGGTTGGAGGCCCTGTGAATTGCTAGATGTGTTAACTGAAGCCTGGACTCAAAAATGGCATATATTGATGAGCTCAAAATGTACGAACTTCTCTGGAAAACATTACTCAGGAAAATGGGTTGTAGGGGTGGGCTCTATTATGTGTGACTTTCTCAGACACCTCTTAGAGGTGTTGGTACTCCACAAGAGGATCTTCACCAAGGCATTAAGAAATGCAGTCATGAGTGGATTACCAGCATCCTTGAAAAGCTCTGTGGTAGTTGTTCCCTATAGGCTGGAGATGACAGGGGACATGCTGTACTAGAATTTGATAACCTGATTTGATGGGAACAATGTGATCCCCAATGCTAAAAGCCAACTGGTGAAGTTTAATCATCAGAGAAAAAGAGAGCAGAGTTATGATAAAAAGCCCTAGGAGCCAAGTGATTTGACCCTGCAGGGGTTTATAACGATTAAATGATAATCAGATCCATGGGAATGAAATGGGCAGCTGTATTCATTTCCTAGGGCTCCTATAACAAATTACAACAAATTATGTGGCTTAAAACAACAAGGATTTATTCTCTCACAGTTCTGGAGGCCGGAAGTCTGAAATCAAGGTGTTGGCAGTGCCACACTCTGGATGCTATGTGAGAGAATCTTTTCTTGCCTCTCCTAGCTTCTGGTGGCTCCAGGAATTTCTTGGCTTCTTTGACTGTATTATTCCAATCTCTGCCCTTATGGTCACATGTGGCCTCCTTCTTTTTATGTGTCTATCTTCTGTTCTTCTTTCTCTTATGAGGATACTGATCACTGGATGATTCACTAAGTGACTATATTACTAAAAAATGCCCATAATGAACTGTGTGTTATCAGATTCACCCTGTCATAAAGTCAAATGTACACAGCATCATTCCAATGTAAAGTGGAAATTGTATATCCAAGAATGCCCTTGCAGGTTTGGAAGTTACGGGTAAACCACACGAAATAGGTACTTCAGACTCCTGTGGTATATGCTCCTCCTGATTTCCCACTTAGCCCTCAACAAACAACTATGGCTCATGGAGAGTTCCCTCTGGTCATTTAAATGGAAGAAAAGAAAACTGGCGTTTGGAGGATCTGCATACCATAGTGTCAATAGATGGTCTGGTTTAGGGAAAGTTCTGCACATATGCTTCCACTGTATTACAGCTCCGCTTTGGAAGGCCATGAAAGACACAGATAAAGAATTCTCTCTGAGGGAAGAATTTCAAGTGGCGCCATCTCATTATCCACTTTTTGTGCAGTGGGACATAGTTGGTGGTATAGATCCACAGAGATCCATGGGCAGTGCCTAAAAGATTAATCAACTGGAAGGAGACTTAGAATAATATTTAAATATTGGTGATAAGGAGTTTGGGGGAGATGTGTGTGGGTAAGCCTGTCCTAGGTAAGAGCACTCCAGATGGCATCCCACTACAGAGGACGCTGTCAATCAAGCGTTCGAGGTTATCGTCCTGTGTATCTCAGTCAGCTTCTTTTACTAGATTTCTGGGGTTTGCTCAATGACTTCATGTATAAACTAACCTTGACAGTATGGATGGGACTCATCTATGGGTTTAACAACAGGGATTTTGCTTCACCAAGGCTCATTTAGCTACCCTCACAGCTGGGTGTCTAATTTACCAATGGTAGAGGACAATAATAAGCTACAAGCTGATAATATTCCCCAGGGAAAGCAGCTGGTGATCTGATGGATAGTTGAGTATACCGGATTTTTTTTTAAATCAGGGAGAGGGCATTCTCGCAAATATGGATGTTTAATACGCATACGGATTTGTCTTCCTTGCTTCTAGTAATTCTGTCATGGACCTACAGGAAGCATTACTTATCACTATGATGTCATGTATTACATTACCTTCAACCAAGGACTCATTTCACAGAGTAGGAAGTGAGACAATGGGTTCATGCTCACAGAGTTCACTGGTCTTACCATGTCCTTACTACCTAGAAATATCTAGCTTGATAAAATTCTAGAATGGCCTACTGAAGGCTCAGTTATGGCATCATCTGAGTGACAGTACCCTGGAGTATTGGAGTGCTGCCTTACAGGATGTAGTATATGCCTTAAATCATTAGTCAGTATGTGCTGTCTCCTTCACAGCCAGAATGCATTGTCTGGGGAAAAAAATGGGCAGAGCTGACTAGTGGATGTTGCTGTCTCCCCATCCTAAAAGTACACAGAACTGGGAACCAAAGGAAAAAGCTGAATGCGGCCCCTTTCACTATTATGCCACATAATCTATGTAAAATTATCACTTTCCATTCCTTCAACCTTGGACTCAATGGATTTGTAGGTCTTAATGCACAAAGAAGAAATTCCTCCAGGGAACACAATAATATTCCCACTGAATTGGAATTTGAGACTCACAACACAATTCTTTAGAGAGCACAAATGGTCAGATAAGTGTGTCTAAGTGAACAGGTCATAATTTCTATCTTTTACAAGTTGAGAGTTACCAATACCTGGTTGAGAAAGAACATTTTCATAATTTTTTTCATTTTAAGATTATTTTATTCTCATCAGGTCTCACAAAAGTCCCTGGCAACTCCAAATGATATTCCAGATAGTATGCTATGGTGCCCTAATTGAGGCAGTACTCCATGTTGCTTTATGGGAATAATGCATCATTCCATATGGGCATTATAAAATATCATTTTGCACTCTCAAAACTATCACACATAAAATTTTGTAGAATGGTAATATATATATTTAGAGGGAAGACTTTCAGAGGGAGAATTGAAAAAATTTAGTCAAAAGAATAATATACTGGATGCTTTTTGCTTGAGAAGAATGTATATTCTGTTGGATGATGTAGTCTGTAGATGTCCATTATATGCAGCTAATTGGTGGTAGTGTTGAGTTCTACTATGTCCTTACTGATTTTCTGGCTGCTGGATCTGTACATTCTGGCAGAAGGATGTTGAAGTCCCTAACCATAACAAAATAATCCTAATTCCTCCCTTCCATCCCTTGTATCATTGCTGTTATTCATTTCACTCATATATATAAGCATATAGGTGATATATACAAACACACACAATTGAATGCATTTTGCTATTATTTTGAATAAAATGTGGGGACTTCTAAGCTTTTTTACGTGCTGTATCAGAAGCCCCCTGGATGCTCTTGGCTTGGAAAGAATTCTAACAATCCTTTACAAACTTAAATTTAATTCACTGTAGATTTTTTAAAACATTTCTTATATTACACATATAATACACATAAAATAGATAAGAGTCAATTTAAAAAACATATACCTATACTCGGTTTTCAGTCTTAATGATTCAGGAAGAAATATTTCCACTACAGTCCCCATAAATATTATGCATTTATGTAATCAGGAAAGGAAAATATATACCAAAGAATGAACTGCTCAACTATGAACGGTTAGTGACAATGACAGTGTCTACTTTTCATAGCATTTTATGTACAGCTGTTGCAAGACGTCTGTGAAATCTAAACTGAATTTGACCTTCTTCTTTCCCATATACAATGTAGAATTAAATTACAATCTCAACGAATACATGTTAAAAGTGATCTCAGAATCTAGAGAGCTGATACATTTGCATCGTGTCAACTGAAATTACGAGCTTATCAAAAACTGAACTGAGCAATGTTTAATCATTGCGGATGCAAATGACCTAGTGTGAAGATGAATATAGGGGATGCAGAAGCAAATTGATACTGAACAGAGTATAAAAGTTTTGCACAAGTCGAAGTCTGTATTTTCTGACTCTCCAATATAATATACTGGAGTTTAGTATTTCATGCTAGTATTGGATCTGTGAATTGAATTAGGTGCAAGAACAAGTAATGAAAGAAAGAGACTGGATTGTTTTTTCCTAATAGCTCTTCAAATTGTTATCTACACAGTATTCATTTTCACATGCTGGATATTACCCTTGGTTGTTTTTTTTTTTCTACCTTCTCTCCCATGTCTCTACTTAATTCTAATCTTATTTTATTTTTTAAGGCCAGCCAGTTGTACTTCATTCACTCATTTACTCATATATTCAGCACATAGTTCTCAGGTTTACTATGGACTAGTTATTATGCCTTGGGGCCACAATGTTAAGTAAAATACTATCCATGCCCTAGAGGAACCCAGGTAAATGGATAGACAAAAGTTGCAATCTTTCTGTGCTTCCTCATCTATAAAGTAAAGTTGGCAATACTTCAGCTGCAGGATTGTTAAAATATAGATGGTATATGTAAAATATAGGGGAAAGGAAATATTAAATGTTAAATGAAGGATTAAAGTTTGCTTCCTTTAAATGTTTTTTAAGACAGCATTTTTTTTTTTCTTTTATGATTTTATATGCAATATGTTGTTGGGGGGACACTCAGAATTAGATCTGTCCTCTCATGACTGGTCATTTTTTGTGTGTGGCCTACATGCTTGTTAACTATAAGATAGTGACATGGCTCTCCGGGAGTTTGCCCAACAGCCAGTGGATGCTAATTTGACCCATGAGTCATCCCTTGTCTTTACTGTTTCCTTTTATTCAAAAGAGACAGAACTCTGAGAATGTTCCAGGTGTATAAAGTGAACAACTACTGTGATACTTTGCAGCTGTGAGCTTTACAGGTGTTCAAGAGTTTATGAACTTCTGTGGCACTTCCTCAGAAAAACCCATCTTCACAACAGCTTTATCTGCAAATTGTTTGCTTGGTTCTCTCCTCCACTCAGCTTGGCTCCTGACTAATGCTTGTGTTTGGCAGCTTCCAATGGTCTTCCTAACCTGTATTTATCTTCCCTGAATTAGAAGCAGCTAGGCAATTTTAGGAAGACAACAACTCACTAATTCTCTCTTTTCTAATTTGTAAAGCCAGTAAATCTCTCAAACTTTGGGAAACTGCTTTGACTTTGAAACAAAGAACTGTATATGGTCTTTAACTTTTTAGCCTTTATAATTTACAAATATCCTCTTAATGTAAAAGTTTTTAAAATACCAGTTATTAGAATAAAAATATTACATATTGTGATAGCTCTATTTTCCTTACCTGTTTTTAAGTTGATATGAATAAAACCAACTGGAGTTGGTCTTGCATTGTAAGAAACTAATTTGTATTATGTACAGCAAGTAGCCAGAAAAGACTCTTGAGTTGAAAAAAAAAAATTAAGTTGCTTTGAATAAAGAATAAAGAATTCTTATCTGCTAAACAAAAACCCCAGCTGTTTTATTTATTTATTTATTTATTTATTTTTAAAAAGATTTTATTTATTTATTTGACAGAGAGAGACAGCGAGAGAGGGAACACAAGCAGGGGGAGTGGGAGAGGGAGAAGCAGGCTTCCCACCGAGCAGGGAGCCTGACATGGGGCTCGATCCCAGGACCCTGGGATCATGACCTGAGCCGAAAGCAGCCGCTTAACCGACTGAGCCACCCAGGTGCCCCACCCCAGCTGTTTTATAGTAACAATATATTTTTGTGATTATTTTCTTTGGAGAAAATTCCAGAGATATTAACTATCTTTAGGATGAATTTAATGTCTGCTGTTTTTTCCAGCTTTTAAATTACATTATTATTCGACTGAACTTATCTCGATCTGCCTTTTAAACCACTTGTAAATAACCATTAGGGGAAAACCTACTGTGGAAGCCAAAATGTCACAGTAGTGGTCAGGATCCCTTCAGGTATGCAAGTGTGGAAAAAGAAAGCAGCCTTGGATATTTGATAAATCATAATAGTACTTTGTTTTAAAAGCATCGATATGCTAATAAAAATGCTATGATAAGAAATAGCAAAAGTAGTCATGTTATTCTTTTAATAAAAGCCATATTACACAAGACATAAATTTGACAACCTATGACTCATAAATAGGATCCTAAGTCCCTGAGTATACCTATAGTTGCAGTTTTTATTCGCAATGGGTGAAGTGTATGTAAGGAATTTATTTTTATTGCATCATTTTATTGTTGAGGTAAAACTTGTAAACAGTGAAATACATGGACCCTATATGTATGATTTAGTGGATTTTGAAAAATGTGTATACCTATATAACCAATATGTTATAGAACATTTACATTACTTCAGAAAGTAGTTTTGTGGTCCCATACAGTCCATTCTTACCCACCATAGACAATCACCATTCTGACTCCAGTCATCAAAGATTAGCATTGCTAGTTCTTGAGTTTTATAAAGAATTCTTTTGTGCCTGGCTTCTTTTGTGTAATATAATATTTTTGTGATTCACTGATGTTGAATGCATCCGCAATTTGTTCATATTTATTGTTGAATGATATTTTATTTGGATTCCTGCCAGGTTTTGGGGGCTGGTATAAATAAGTTGCTATGAACTTTCCTTTACCAAGTCTTTTTCTGGGCATATACTTTCATTTCTATTGAGGAAATATCTAGAATTGAAATTGTTGGGTTGTAGGGTAGGTGTATCTGCAACTGTAGCACAAAGTGCTAAACAGTTTTTTCCATAATTGGTGATATTATTTTGCATTCCCACCAACAATGTATAAGAACTGTATTTGCTGTGAATCCTCACTAGCATTTAGTGGTGTAGGTCTTTTTGTCATCTTATTGGATGTGAAGTGGCATCTTATTATAGTTTTAATTTACATTTCCCTGTTGCCTAATGAACAACTTTTCATGTTCCTATTGTATCATTCTTATACACTCTGTTTGATTGTGTTTCTGCAAGTGCTTCACCCATTTTTTTTTTTTCCAATTCCAAAGGGAATGTTTATTAAAGGTTCAAGAGTAACTGTCAAGCCAGTCTTTCTCAGGCTTCGCATGCATAAAGAA
The DNA here is from genome assembly GCF_011800145.1 of Mirounga leonina. Classification (NCBI taxonomy): domain Eukaryota; kingdom Metazoa; phylum Chordata; class Mammalia; order Carnivora; family Phocidae; genus Mirounga; species Mirounga leonina. The sequence continues at coordinate 63,498,885 of NW_023270451.1, read as the reverse complement.
ATCATTATGACAAAGGAAGGTATCAACTACATACTAAAACTTAGAGCTTGCTAGAACAAGTTTCAGGTGTATGAATGCCAGCCACCCAGGACATACCTGGTCTTCATAATTTTATACAGGATATTCCGTCAACTAATTTCAACACAAGTTTATTTTGTGTTGAAATTAAATTCATTTAAATGTGTTAAATTCAAGTAAGAACTAACACTTAAAGACATTGATAAAATAATGTAGTTATTTCAATAGCAAACAAACACTTTTTTCTTAAAGATAGTTACCACTTTTTAAGATCAGTAATGCGCTACACTGGGAAAAAAAAAAAATTAAACCCTAGACAGGGGAAGTCAACTATACTATTCACAGCAGGAACTATTCCAGAAGCAGCAGAAGGTTCAAGGATATAAATGAGATTTAAGAGGAGGTAGACTTGAGTTTACTGCCAGAAACTCACAAAGACCTCTGTTGATCTGAGAAGGTCCTCCAAGCTGGCTTTCATTCAAGTCTCTTAAATCTCACTGAGAGGGAGAGAAGAAAACCTAGCCTTGCCCCCAATTTTCTGCTATTTAGTGCCAGCTCTCATCAATTTTCGCTCTTCTTTATGTAACTTAGGAGTTCGTCTTTCTCCATTTGGTAGCCGCTTTTTTCCCACTGTTCTCGCAACTGCTGCAACAGAGCCCCAATTTCTTTTCCTGAAGAAGTGCCCACTTTTCTGATGTCATGGCCACTCACAGGAAATGGAGGAATGCACCACTGCTGCATCTGCTGCAGAAGACCCCGCTCTCCCTGGTACTTCAGGAGTTCACACACGTGGGTCATTGCGTCAGATTCCCTAGAATCTATAATGAAGTCTTGATAGGGTTTCAGTGGCTCTGAACTATCCGTTGCTTTAACTAAATCTTTCCTGTTTTTAACTATGAATATACCAAGGTTCTTCTCTTCTTTTGAAATCTTCAACCTCAAATCCAATTTTGTGACATCATCCTGTACTTTGCATAATGAGGCCAAGAGAGTCATTGGCTTTGGTGAAAAACCATCAGCATTTTTACTAACTTCATTAAATTCTTCTAAACTTGCACTAGTAGGTAAGCCTATGTAAGGAGCCATATCAAGATCATGGAGGAGGTGAATCAAATGATTTACATGGTTACCAACAAGAATTTTTTTCAATTCCACCCAAATCCTCTCTCCTGATATTCCAGCTAAGCCTTTTGCATTTTCTGCAATTGCTTCCAAAGTCGCAGGATCATGGTCACCAGGTTTGTCTACAATTCTCCCGTAAAACCGGAAATATCGTAAAATTCGAAGATAATCTTCTTGTATCCTCTGTTTAGCATGTCCAACAAACCTAACTTTCTTATTTTTTAAATCTTCATAACCATTGAAGTAGTCAAATAAGTTACCATCAAAACCTAAAAACACAGAATTTATAGTGAGATCTCTGCGTTCAGCATCTTTCTGCCAATCAGTTGTGAATTCTACCTCAGCATGTCTTCCATCAGTGACAACATCAATCCCCACAGTGTAGTAATTTCAAAATTTTCTTCATGAAGCCTGGCAGTAATTGTTCCATGCTTTTCTCCTTTGTTGTTTATCATACGAATACCCGCAGCCTGAAACATGTCCTTCATTTGAGCAGGGGTAGCAGTGGTAGCAAAATCCACATCTTGAGGCTTTACTCCATTTAATAAATCCCTCACTGCTCCTCCTGCTATTCTTAATTCATGATTTTCTTTGACAAATAATTCTGTCAGACTCTTCAATCCTGCTGTGAACAGTGACTGGAATTCTGGAGACTGCAACTTCATTGTAAATAGATACTGCTTGAAAAGGCACAGCCTACTCCAACTACCGCTCAGTAATGGCCTGCACCAGGGATTCAGGCACCTCAGCATCTGGGGGCAAGGTCACCAACCACACATCCAGACCACGTGGGGAAGAAAAACAGTGTCCTTCCAACTCCGCCTAAAATTAGAAAAACCCGCTGAAGACCCTGGCCTTGAAGAGGCGTGTGCCGCCCCTCACACCACGTGCCAGACCGAAAAAGCTTAGTGAGACCCTCGGGGGGCCGGCCCCAAAGAACGGAAAGTGCCGGGGAAGCCTGATGATTCAGCCTGCAGTTACTGGAACGTGGCAGGGACGCGGCCCCACGACCTGCACGTTGAGCTCTGTTCCGCAGTGGAGAGAACGCCTCTCACCGCCACAGGCTCGCACCCTCCCCAGGAGGCTCCATCGCCCCACTGCCCTCCCTGTGGCGCGCACCCGCACGCCCGCCCTCCCTGCCGCTTCACCCATTTTTTAGTTGGGTAGGTTTTCTTATTATTTAGTTGTGTTTTTTATACATTCTGGATACAAGTCCTTTGTCAGATGCATGTATGGTGTATATTTTCTTCCAGTCTGTGGCTCTCTGTTTAATTGTATTAGTTGTGTCCTTTCATGATAACAGTTTTTACTATGAAATTATAAAATTATGATCATTTATTTCTTTGGTGGTTAATGCTTTTGTGTCCTAAGAAGAGTTTGCCTTCCCTAACGTTTAGCAGGTATTGTTTCTTTCTACTTGCTTTGTAGTCTTAGCTTTACATTAGGTCCTTGATTTATCTGAATTAATTTCTGTGTATTAAGTGAGATTGGGATTGGTTAAAGTTTCTTTTTTTTTAAATATGAATATCTAGTTGTGCTAGCACCATTTGTTGAAAGGGATATCCTTTCTCCATTCTTTATTGGTACTTTAATTGATTTTCTGTATTCCTTGCTGTCTACTTCATTGATATCTGCTCTTTTATTAATTTATTGTTTCTATTTATTTTGGGTTAATATGGTTTTTTTTTAAGATTTTATTTATTTATTTGACAGAAAGAGAGAGAGAGAGAGCACAAGCAGGGGGAGCAGGGGAGGGAGAAGCAGGCTCCCCACAGAGCAGGGAGCCCGATTTGGGGCTCAATCCCAGGACCCTGGGATCATAACCTGAGCTGAAGGCAGATGCTTAACCAACTGAGCCACCCAGGTGCCCCAAGAGTCCATGAAGATGAACCCAGGTGCCCCATAATCCATGAAGATGAACTCTTGTTACCTGTCCCTTAATTGGGGAATGCATTGGTTACTGGGAAGAGCATTGGCAATAGGCACTGGGCTAGTGATCAAGTACATTTTCCTATTTATCACTCTAAAAAATAGAAGTAACCAATACATGAGTGAATATAGATTCCAAAATGCTTTCACTAATGAAACCCTGACAGCTTAACTTCTTAACCCCTTCCACAATCTACAAGTCCTCCCTGCTGGGAAATTCCTATCATTTAACCAACTTCTCTCATGTCACAGACAAGGCCTATGTGCTCTGTTCCACTGTAAGTGAGGATAGAAAACCATTTTTACCATTTTTGGTATAATAACCTCTCATTTGATACCTAGAAATTGCATGGTTAACTTTTTCACCTGATGTCTATTACTTATTTCCACAGAGACTAGCATAAATTTTGAAATTTCTTTACAAAGGGACACACCACCCCAACTCCCTTTAACTCCAGCTTTACTGGGAAGCACCACACAGTTTTCCCCAAGGCCATTCTTGATTTCAGGTGACAAAACACAGGCTACTTGCTATAGGTATATTGACTCATGCCTGTTACTTCTTCTTGAGTCTGAGTCTGCAATTGGTTCCTCTGTAAATCTCCCTCTTTTGAAACTAAATGTTCAGAAAGGATATCTAAACTGATGTGAGGCTGTTTTTTTCAGCACAAGTGATTTCTCAAAGCTCTATGCCACTATTCTTCATTCCAGCTATTAAAATTCATAGCAGCAAACTCTGTGAGCACTGGATCTATGTGGGCTGGAGGTAAATTTAAGCCTTAACAGAGGATATCACTCATAAGGCAAGATAATTTAAAGATGGTCTCTTTGCATTTGAATTTTAAAGCATTACAGCAGGAAGAAATAAATGTTGCCAGTGTAAATTTATGTATGGATATGGCTTCTGAAAATTATCTTTAGAATCAACATATGGATCCCAGAGATCCTATAATAAGCTTGGATAATGGAAGATCACTTATTTTTATCTCAGTTTATTTTTAAGGATGATTTTATACATTTTAATATCCACAGGAGCCAAAACTGTATTTCCACAGGAGAAAGACATGTATGGCAATCCAAAAGATTGAAGCCAAGTATCTGTCCCCAAACTTAAAGTTATAAGACGATCTCATTTGACCATCTGGGAAAACAGTATTAAATAGATAAATTGCAAACAGTGGCCATGACCTGCAAAAGTAATCTTTTTATTGTAGCTGTATCCTGTCTCCCACATAGGATGGCAGTAACATTACAAAGGTAATTTTGGCACTGATAGGCGTAGAACGTCCAGTTAAATTTAAATGTTTATTTGCTATATTTTTATTGGCTAAATCTAGCAACTCAATTATAGGGGTAATTCTTTGGTCTTGTGTGCCTCATTTCATTTGGCAGCAGGCAGAGAATTGGAGACTTTCACTAGAACCAGAAAAATTATTCATTATTTTTAATAAACTTTCTTCATTCTTCATTCTCCTCCCCAGGCCTTTCATTCTCAAGAGCTATAAAGCACAGCAAAACCAAACAGAACATGGTGAAATTAATTAATGGTGTTTTAATTTCACTTTTATCTGTGCTTATCTATATAAATAATGCACATTATTATAATGATTTTAGCAAGACAAGTTGTTCAACCAATTTATGAAACCCTTCTAGGGCAGCAGAAGGTATCCTGCCTCCCAATCTAGATTCCCTGACGTTCTCTGCTAAATGTCTTATGTTTTTAAATAAATTTAGAAAATCTATGCACTAGTACTCCTGTTAACTAAGCCAGGGAAGCCAACTCTTTAGGTCAAGGAGGAACTTCAGTGTCCTGTTTCCTGTTTACGTGGAATTTACATCTTGTTCTTGGCAAGGCACCAGGATAAACAAGCTTGGACTAAGGTTAGGGAGACAGAGGGAGGGAACGAGAGAGTGTTGGGCGAGGGCTAGAGAGGAGCCTAAGCAAGTGTGTCGTTTGGGAGAGGTTCTTTGGGAAGGACAAAGGCACAGTGCTCTCCATCCCCCTCAAAACACACCAGGGAACAGCAGCTGTTTGAGTGGAGCTGTTGCTTGGGCTTGCCAGGCTGACTTGGGTTCCAAGGTTTTTTTGTCTTTCTGGTGTTAATTTTACTTGCTTTGTCATCATTCTAATTTTTGTCCTGCCTTCCCCCCCCCCGCCCCCCTTTGGAACTGATCACTTGTTCACTACATGTATCTCTAGGAGATCTCCCTGTGATTATTGTGGGAGACAGTGATTGGGAAGGGAGGATGGGCATAGGATTTCACAAGGTAGCCGTTCAACCAGAGTTCTGTGATATTTTTATCTCTAGCATAATTTATCCTGGCCACAGTATTTGGGAGCAAATATCTTGGATTTTATTTTTAAGGCTTAAGTGTGAAGTGTGATGATGTAGTTTCTTTCTTGCAAGTCTCTTAAGTATACCAAAAGCATTTCCTATTGGATTTAAAAGCCAAACTGATGTGCCAAAGGGCCAACGGTGGGCAAAATTCAGACCCTGGAAAAAGTGACTGGGGCTCTCTTTCACCCTACCACGTATTCACTCATTTGGCTGGCCCTTCTCGGACCTCAAATACCAGAGCCCGATTCCCTCATATTACATTCTGTTTTCCCACCAGGGTACTCTATCCAGCTCTTTACCTTTTTCTCCTACCTGTCAATTCAGTTGTTCATTCAGTTATTTATTAGTTCATTTTGCAAATAATTATTATCAGCTATGTACTTGGCTGTTCTAGGTGCTGAAGTGCAGCAGTGAATAAAGCAATGTTCTTGCCCCCATGTGCATGTGGGGGTGGGGGGCAAATAATAGATAAGTAATATAGCATGTAAGTATATAAATATATATAAATATTTAAATATAAAAGTATAAGTATATAATTCAGCTAGAGATAAATACCATTAAGAAAAGTCAAAGTGAGAAGTTCATGGAGGGCCTCTTTGATGAGATGAGGTGATATTAAGCAGCAACCTAACTGAAGTGAAGGAGTAAGGCAGGCAGATAACTGGGGTGGAGAGTTCTGGGCAGAGGGAAAAGCAAGAAAGCCAGTGTAGGAGAAGGTGAGATCTAAGTGGTAGCCAGGGTCCAGATCATGCAGGGCCTTGTAAGGACTTTGGGATTCCTTTTGGAGTGAAGGGACAATACTGTAGGGTTTTAGATGCAGGAAAATTACAAGGTAAAACTGATATTGTGAAACACTTGGGTAGCATTTCCCAAACATACCAATTGTTTTCATGCATCTGAGGCTTTGCATATGCTATTTTGTCTGCCCTCAAATGTTCTCTCTTAACCCATCTCTCTGCCCCCATTGTGTTTTGTACAGACAGCTGTTATGCGACATTCATTATAGTATGCTCTAATTCTTTATTAGGAGACTATCTCTTTCAATTGTGAAGCTGCAGATGATGCCCTCGTGCATTATCCACCAAAGTTAGAACAATTCATGTAGCCCTTCCCTTATCAAAGTGTTGAGTGGGTACCTAAATGATGTTGAGTGGATAAATAAATAATAAATGCTTCAAATTCTTATTTCACTAAGAAGTGAAGTTCCACATTAGAAAATCCCTTTAACTCTGAAGATTGATTTAACAATATACAGCATGAACTTGGCTTTTATGTATTTTTCTAAACAGACTCTAAAAGCTAACTAGAGTCAACAGCCTGTTTTACTATGTATTGTTCTCTAAATTTTTTTTCTTGAAACTATATATACTTGTATCAACCCAGTGCTATTAAGATAGGAGCTTGCTTAAATCGTATCATTCCTACCTGTTTTTTCTTGTTAAAATCTGTAAGTGTACCAGGTACTTGTTGGCTAGTACTGGATTGCAACCCCTCTCTTTCCCATGCTCTGCTGTTTCCAGAAAGATCAAAAGTGCTTTCTAGAACCCCTTGAGGGTTAGGTGTCAGATAGATGGCTGTCAGTGGGGAGGTACTAAAGCAAAATTAGAAGGTGGCAAGAAGAGAGACACTGTTCTGCTTCTGGCTCTGGTAGTGGGAGATAACTTCAGGTTCCTCAACAGTGACCTTGGATCCAGCAGCCCCGGAAACAGCTGCTCCATAGAGTTAGTACAGTATAGAGTTAGTTTTGTTTTTTGTGGTTTTTTTTGGATTTTATTTATTTATTGGACAGAGAGAGACACAGCGAGAGAGGGAACACAAGCAGGGGGAGTGGGAGAGGGAGAAGCAGGCTCCCCGCTGAGCAGGGAGCCCGATGCAGGGCTCGATGTGGAGCTCAATCCCAGGACCCTGGGATCCTGACCTGAGCTGAAGGCAGACGCTTAATGACTGAGCCCCCCAGGCGCCCCTATAGAGTTAGTTTTGTCTTTAGCGCAGGTAGAGGTAGCGGGGCAGCCCCTTCTCAGCTGCAGTGCGCAAATCTCCAGCAGGGTCAGCGACGAATCTAGGTTCCTGGTTCCGGCTCCACAGTGATGGTAGCTTGAATACATATGCCAAAAATAGGGGCACTTTCAAAAAAAAGTTGTGGAGCCAAGATTTCTGAATTCAATCAAGGTTTTCAGATTTAAAAAATTGGTATGTCCAATTTCCTTTGCAGCATTATCTGGAGGACATGTACTATGCTTTTTGCAAATGAGAGTCACCATCTGATTTGATACAAAAAGTGATCATCATTGTAACTTTTCTTTATATCTTTAGCTGTAATTTATGGGACATTTGGGAGAAGTACAGAGTCTCAGACTGGGATTAGAGCAGGGTTAAACAGAAATGGAGGGATGGATAGAAGAGACAGCATGAGAAAGGAGCCAAAAAGACAAGTTGATACACATATTGTAGAAAGAGCAATGGGGGGAGTGGAAGAAAAGCCTGAAGATCTGAACCTGAGAGCCTCAGTTTATTAAAGGGGGTGGGATTTATAGAGTTGTAAGGGTATAGAAAGGAGCGCTGGGCTTAAGTGCCTTCAATGCTTGCTATTCTACAAGTTTCTAATGAATTTTAACAGTTCTCTTGTATAATGGAACACTGTTATTGGCTTCATTAGTCATAGTTTTCTATGCTTTATTCAAGCTCACCCTTCTTTGCTTCTTCTCAGGAGTCTTCTGTGCAGTTTCGGGGAGGTTTTCCACCTGCCAAAGCTCCAAGCAAGGACAATAGATTTTATGAAATTCAGAAAGCCATAATAAGGAGGATTACTTTAAAAGATTAGAAAAGTCTGCTGAAACACTGAGAGATTTCTCCTAGTGTATGAGCTGTCTATAACCTCTAATTTCAAGGGTTAGTAATTCTTTTTTTTTTTTTTAAAGATTTTATTTATTTATTTGAGAGAGAGAGAATGAGAGAGAGAGAACACCTGAGAGGGGATAGGGTCAGAGGACGAAGCAGACTCCCTGCCGAGCAGGGAGCCCGATGCGGGACTCGATCCTGGGACTCCAGGATCATGACCTGAACCGAAGGCAGTCGCTTAACTGACTGAGCCACCCAGGCACCCAACGGTTAGTAATTCTAATGTTAACAAATTACAGTTCTAAGCAGGGAGACAACAGCTGGCTTGTACTAGGGGAAAATTTGGTTTCAAGATGAAGGCATTACTAGTAATGACAAGATGAGCACTGAAACATTTAAACATGAATCTTTTTGATCTTGATGTGGAAAGCTATTCAAAATCCCAACAAATGAACTAGTGGTTGCTTGCTATATCTTTTTGTTGACACAGAAATATCCTGATCTGCATTCTATCTAGATCTAATTACTGTGGACTCTGTGAGAAAGGGTGGCTTATCTTTTTTCACTTCCTTGGGTTCATCTGGTTCTTTTTTGGGTCTTATTTGGTTAGGATCATGGCAGGATTCTATTTGAATTTCTTTTTCTCTTGAAAGCTTCTTTGGACCACTCTGGGCAATCTCTCTAACTCACTTTTGAATTAATTTGAATCTTTGTTTAAGTCATAAGAAAGTGATTATTACAACCTATGATGTATTATGAGTGGCAGTAGAATTTTTTTTAAAGTTTTTATTTATTTATTTGACACACACAGAGAGAGAGAGCACAAGCAGGGGGTGTGGCAGGCAGAGGGACAGGGAGAAGCAGGCTCCCCGCCGAGCAGGGAGCCCAACTTGAGGCTACTCAGCCCCAAGCCCCTGAGATCATGACCTGAGCCCAAGGCAGCTGCTTAACCGACTGCCACCCAGGCGCTCCTGAGTAGCAGTAGAATTTATAAAATGTTAGTAATTGGGATTGATTTTCTCAGGAAAGGAAGAGAAAGTAAAAAAGTTTGTTTTATAATAATAAAAGCTTAGCTAGGAAAAATTTTAACAATGTAGTTGTAGTTCTCTTCCATATAAATGGTATTTGCATCTAAGTATTTAAAGAAAACTACTTTGGGAATTTCACTAATTAGTAGTCAACAATGAATTGCAATTAGATTTATTAGCATCCTTTGTGTGACTGCTGCATGCCAGCCATATGTTCTGTATATAAGTCATGCTTCTAATGTGCTTGAAAATGCTTGTTCTCTTTAGTAGGTAAAGTGCTAATTTATTACACCATTAATATACACATTTCCAGTATCCTACAACCTAATATTGGAAAAGCATCCTACATATCTAACCATCCTCAGGTAAGCACAATGAATTAGAAGATATAGTTTTCATCATTCTCTTCACCTCATCATTGATTTTTTGAGGGTTCATTGTTTAATATTGTTAATTGGTAATACTTTATGTACTTGGGGTGCCTGGGTGGCTCAGTCATTAAGTGTCTGCCTTCGGCTCACGTCATGATCCCAGGGTCCTGGGATGGGGCCCCACATCGGGCTCCTTACTCAGTGGGGAGCCTGCTTCTCCCTCTGCCTGCCTCTCCCCCTGCTTGTGTGCTCTCTCTCTGTTAAATAAATAAATAAAATCTGGAAAAAAAAAAGTAATACTTTATGTACTGTATCATCAGACCATCACAAGTATTTCAGTAGGTGGTGAATTTTAACATTTTGTAGTGGTTCATCTGGACCAATTCACTTACCAAAGAAGCTTTCAGTGAAAGCTGGTGCGTACATGTATCTATATATATGTATACACACACATACATAGATATGTATGTGTGTGTACAAATATTCTCCACATTACATAGAATATATATATATTTATATATATCCACATTAGAAGTGTTATTCATATTTAGAGATTGATCAATTTATCATTTATCCTGGTCTATGATCTGAAGAATGTATTCAATTTTATCTTTTTACCATTTGTTATTTGGTTGTCTCACACTTATTAGAAGTTCTTTCTCTCTCTGATTTCAGATGATGCCTTCATTATATATTGAGATTTCATATTCCTTTTGGTCTATATCCTGATATACTAAATTGTTTCATTAGTCTGCCTATTTATGCATCAATACTACACTGTTTTACTTAGAGTGACTTTATAACATGTTCTAAAATTTGGTTATCTTTCTCACATTGTTTTTCTTTCACAAGGTTTTCCTGGCTTTTCTTTTTAATCATTTTGACAAATAGGCTAAAAAATCAACTTGTAACTTAAGAACAATATGATGGTATTTTATTAGGACTGTTTTAAATTTATAAATTTCCCTCAGGAAAATAGACATCTTTATGATGTTGAATATTCTAAGCTAAGAACTCATCAGTGTCTTTCCATTCATTCAGGTTTATTTTTGTGTTTTTTCAAGAATGCTTTATAGTTTTACTCATGTGAGTCTTGCACTTCTCTTTGTTTAGATGTTTAGATATGTTATTTTTTGCAGAGTAAATATAGTAAATATAGTCGGCTCTTCCATTATTTCTTCTAAGTAAATTTTATTTGTATCCCTAAAGTCTATGGATTTCTGTATTTTAGTTTCCACTCACTCTGAGCCATGGAGGGAACAGATATTATTTTAGTTTCCTTTGAGATTTTGCCTCAAGTAGGCAGATTTTCTTCTATCCTATAGTTTGATGGTAAGTGTGGGTCTTTGTGGGGATCTCAGGTTTATTTCCCTTTCTTCTCACTCTTTAGAAACCCAAGGCCAGAATCACTGGCTGCCCCACAGACTGCCATTTAATCCCTCAAACCCTAGGATCTCAGATCTTTAGTTCCCATTTGGCTGAGTTTAATCTTGGGAATTTTAAGTGGCCTACAGGGAGAATGTTTCTCTTCATAGAGGACGTAGATAGTTCTGTCAGATGCCTGGAGGAACTGCCAGTCAGGAGCAAACGGAATTTTCATTTTGGAAGGCAGCTATGCTCACCACTATACCACCAACGCCGGAATTTTCAGTTTGGGACGTTGTGGCCTCACTGGAAATGTGAATTCCAGCCCCAAGTTCGCATGAGTGTGAGTTTGTGGTTTTGAATTCTTAGGAGGCATTTCCTCTACCCAACCCCTTTTACCAGCCAAGGCTGAGATAGGTACATTTTCTTACCTGCTCCCTTTGTGTTTATGTTTGCTTGATTTTTAACTTTACCCATTGAGAGTGTTGACTTTTGGAGGTCATTTATCTGGTTTCATCTTCCCACATGATGAGAGGGCTTGGTTTTGTCTTCTCACCTCGTTATGTTCAGCTAAACCAAAAACTTCCAGGGACTGACCCATGTCCTTAGAGAAATTGTAGTGTTAGCGCAGGCTCAGAGAAATTGTAGTGTTAGCGCAGGCTCAGCTCTCTAGATTTGTGCTTTTTTTGTGGTTTGGGCTTGTGAATTTCCTTAGCTTTCTCATTGACCAGGTATGCATTAGAAGGGTATTTAAAAGGGAAGATTTTTTTTCCTGGATATTTGGTCTTTTACTGTTATGAGGAATAGAAGTAAATGTTTTAGTTTTTAAGCTAATTTGAATTGAGTCATGGGTTCTGAAAAGGAGGCATTAAAGGAAATAAATTCTAAAAGACATTGATAGAGATTCAAAACTATCTTGACATTAAGGCCATTTTTTAAAATTAGAGCAGGTTCTAGCTAATCAGCTGTGCCAAAGGACATTCAAGGAGAAAAGCACTGACTCTGATCCAAAAAGATAGGTATGGAAATGAAGTTCCGAGAAAAATGTTGGAATTTTCTTGAGGAAAAAAAAAATCACCCACAACTCTGAGATGTGATCCATCTTCAGGATCTAGGGCTGCAAACATTGCTAATAGCATCATGCTGGCATTGATGACTGAGAGACGGCGAATGTCAGATAACAGGGTAGCTGATTAGTAGAGAAAAAATTATCTTTCAGATGACAAACTTATAGCTCAGAGAGGTTCGATGGTCAGCATATAATCACAAAGGATTGTGGTGCTATCTTGTGGCTGCTTTGCTGTAACAAGCGAATCTAGGAATGAGACAGATTAAATCAAACCAGATTTCTTTGTTTTATTTTTTTAGAGACAATGTGCACAGTGGGTTTCAAATATAAATTATTAACTTTCAGTTTTAATGATAAATCCAGGACATGCAGATCTTGCATGGTGTTTGGAGTGGGGCTGCTAGCATGTGCAGTATAATGAGCACTTTATTTTGTATATATTGTACTGATTTAATATTATCTCCAGTTGGACAGAGTTTACTTCAAGAGATTTATGTTATGAGGACAACTAACAACTAGCTTTTGCAAATATTCTTGCTCCTTGGATTCCATTCTGAGTGAACTCTGGGTTAATAATGAGAACCAGTCTGGGTTGGCTCTGCTCTTTTTTTACTTTTCCCAATGCTATCTTGCCCCTCACTCTTCTCATATGTCTCAGCAAGTGCTATAATAGGGTTGATGGGAGATGTGTGTGTGTGTGTGTGATATCTTGAAATGAAAGTCTAAAATATATTCGGAAAAAAGTAACAGTAACAACACTTTGGGCATAAGCAAAGGTGACGGATGTTGTTAGGAGAAGGGCCATATTTTTCACGGATACAGAGCCCCTTTCTCTGGGGCCAACATTATGTTCCTTCCCAACACACCATGCGTCAATGACTCCACATGCTCCTTCTGTGACAGAATGACAGAAGCACTGATCCTTGAGGCTGTAATCACTCTTGCTATAATTGCTCTTGTTATGGTACACTTCATGCCATCTACAGTGTTTTCCGTCCTGATGGCTAAGAGCTTTCACAGCTATGGAGAGGTTCAGCTCTGTGCTGCTTCCAGAGTCTTGTGTATATGTGCTAAGTCCCTAGTCTCCCACTCCGAGATCGCTGGGCTAAAGGGAAGAGACTGGGTGATGTAGGTCTTGAATTGGCCCTGACGCCAAAACCTCTGAATTGGATCGTTGTCCATTGTTGTTGCCCTTCTCTAAGGATGAGAGGGTAGCTCTGATTAATTCAGACTTATTTCTTTAGTCTCACTGATTTTCTTGGAAGGATTTAAATTCCCTTGTATTATTTTCTACTTATTTTCCGTATATTTTAAATGTTTTTAAGGGAAAGGTGACCTCTACTGTCTTTCAGACTTCGTGCATCTGGCCACACTCACCAGGTATCCCTTTGTAATGCACCCTTGGAGAGGGTGGAGAGGTGTACCTTGCAGGACAAGGCTTGCTGCCCTCAGGATCCGCCCTAACCGTCCCTCCTGGCCACCAGACCAGTAGCTAGGTCCACCAAGGAAAGGAGAGTCCTCTGGGCCTTCCAAGAAGCAGTCTGTTGTAAGTTTGGGGGATTTGCATAATAGATTCATTCTAACAAGCCCACTCCCCTGAGCCTTTGATTCCTTTCCGTGCTCTGCCAGGGCACTTCTGCCAGTGCTGTTCATTTGATGGAAGCCAGCACTTTCCCAAGTGTGCTTGGGACTGGCACTCTTGCCAGGACACTAGATTTTGATTCACAGGAGAGGACCTCCATATTGATAAATTTTGCTTAATTCAGCTTTACATTTTGCCACTCTTGTTTGGTCCAGCAAGCATCATTAGCACCCTTCCCAGGTATACTTTCCTGGTTTTAGCTGGAAGAGCCGAGGCCTGTAGCTCCTTTGAGTAAAATCTGAGAAAGAGAGTATCGGGAAGAGGAAAGAGATATGGAAAAATCCAATCCCTGGTAGTTTCAGAAGAGTCTAGTGTCGTCATGATATGATGGGGAATTCTGGAATGTGAATTCCACCACAAATACTGTCCCACCTTGGGACACGGCAGTGGGGCTTTTGTACCCCCATCCAATCAATTACTGGCATTGACAATGGGATAAGTGGCGTAAAGTTAGTTTCAATCACAGGCCCTCTTCCAGAGATCAGTAGAGTGAACTCTGAGCTAAAGCACTCCATAGAAACTAGGGTTTGGGTGCATCAACCAAGGCAGTAAAGGGGATTGGAGGGGACCAGAACAGGCCACCAAGACAGCATGTTGTGCCATTTATCAAAAATGTTTCTGGTATGTTACTGCTTAGCTGAAAGATAATTTCCAAGTTTTTACTAGTATTTCAACCAGAATGTATTATTCTCTTTTCTCCATGTTTACAACGTGTTGTCTAAACCCCTATTTGTAATTGGTTTAAAATTTCTGAGTTATAGTTAGTCATTTATGTAGCTGTACCCAAATCAGTTGTACATTTTTGGGGAGCAGTCATTCATTCTTTAATGGACCTAACAGAGTGAACTTACACATAGTATTTAATAATTTTTTTTTAAAGATGTGTTTGGTGATATGCATCAGAGTTGGCAGGAGAAGACCTATAGCAATTCCTTTCATAAAGAAGAAATATTCTCAATTTATCTTTTAGGTCAATTTGAATTTTCACATGTTATATCTGCTTAGTGGTTGTGTATGTCAGCAAAGATCTCAGAGATCCTTGGCTATATACGTGTACAACCTGAGCAAACTCAAAAGGGTTTACTTTGTAACTGACAGATAGCCAATGGTGGTATCCTTGGGAAAAGCTGTGGTCATGGTCTCAGAGAAAATCCTTGAAAAGGGATTCATTAAAGTAAATGTGGAGATAAAGTTTACTTAAGTAAACTTTAGAGATACCCAGAGGAAAACAAAATGTACCTAGTGAATTTTCTTCTCTAGTTTGGCAGAAAAGAAATATCTGTCACCCATTTAGTGTCAGTAGAGTAGAAAACAAACAGAAATGATGCTTTGACAAGAAAATATCAAATGTATTAAGGAGCTTTTTAAACTTGTTAAAAGGCAGATGGGAATAGCATGAATTAAACCAATTCTCTTCATAATATAACTCTTCTTTAAGGCATGAGGTTGAACACTTTCAGTAGTTTGCTTTTTGGTTGTTTGGTTGCTTTTGCAATCTAATTAAAAATTATTCTTTGTAAAATATTCTGTCTCTGATGCTTAATCTACCCATCTTTCAGACCAAGATCCTGAGGTACAGAGTTTGGAGGCAACTTACAAAAACCTAAAAGTAGAACTATTATTATTAAATCCAAGTCTCTAAAAGGAGAGGTCATTCTGTATATGCCAGAGCAGACTGACTCCTTGATGGAACTCTGTAACTTGCCACAGCTCTCCAAACAGTCTTTGAGTCTTGAACAAATTGGTTTGAAATTGGATCTTCCCTCTAGCATCAAGGAGAAACCAGAAGAAGGGCCTATGTGCTGTATCTCTTATATCAAGATCAGTGTGCTTGTTTGGCATGCAATCAATATTTATTGAAAAAAATCAATATTCTTCTTGTTTTTATGACAATATTCATTTTCTACATGGTTACTATATTGTTTAACATTTTATCTCAGTACATTATTGAAATTTCTAATTTAAGTTTAAAATAGAGAAATATTAGGACATGAGGATTATCAAAGATTGGAATAATTTAGCTTAAACATGCTTTTGTTTAGCTGAGCACATTTGAAAACATCTTTATATGGCTTGTGAGTATTTTTCAGTGAAGACTCAGGGATATCTGTTAATAATGATTCAGAAAATAAAAATGAAGTGTTCAGTTAAGTCCACATTTTATCATGTTTGGATTTTAAATTAATGCGAGGTATATTCTCAGATCTGCTCTAACCTGAAAACTCTCAGTTAACTCCTTGATGCTTATCTATCAAGGTCCACAAAAGCAACTTCCTCTTCTTTCAGGAGGCCTGGCTTTCCCCACATTGTCCATAGGAAGCTGGCTTGTGTCTCCAGGACTGAACTAAACTTCTCTATGTTGTGAATAACCAGAGGAAGCAAATGATACACAACTGAAGCAAGTTTCCTGTATTTCTCTTTTCTTGGCATAGGTTTAAATCAGGATGTGATCATTTTCAATCCCTCCCTATCACTTTGCCCATTTTATAAGCAGGCATCTTCTTCCAGCTTCCATTTATCATATGAGAACTTTGTCAACATAAGGTGCTGCAATACATCTACACACACATTTTTTTTTTTAAGATTTTATTTATTTATCTGAGAGAGAGAATGGGAGACAGAGAGCATGAGAGGGGAAGGGTCAGAGGGAGAAGCAGACCCCCCGCCGAGCAGGGAGCCCGATGTGGGACTCGATCTCGGGACTCGAGGATCATGACCTGAGCTGAAGGCAGTCGCTTAACCAACTGAGCCACCCAGGCGCCCCTACACACACATTTCTAATCTTCATACTATCCTAGCAAGTTCGGTGCTACTGACACATTTTATAGATGAGAAAATGAGCTTTAAAGAAGCTCACAAGCAAGTGGCAAAGGCACAAGTGGAATCTTTGTTTTACTCTAGCACCGTGTTCTTCCCTAAATTCCGTGCCGGCATCCAGGTCCTCAGGGAAGAGTGGATGATTGTTTGGATGGTACATTCTCTTCCACCTTTCAGCTTCAGCACAGTCCTGTTTAGCCCTTTAAATCAGTCACTAGGAGAAGAAGGGTCTTTCCCCTATGGGCTTTAGGTTCACTCACATTTGACTCTTAAGTTTGTTCTCCTTAATTAAGGAACATTTTTTGTAAACTGCTGATTCTACCACTTCAAAGAGGCATATATTCTAGAATAAGGTCAGCTTTGAGTTTCAAATGCTCAGCAGCAATTCTTACCTCCCTCAGGGAGTTTTAGGTTCATAAGCCATGAACTTCCAATTTTGAACCCAAGAATCAGGCAAATTTCTCACCTTGTCCTGAGCAACACTGTGTGGGAGCAGGCCTCTCTTCCGCCCCTTCCTCCTACCATGGGGTAGCCCTGCATACCTTACAGCACAGAGGGCAGAGGAGAACTTGGCGCTCTCTGGAGGAGGTGCTTCCAAAAGGAGGAAGGGTGGAGCTGAGTCAAGCATGGGTTGCTCTTATAAACCATTTAATCTGCACAGGGGTAGAGTGATTTGAGGCACAGAGAGGAGCCAATAGTTACTTTAATTGGGCTTTCTTTCCTCATCAGGAAAGGGGAAGAAGCTGTCCTACAATAAAAGGGCCAATGTAAGAACTACGACATAACACTCTATAATCTCAATTTCAAGTATCCTTCTGAGATCACCACCTCCTCTCTGCCCAGCTCACTCCCTTTGATACCCTGACCTTATAGGAGAACTTACTATTCCTCATCTCATTTTCCCATCTCCATCTCTCTGGGTGATGTCAGCTGGGCTATGATTTTAAATACTAATCCTGAGGTGCATTCTATGTGGTTTGTCAGGGGCCCCTGTAAGGTTAAGTCCCAGTTGGCCATGGCAGTACCAGCTCTGTAGTACTGTGACTTAATATAAGAAACTCTTATACAATTGATGCCTTCATATAATGGGTCAAATACTCAGAGGACTATTTGTACTAAGGGAAGTTGATACTTGGCCCAACGACTCCATCACAAGGTTGTTGACACACTAGTTGACATTCGAGAGAAGTACCCAGAATCAACTTGCTTCCCTTGTGTTGGACATGGGTGACCTTGTAGCTTCAATTCAATGTACATTCTTGAGGCTTAGTGCCTAAAGAACTAAGGACTAGCAGTCCGGCCTGAGACTTTTGGCTCTTCGGTCAAAAAGCACCGGTGTTGGGTGCCTGGGTGGCTCAGTTGGTTGAGTGTCTGACTCTTGGTTTCAGCTTAGGTCACGATCTCAGGGTCCTGAGATCAAGCCCCATGTCAGGCTCTGCACTCAGCAGGGAGAATGCTTGAGATTCTCTCCCTTTCCTTCTGCCCCTGCCCCTGCTCATGAGCTCTCTCTCTCGCTCTCTTTCTGAAATAAAAAAATAAATCTTAAAAAAAGCACCAGTGTTTTGGCAGAAAGGACACTCGTCTAGCCACTAACTCCCCGGATGTTTATCTAATGATGGGCATAATGAAGGCTCCAGTTGTGTCTCTAATTCACTCTCTCCTCACTCACATTAGTGCCTTCTTGAGGCCACTGATACAGCATCAATGTAGAGGCCTGAATGTCTCTCACTGTTTGTTGGAAATTGGAAGGTAAATCTCTATCAGCCTAAGGAACTCTTCTCTCAACGACATCTGACCTCATAACTGGAATTTTAGCTGTTTAATATAATAGCTAAGACAAAATAGATAAGAATGTCAGGAGGTAGAGTGGGTAACAAATATATGAACATAGTTGTAGAGGAGAGACCCAGAAGAAAGGTTTAAACTTTCACTTTCCATATCCTAAACTTATATAATTAACAATAGATATATGATTTGTTGAGTTCCTTATTACATGCCAAGGACTTGCATTATTTTATGACCCTGGGAATATTATTGTCTTGTTCAATAGGTGAGAAATCTAAGGCTTCAGAAGTTAAATAACTTGCCAAGGTGACATGGCTAGTAAGCAATGAAGTCATATTGGCTCCACCCACTCACTCCTGAGGTCAGCTCTGAACCATTCTGTTGAGATGCTGCAAAGATTATGTGAGGGGAAGGGCACCCCTGGGTCTGTGAAAATGGCAGTCCTTTCACTCAGCTCTGTTGCCCTGAGCAAAGAGAAGGGTGGACTTAAATTCCCCTTGTTTTGTTCTCTAGCGAATAGCCTCAGATTGTAGGTAGTCTCTGTTTTTGATGCTCTAAGGCCCTTGAAGGAAAGGCAGCGCTAGGAAAGGGAAGATCATTTTTTTGTTGCTCCTGTTTAGTGTCAGTCTGGTTTTAGGGCAGTGCCAGATTGATTTATATTCTTTCTTGCAATGAAAAAAATAAGACAATTTTTATTTAAAAAGGAAAGATTCTTGAAGTCTGTGAGAAATGAATGGAATTAGAGAAGGTTAAATTTTTTTCTCTTTTGACATTTTCTGCTATGTTGACATTTTTCTGTGGTGTTTGGTAGGGGGTGAGACCTTTTCTGTTTTGCTTTATTTATATTTGTCTTAAACCAAGCAAGCTCTTTGTTTTAAACCATTTCCATTGTTTTTCTTTTTCTGTTTTATATGAGCATGTCTTTCCAAGAAAATACTAAATTGCTTCTATTTGGTTCAAGGTTAAAATACATTTGTTGAAAAGATCTATATTGTTTTCCTTTGTTTAAAAAATTTACACTAGAAATATATGTATCCTAGAAGGGAAATGAACATTTCTCTTGTTTAAAGGATTTTAAATATTTAGTTTCTGAAAAAAAACCCCACAATTATATGAACAGTAAAGCCATGTTTATACAATACATGCAATTTTGTTGAACTTGATTTTGATAGGCAGGATGGAAAATTTAGGCCAAAAATTTCCTTTGGTATAAAGAAATATCAATATGATATTTCATCAAGGAGCACAGGTGAAGGTTTCCTAACCCAGACTGTAAGGCTACCTTGCCACATTTTGGAGAGTTCTTACATTAGTAAGTTGGTCCTTGTGTGGATGATTGCTTGACTACACAATTTTTCTAGTTTAAGAGTCAGAATTATAGAAGTTCAAGCATTAAAATGACTATCAGCTGGATTTAGCCTTCCTATTTTGTTAGATTTTTTGGTTCTCTTTTTTCAAATGACATTACGCATAGTATAATGAAGAAGATACCCTGTTTGGCCCTCCCTTTGTACAAAGCCACTGGCACCTGTTTTAGCTTCCTAGGGCTGCCATCACGGGTGCCCCAAACATGGTGGCTTCAAACAGCAGAGATGTTTTCTGTCACGGTTCAGGAAGCCAGAAGTCCAAAATCAAGTTGTCAGCCAGGGTGGTTTCTTCTGGAGGCTCTGGGGGAGTATCTGTTCCATGTTGCTTTCCTCGCCTCTGTGGTTGCGGCGATCCTTGGTGTTCGTGCCTTGTGGACGCGTGACTCTAATCTCTACCTCTGTCTTTCCTGACCTTGTCTTCTGGGTGTTTCTGTCCAAATTTCCCTCTTCCCATAAGGACCCCAGTCATTGGGTTAAAGTTCACCCTAGTCCAGGATGACCGCATTTGAACTTGAATATCTCTACAAAGACACCATTTCCACATAAAGTCACACTCACAGGTACTGGGGATAGGACATCGACATATCTTTTTGGGAGATACAATTCAGCCTATACTGGCACCACGATGACATATTAGAAGTCGAAGTCTTGTATTAGGAGAGGGAGTCCATGCCTGAGTGCATAGTCAATGAAATGCTATTTATTCATTAGTTCCATTACTGCAAATCTTAAAGGACTTGTTCAGAATACTTTATTTTCCCAGAATATTGACTTGAAATGACTCAGCTACCGATTGGTGCAGGAAAATCTCATGTTGTTTTCATATTATTGATATTTGCTATAATAAGATTTAAAAGCTGGTAATTTTAGTGGTCTCAGGAGTTTGTAGGTATTAAGAAAATGAGTCAGGATGTATGTGTAACACTCTGTGGCCAGAGGAAGGATTCTGAACTTGGCACTTCCCAGTCCTCAAATTTGCTTGAGGAACTTGAAGGCTAGTCCCAGGAGCTAGCAGAAGAAACAGATTTGGGTGGGGGCAGACTTAGCACTGAACATGTTGGGTGGCTTCACTCTTGAGGATGAGCAGCCTCACTCTGGAGTCTTATCTCCACATACAGTGACATGCTGATGTGCCTGGATGAGGACTTCTGTACATCCTCAGCCAATATACATTTAAGTGCACAGGAGATTGTGGAGAGGTCCACATGAAGAACGGAGGCCTGCATGTTAGGGTCTGCCTCTGGATAACAGGACAAAAAGAACAGGGTGGGAGCATCTCACTGAGGAAAGATGAAAAAATCTTGAACCAGGACCCTATGTGTCATGTGGGAATACTCATGGTCAGACATTATGAAGTTACTGAGAAACCATAACTTGCTTGGTGAAGAGAAACATCTTTGAATTTTTCTACGCTGTCAATTAAAACTTCCTTCTGTTGTTCATTGGCGCTTGTGCCTGTATATTGGGGAATTGAGGGCAGCCTGCTGGGCTCTCCAGTAGAGAGATTGTCTCCAGGTGTCTGCGGGGAGGCTTTGAACGAAGGAAAGTGTTTCACTCACATGAAGTGGTCTGGGTCTTTTCTACTAAGGACAAATCAGGTATGAATGTTATTCTTTGAAAAGCCCTAAAATTGTACACAAAATTTCATGTGAATTTTCATTTTTGAGATGAGGGTCCCTAATCTTAAACTGAAGGCCTTCACGACATAGAGGAGGCTAACCTTACCTCTTTCCAATCTTCTTTGAGTCGATTGAACACAATGAACTTTGTTTCATTTAGGACTTTTGTTCTATGTGGGATACTTTCCCTTCTCTTCCTGTCTTCCTTCCACCCATCCTTACTCCCCCCTGGACGCCTTCTTAGACTGCAAGTCTTAGCTTACATTTCATCTCTTTGACTGTCCCATCTAAAGTATATTCTCTTCTCTCTTTTTCTCTGCTCAGCTCCCTATTTGTTTCCTCTAAAACATGCATCAGTCAGTTGGTTAAGCATCTGCTGACTTAGGTCGTGATCTCAGGGTACCGGGATAAAGCCCCTCTCTAGGCTTCCTGCTCAGTGGGGGGGGTCCGCTTCTCCCTCTCGCTCTGCCCCTCCCCCCACTCATGCATGAGTGCTCTCTCTCTCTCAAATAAATAAATAAAATCCTTAAAAAAACCATGCATCAAGACCTACATAATCCATTTATTTTTAATCTCTTTTCCAAAGGGCAAGGATCTTGTCTATCTTACTTCTTTTCAAATTCCAAATGCCTACCACACAGTGCCTAAGTGTTCATAGTAGTCTGGAGTAGATGTTCAGGAAGTATTTGTTGAATACAAAATACTTAGAGAACACACTCTAACATGAGGTAAGAACCTAAAGAGCACTAGATTTATAGAATCATAATCCTAAAAGGTCCAGGTAGTAGTTTTTTATACTACAATAGCAATTATTTGTGCTGATGAAATCAGTGACTGTACCCATAATTAGAGCTTAATATACCTTTGCAAAAAGAAATGGAGTTTCTTAAAGTTCCGTTTAAAAAAAAAATCCAGATATTAGCAACCAGTGAACCAAACTCTAAACTGAAATGAAATTTAGAGAAAATTTTCTTCAGTCTAATATAACTTGCTAAAAATAAAAGAACCCAAATATTTCTTGTTACCAAGGCCCACATTTCTGGGCATGTAGAAACACGGTGTATTCTGTTAATCCTTCATGTACCAATAATCTCAAACCTAATGCATAGCAACTCACAGAACAGTGCACTCACAAAAAGGGGGCTGACTTTGGGCCCAATTCACTGACAGGTTTCAATGGCTAAGCCTTTCTGTGTCTTTTATTTTAGTTCAGTTTTTTAAAGCGAGATCTATACCTACAAACACTAGACTGACTTTCAATAGTAGTTTACTTTTAAATTTCTGAAGACAGTCAGATGGGATATGTGAATCTGCATCTTTGTACTTACGTGACTTCATTTTTTAAAAAGTTCCTCAGCTGCTCCTTTCAGGGGAGTGTTAACAGTGAAGGGTTTAATTATTCATCCAGCGCAATTCTTCAATTTAGGACAGTTGTCACTGATGTAATGGTATTTCAATTTAAGCAACAGAAAACTTGCTTTCTACAGATTATGGTTCTTTCATATAAAAATATATTATAATGCACATCAGAGAGGACTAAGTTAAAGCTTGATTACCCAACGAATTATTTCACAAAAAGCTTTTTCTCCAGTCCATTGCTTTAAGAAATGTCCTCATTTTTCAGTCAGAGGTCTCAACTAATTGCACCATTTATCTAGGTTAAAGCTAGACTTCTAGGTTCAAGAAAATATTATGTTAAAAGCAAGTTTTGTATTTATTTATTTGTGACTTAATTTTCTATAGACATATAAGGAAATATGCTTAAAATTTTAAAATATTCTTTTTCTAACAAAAGCGCTGCACAGTCATTGTAGAAAAACTTAAATGTGAATTAAAAAAATAAAGCATGCCCTAATAAAACTGTCATGAATATCCTTTTGGTGAAATACTTTTATCCATTTTTGAATTATTTCCAGAATAAATTTTCAGTGTGTACAATTTTCAAGTATATTATGCATGTTTGAACTACTTACTGATACTTGATTATTATTAATAAATCAGATGTAATTTTTCTTTAAGAAGCAGTCTAAATATTAAGATAAAGAATAAAGCCAGACCAACTGAAAAAAAATGAAAAGGGTAACTTATTCCTAAAAATATTAACTAGGAAAAAATAAAATAAGCCAACTCAGTCCTCTAGATCATGTTAACTTAATTACACTGTGATTATGTTCAAGCTCCATGAGGGCAAAGATTTTTGTTAGTTTTGTTCACTGCTTAATTCTTATGCCCAAAACAGTACTTGTCATATATTAATACTAAAAATCATTTGTTGAATGAGTTAATCAGGGAAATATAATAAAATTATGGTTTGTAAGCAGTTTATAGCCCCTTTTGGCAGTATAAATCTAAATAATCAAAATGTATTCATTCAGTACCTTTCATGTTAGAAGCCCACCTATATTTACCTCTACTTTACATATGAGGAAACCACAGCCCATATTGGTCTCTTTGGTTTTTCTTGCTCTGATTGTCCAGCAAAATTAAGAACTGATCCACACAAAGAGAAATGAGCCACAAATCTACTATGATATTTATTAGCTAGATATCTAAAATCGCGATCTATATTTTCTACATGACTTACTAGAAAATAGTTCTCTCTCTCTCTCTCTCTCTCCCTCTTTTTTTTTTTTTTTTTGGAAATTTTAATTCCAGTATAGTTAACACACAGTGTTATGTTAGTTTCAGGTGTACAATTCCATACATCACCCAATGCTTATCAAGACAAGTGTACTCCTTAATCCCCATCACCTGTTTCACCCTCCCCCCCCCCACCTCTCCTCTAGTAACTACCAGTTCTCTATAGTTAAGAGTCAGCTTCTTGGTTTGTCTCATTCTTTCTCTTGCTCCCTCTCTTTTTTTCTTTTTTCCTCTTTTGCTCTAAATGATAGCCTTGCTGGATAAAGTATTCTTGGCTGTAGATTTTTCCCTTTCAGCACTTTAAATATATCATTCCACTCTCTGGCCTGCAAAGTTTCTGCTGAAAAATCTACTGATAGCCTTCTGGGCTTTCCCTTAAATATGTAACTGTCTTCTTCGCTATTGCTATTTTTATTTTTCTTTCTTTAGTACTACTTTTTGCCATTTTATTTACTATGTGTCTTGGCGAGGACCTCTTTTGGTTGATTTTGTTGGGGGACTCTGTGCGTCCATGATCTAGACATCTGTTTCCTTCTCCAGATCAGGGAAGTTTTCAGCTATTTTTTCATCAAATAAATTTTCTGCTTCCTTTTCTCTTTCTTCTCCTTCTGGGTTCCCTATAATGCACATGTTATTATGTTTGATGGAGTCACTAAGTTCCCTGAGTCTGTTCTCATTTTGCATAATTATTTCTTCTTTGATTTGTACAGTTTGATTACTTTCTGTTACTGTCCTCGAGTTCATTAATCCATTTCTCTGCTTCTTCTAGTCTGTTATTTATTTCATCAAGTGTATTTTTAATTTCATTTATTGTGTTCTTCATCTCTGATTGGTTCTTTGTATTCTTTCTCTTTCTTAAGGATCTTACTGATGTCCTCCACTCTTTTCTGAAGTCCAGTGGATATCTTTATGATTAATACTTTAAGTTCTCTATCAGGCATGTTACTTATATCCATCCATTTCACTTAGATCTCTTGGTGTTTTGTCCTGTTCTTTCATTTGTGACATACTCCTGTATCCTCATTTTGCCTATGTCTCTATGTCTGTTTCTCTGTGTTAGGAAAGTCAGCTAAGTCTCTTGCTTTTGAAAGTAGTGGGTGGGAGGTGCATTTTTAACTAGGTGGCGCTGGTCCTCCTCCACAGGGGATGAGCAGCTTTCATGGAGATGTGGACCGGCCTTACCATCCACAAAGCATGCGTGGGCTAGGGGTGCAGTTTTAACAAGGTACATGCATCCTCTATGGGAGGTTGGGAGATGCAGTGTTGGCAAGATTTGCCTTGGTCTTCTGGGGGGAGAGGATCTGCAGCACCAGGACTGAGGCAGGCCTGGCTGGAGGGAGTGGGTGCAGTGTAAGCAGGTTAGATAGTGAGTGCTAGCTCTGGGCTGGTTCCTGCAGGACGCTATGTGTTTATGATGAGGGGCAGGGGAGGAAAATGGTACTGGCCAGCTCCCCTGTTCTTGGAGTAGTCTGTTAGTGAACTAAGATCAGCAACCAACTGTCCCTCTTGTGAGCCCCAGGCACCCCCTAAACTCTTGCTCCCAGGCTGCATCTCCACAGCCATTTGCTGTGCTGTCCCTTCAATGGCAGGGGCTCAGCCCCCTGTTGCCCTCCACCCCCGGCCCCCCGCCAACTCCCCACCAGCCAAGCCCACTGGCCTTCAAAGTTCCAGATTCCCAAGTCCCGCTGATTGCAAGCACTCACAAAATTTGGCCCTTCTGATTCTCAAAGCCAAATGCCACAGAGATTTCTCTTCCCCCTGTAGGCTCCCCAGTATGCTAGTCTGTTTCTTGCTCCTCTCCACACCTGTGGCTCCCTCCCTCTGGCCTTTAGGTAACTGGGGTTTAGGTTTCCACCATGTCCTCACCCTTCCTACCCTCTTTGCTGTGGCCTCTTCTCTACATTTAGGTATGGAGTTTGTTCGGCCAGTCTTTGGGTCCTTTTCTGGGTTATTTGCTCTGACGCAAGTGTTATCTAGTTGTATCCAGGGGTTGAGATGAGTATAGGGTCCTCCTACTCTGCTATTTTCCCTGGAAGTTAGAAAAGAATTCTTAAAACAAGTATAAAGAAACTCATTGGAGCTCTTTATGTGTAATCCTCTTGGACCTGACTGTTGTGCACTCTGGGTTAATTTGCTACTTTGCTAATTTAACTGCATTCTCATTTAGTTTCTCCATCTAGTAGCCTGTGTGTTTGTTTACATTTTCTGATTAGGCTGGATAAAGGTAATTGTTAATAATATCTCCCTTGTGATCAACTTGAAATGAATGTAAATCACTTGGAAAATGCCTTTTCAGAACTTGTTGAACTCAAAGTTCTTTGTCCTGTAGCAGACAATCTCTGTTCAGTTTCCCAAAGTCTTACCTTGTGCATCTTCAGCCAACCCTAATGACCCAAGTTCAGTCTCTATGCAGACTTCTGCTTGTCCTCTACCATTATAACTCTGATAGTTTCCCTCTAAATTCTAAACTCTTTAGCAACTCGGAACTCCAATTTTTGCTGCCTTTTCTTCTGTTACTTCTCTTAGTGCCCACTCCTTGAGTCAGAGTAGAAAAATACCTCCAGGCAGAAGTCTAGGGCTATTATGAGGCTCACATTATGTGTTTTTGTTCTCTGGAGAATCATAGTCCTGTGCTGCCTGTTGTTCACTACCTGAAAACAGTGACCTCATATAATTTTGGCCAATTGTGTAGTTTTTACAGCACAAGTGACAACCCTGCTTATACCAGTTGCTCTGTCAAGTTCAGAAATAGAAGTCTTATTTAATTTTTGTTATGCCTTCTTCACCATGTTCTTATCTTTTTTTTGTCCTGACTGAATATGTGTATTTATTTTGATTGAATACATTTCATTCATTCATTCTTTTTTTTTTTTTGGTGTGATTTGAAATCAAAACTATTTCTATTAGATTAATGGTCATTTAAAAAAATAAATATATTTGACAAATATTTGAACCTTTATATTTGTAACAACATCAGTAATTAAGGAGTATATTTAAGATTGCTTCCTCTAAGAATGTGGTCATGAAAATTGAGGCATAAATATTAGATAAGGAACTTCTGAGTTATAATTTAGAATGCTGTTATTTATACCTAGAAAATCTAAAATAATAAACTGAAATTTATTATATCTAATAAGATAACTTAATAATTTGGTCACAAAATCAAGAGCCTTTCTGTATACTACGACTTGTATTGGCTCCTGGCGAGTAATAGCAACGGCCCTAGGTAGACTGCCTTGGTTCCCCTCAACTCTGGCTAAGACAGTCGGGATAATTGAAGTTCTCCAAAGGGAGTTGAAATCCCACCAGGGTGAATAGCCTGAGGTTAGGATTGTAATCCAGATATCTCAAATAGATGACAAAAGGGAACCCTGCCACTGTGCATAGTAATGTAACAGGCTGTCATCTTTGTGGAAAACGCCTTCCTCAGTGTTATACTGCCTCTAATCCCCGCTACTCCCCTTTGGAGGTGTGTGTATGTGTTTAATAGTTTCCTACTGATTATCTTGGAAGGATAAGAAAGATTATCTTCTCTTAACACTGGTAGAGATATCTTGGAAGATTCTAAGCCTTGGAGAGTTAAATTTTTAACCGGGATTGTTCTACTGTCTGTGTGCTTAACGACTAGCTATCCCTCAAGATGTAATTCCAAATTGAATAACTACATCTTTGGGAAAGGTGTCAGAGTACATTATGTTCTATGAATCACATTAGTAAGAGAAGGGAAATGGATCCTTAGAAGAAAAATCTGTGAACAGGAAAGGGTGATGTTTTTCTAAAAGGTGGTGGATACTGGCTCTGTGAAAGTATAAAGAAGAGAGACTCTTTAAGGAGAAGGAAGAAAGGCAGCTGTCAACTCAGAGAAGCAAAGATAACAACTGGGTTATCATTGCAGAGAGGTGATTTGTGAAAAAAAAAAATGACTTTCTTTTTCCTAGGACTGTGGGCAGCCACAGTTACTTACCAGGTAATTTAAAATTTTTTCCCCAATGTTCTAATTTCTTTAATTTACCCTTCTCATTTCTGGTATACTTCTGTAGCCTGTGCATTATGTGGACAGTGCCATGATGAGGAGTTAAGGAAAGTGCGGTTTTGCCCAGCTTGTGGCATTAAAACTGCATCAAGAAGGACAGTAGATCTCAGTGAAGCAAGGGAAGCCCAGAAGAGCCACAGAGTGCTAAGAGGATGACTTAGGGGAGGACATAAGACAACCCACAACCCATTTGTCAAATGTACCAAAGAAAGGCAACACTTGATGCAGGGAAGCCTAACAATTGGGTTTATATAGCAATTTAAGTAAGTTCATGGATATCTTCTTTAATGTAATTTTAACTTCTGAGCTATGATATGCATATGTAACATCATTAACAAAACAATAATACGGAACATTTATTGAGTGTCTGCTATTTCTATACTTTGTGTTATACTTGAATTATCTCATTTAATCCTCAAGAATACTGATTTCTTGAGGATTAAGAACTCAAAACTGATTTATGAGGAAGATACTACTCTTTCAGTGAGATTAAATAACTTGGTCAGGCTCACAAATCTAGTTAATGAAGTATCCAGCACTCAAATTCAGGTACCTGATTTTAGACTCTACCTTTTTTTTTTTTTTTTTTAGATTTTATTTATTTATTTGACAGAGAGAGAGAGACAGTGAGAGAGGAACACAAGCAGGGGGAGTGGGAGAGGGAGAAGCAGGCTCCCCGCCAAACAGGGAGCCTGATGCAGGGCTCGATCCCAGGACTCTGGGGTCTTGACCTGAGCCAAAGGCAGACGCTTAACGACTGAGCCACCCAGGCGCCCCTCTACCTTTTTTATTCTCTGAGTAAGTCAAATATATCGAGTACCAATATGTAGAATAAATAATACAGCCTGTAGCACAGCCTCATGGGTAGATACCATTACTTCCAGAAGTGACCTAACACACCGGAATTTTATATCCTCATGAAGTAAGTAGAGGGAGTATTTTCTGGAGGCAGGGTGAGCTGGGCATTCCATTTTCTGTCTGCTAAAACAATAGGAGTTCTTTCCTCCCAGTTAAAAATATTAAGCAAGTCAAGGCCATCTATGAGCAATAAATACTGGGCATGTAAGGTCTAGAAGACAAACACCTGTTGTACTAGTACTAAGGCCATCTAATGGTTTTTGTCCTAGACAACTCAAGGAAGGATATTTCCTAAAAGTTGTTTTTGAAGTACGTAGTGTTTTATGAAAAAAATGAAGATAATAAATATTACATATTAAAATGTTTGTAACAGGTGCATTTAAAGTCTTTTCTAACCTCCTGCCCCTAAGTGTGTTCACATGATAACTTCCTTGAATAAATACTTAGTCTGGAGGCTATTCTGGAAAGCAGAGGTCCCTGATACACTTGGTAACTATAGTTACAGTTGTCTCTTCTTTTCCTGGAATATAAAATAATATATCATCATCTCAGAAGTCATTTTGAAAGCCTTAATGAGATAAACACTCATTTTTTCAGGCAATATTCTTATTGTTGAATGCCAGTCATAATTTCCTTAATGATAAAAATGATGCCTAGCCATAAAGCAGAGGCGAGATGTGAATCCTAATGCCTTACAACTTGAAGAACAAATCTATTAATTAAAAAAGGTATTTCAAGGAAAATGTTTTTCTTGTCTTTATTAAAATAATTTAATTAATGATTATTCCAGAAAATGATTGTCTTGTGTTTTAATTGGCTAATCCATACAAACTTGGCAAAACATTAATACAAAACTCATTTTTAAAAATGTTCACCAAGGGGCACCTGGGTGGCTCAGTTGGTTAAGCAACTGCCTTCGGCTCAGGTCATGATCTCAGGGTCCTGGGATCGAGCCCCGCATAGGGCTCCCTGCTCAGCGGGAAGACTGCTTCTCCCTCTCCCACTCCCCCTGCTTGTGTTCCCTCTCTCGCTGTCTCTCTCTCTGTCAGATAAATAAATAAAATCTTTAAAAAATAATAATAAAATAAATAAATAAAAATGTTCACCAAAAATGAAATGTTCCTCTCAGGTTGGGAAAGCCATTGTAACACACAGAAGAAATGGGAAATTAATCCAGTGGCTTGGTAATGTGAATCATACCCTCAAGCCCTTCATGTCTCTTGTGGGAAGGGACTCTTTTCCAAGGGTGCACAAGGAAAGAGGTTAACAAAATTTTTCTCCTCAGTTCTTATTTGTGAGAAAGCATTTATGAGGAGATTAAAAAAATTTTTCCCTTAGTTATACTAAAAGGCATATCTATAGTAAAATAGAACACTTTAATAAATATCCTTTAAGATTTGCCAATATTTGCTATTATGCCCAAGGTATGGTATTTTCTCTCCAAAGAAATAGAGTACTTGATATGCCAAGTAGAATTCTTCTCCAACTTATTTTCTATCGCCATTGCCGAGGTCTTGACTTAAGCTCAACTTGGGCTGGGAAGCTGATTTGTGTGGGTCCTGGAGGCTGTCCCTCCCCCCTTTATATACTATTGTGAACACAATGGATACCAAGAAAACACACTGACAAGGACACAGGAAATGATTTGACTGCGAATTTTTATTCCTTAAGCAAAATTTTGTTATTCTGTTCACTTGTACCTCACCTTCAGAATTGACTTCCTTATGAATTCGGAGCCTTCCTTCCACTGTAGGAGAACCCCAACTCCAACCACTGGGGAGACTGTGACTGTCATCATGACTCCTTATTCTTTTCTTTAACCCTTACATTTCAGTATCTGATGTGCTTTTTTAGATTAAGAATGTTGATTGGGAGATTGTCAATAACCTTTGGTTTCTGCCATTTTTATCAGATCAAGACCTTCAAGGGTAAACAAACAAACAAACTATGAAGTAGACACCTTTCTGGAGTATAAGTAGTTAATGTTGTTCTGTGAGTGCTACTTGGTCTGAGCCACCTCCATGAGAAGGTTAAGTGTAGATGGATGATTGGAGTTGGGGGTTTAAGCCCAGAGGTGCTCATTCTTGTTAGTATTCCACCAGGGTAAGTAACCAGAGAGAACTGATTGGGGATCCAAGTCAGAGCCATAAGTAAGTCAAAGAAATCAGAAATAAATGCCAGGTCCATAGTAGCAAGCAAGTTTTAAAAAATGAGACCAAAGCCAAAAATCAAGATAAAAAGATGAAGTGGGTTAAAGCAGGAGCTCAAGAACAAATGAGAAGGACTGCAAACAGCTTTTGGTGTTTGCATCCTGTCACCATGGACCAGCAGTTAGGTAGCTCACACATGAGTCAGACCATATTGAAGAAACAGAGTTGAAATGGCCATTTTTCAAGACACTAGCATATAAGTGGTTTTTATAGGTGTGGCATATAAAAAGCAGGTCTATTGGCTATATATTTCAACAAATTGCTAAATTATCATTTATACAGGTGACTTTTCAGTATTTTATTTTAAAATAAACATTGATTTACTCTATCAGAGAGTGAGCTGCTTGAAGACAGTGTTGATTCATATTTATTCTATCTATCTATCTATCTATCTATCTATCTATCTATCTATCTATCTGATCTATCTAAAATAGTGTAAGCACCCTAGCAAGGCTGGAGAGCTCTCTCTTTCTGCCTCTTCTGCTGTGTACGTATCTCTCTATATCTCTATCTATCTATCTATCTATCTATCTGGTAAATCTCACCAAGGCTGGAGAAAAATAGAGAGAGGTAGGGAGGGAGGGAGGCAGAGAGAGAGAGGGTGAAGGGAAAGAGAAGGGTGGGGGGAAGAGAGAGAGAGAAATATGCAAATTTCCCATTTTTTCCTTCCTTTAGTGATGGAGTGAGAAAAAGAGTTGCCAAAGACAGCTGTGTTCTTGGTTGCATTGAGAAGTCATTTCTCATTCTTTGGTTGGCTGTAACTGCTGCTCCTTGTGGACATGTAGTAAATCCAACATTACCTCCATCCCACTATAGAATGCTTAAGTTCAATCAGCTCTCCTAGGCACCAAGATTCTCAGAAGACTTACCACATCTTTTTGAGGTATCTACCTCTTTACCTCAGGTTGTGGTAGTGAACCTCAGTATTTGGGGTTCTGTACCTGGTTTTAATGTTGTGGGGGAGGGTGGTTTACCTCCACACCACCAAGCAATGCTTTGGACACCAGCTGGGTGTCCTACAGTTCAAGTCAGTTCTGATGATCCTCACTCAGAGATCGCATCAGATCCCTCAGGTTCAGTCCCGGAAGACTACTCTACTTCAGGTACCAGTTGCAAGTCCAGGTTGTTGGCTATACTTCTGACTTACTGGTAAATTAGAAGTTCCCATGACCCCCTCCTTGGTATTGATTAATTTGCTAGAGCAGCTTTAAGAACTCAGGGAACCTGTTAACTCATTAGATTACTAGTTTATTACATAGGATATTAAAGGATACGAATCAACAGCCAAATGGAAAGGTACATAGGGCAAGGTATGGGAAAGGGGCACAGAGCGTCCATACCCTTACCAGGCACACCACTCTCCCTGAATCTCCTCATGTTCACCAAGCCATAAGTTCGCTGAATCCTCTCCTTTTGGCTTTTATATAGGCTTCATTACATAGGCATTATTGATTAAATCATTGGCAATTGCTGATTGATTCAACCTCTAGTTCCCTCCCTACTCCCTGGAAATCATGGGGTAAGACTGGAAGTCCCAAACCTTAATCACGTGGTTGGGTTCCCTGGTAACCAATCCCCATCTCTAGGTGCTTTCCAAAAGTTACCTCATAAACATAAACCCAGTTGTGGTGGAAAGAGGCTTATTATGAATAATAAAATGCCCATTTCACCTTTATGGCTCTGAATCAATTTCAGGAACTGGTAACAGGAGACCAAATATTATAACAAAAGGTGCTTTCATTGCTCTTATCCCTCAGGAAATTCTAGAGGTTTTGGGAGCAATGAGCCAGGAACCATAGATGAAGACCAAATATACATGAGAAATATATATTAGTCATCTGAATGAACAGAAATATATGTCAAAAAGCGAGCTGCACTCAGAGTAAAACAAAGCAGAAAGATAAGTTTATTGCAAGGGTTTTGACCTGCAAGTTGGGAAACTACAGGCTATGGGAGCTGTGAGTTCTGAGTTGCTCACAGACTAAAGGGTTTTTATGGGGTAAATGTGGAAGTTATTTGGCTTTTTCAGCTGATTGGTTGCCTAGCGGTCTTCTTCTTTATTTGCATTAGGGTAACTGAGGGGAACAAGGAAGTCGAAAGATGACGCGAGCAGACTTGGTGTTTGGGGAGTGGCTGGCATCTGGGGATTGACTGGTATCCTCTGTTGATTTCTGAGAAAAGCTGTAAATTCCTGCAATTTATGTTAGGTAAGGTTAAGTTTTATTTTTCTTTAATGGACCTGTGTTGGTCAACTCCATTTTGTCACCAACATAAATGACTGTTTTTGTTTTGGTTCTACATATATTTCTTATAAATATCACACTCTGCAAGGTGGTAGATTCTAATAACACCACCTTCTGCAGCCCTCAAATCTGATCACTTATGGGACTCATATTCTATGTATCTTGGGGATGGGTGGGTAGTGATAGAGGTATGGTGGTAGTTATGTGGAGTTTTGTCATAATGTTGCTTCTGAACAACCTTTCAGAAAAGTGTTGGTCCTGATATTTCTAAGTTTTCTATTCTTAAAATACAGGCCATATGTGCCCAGGATAAGCTTTAGTTGTCAATTCCTGGAAAATAAGATCCTATGTGGCATCTGACACTTTCCTGTTCATATTATATGTCAGAGTAACACTTTAACATTTCTTCATGTCATTTAATTCTTATTAGTAACTTGTTTGTTTGTTAAAATAGCATTAGGAGCTAATTCATTTAATAAACTGTACTTTTCCAGGATGGTCTTTTGGTAGCTTATGGGTATAGAAATATGAAATTTCCCTAAAGTATGATAAATAAATTCATCTCTTTCATCATTGACACGTGATCTTTAATGCCAATAATCTAATAAATGTCTTAGAGTAGACTCATAAAAATAAGTAAAGATTAGAAAATGAGACCTGTGGGAAAAGATTAAAAGTTCATTCAGGAAAACTGAGAACCCTTTTTACTGATAATCTTAATTTTGCTGGTAATAAAATAAGGAGAATGTTGGTCATTCTTCATAAAGGAGAATTATTGTTCTTCATAAATAATAGAAGGAAGAGAGAATAAAGTGTTGATGGCAGTACTTGAATGGGTCAGAAATTTCAGCCAGTTCGAAAATATTGAGGATTACTTTGGAAATGAAAGAAATTTAGAATTGTTCTTTCTGGATTAAGATGGGGCAGCTTTCTGATTTGTTTGTTGTGATCTGGGACAGGTTAACTAAAGCACATGGACAAATTAGATAGCTTTAATAAAGTTCACTCAATGGTTAAATCTTAGAAACCCTCTGTCATTCTTAGAATGGCCTCTGGAGGTCAGGGTTGAGGCATGGTGCGTCGTTAAGCTCCTTGGTTCACTGTCTTTGCAGTCAAAATACAGCAAACACTGATACTTTTGGTTCTCCATCTGGTATCATTCATGAGCTCTAAGTTTGTTTACTCATAGAAGACAATTCAACCAACAAGCTAATATGCAATATTCTCTGTTACTGGATATTTGCATATATTTTAATTTATACATTTAAATAAGAGTCTATATTAAGTAAGCATCTATATTAATTTCTATTAAAATAAAGAAGTTAAGTCTCAAAGAACATTTAAAAAATCTATTTAGATCTCGAAATATGGAAGGATTTGTAAAATAATATGTATTAAGAATGAAGGTACCTCAAGTTTAAAATAATAGGATCATTTTAAGTTTTCTCACGTTCCTAAAATTTAGGATTGCAATCATTCTTTTAATTCAAAAGCATTTGAAAGCTCTCCAAAAATTTAAAAAATCATTTGGAACAAGACAGAATAATTTACCATTATTATTGTATTTAGTGTTTTATCAGCCCCAATTCAGAGAATGGCAGGCAGCCAAAAGACATCCATCCTCCCCATAGTCCCTCCTGTGCATACTCCACAATTTAATGACTAGTGAAGGCTGGCATCCAGAAAGAGGGAATTAGAGGAAGACTCTGTATCTAAGAAGCTCTTTACCAATTTTTGGAGCTACATGCTTTCCTATTATTTAGCTATTTTCTGCTTTCTTCCCATTTTTATTTATTTATGTTTATACAGTGCACCCAGATATCTTTAAATATTTTGGAAAAATATGAATAGTAGTCTTATCTTTTAAACATCTAAATGCTTAAAACATTTTAACATCTAAACATCCAAATGGGTTGCTATATTTAATTATATATTGTGTGGTAGTATGACTTGAGCTGCATCCAAATATTACTTGGTTAGAAAGAGTATGCCCTGGTAATTCCAGTAGTACCCAGATTTACCCTAGTCCTTTGAGTCCCTTTCACCATTCCTTCCCCCACTCCCAAACCTATTCTTTAAGGCTCCAATGTCTTCGCTATGAAGGTTTCTCAAATGCCATCATGTGAATTTCATACTCCTTGCTGGGTTTTCTCACTGGCCCTTGTATATACCTCTATTAAAACTCATGCAGTGGCATAGTTTTAAGTTCTTCCATGTTCCTTAGATTTATAATTACAAACAACAAGGTGATAGAGGATATTCAAAACATTTAAAAACCAGCAGAGTACAGGTGTTGACCAATCAGAATGGAAACTAGCTTTTAAGTACAGGACTTTTAAGTACACTAGCATTAAGTACAGGACTTCTGAATAACTTGGTATTCTTAGGACCAAGCACAGTACTTGGCATTTGATTGATAGACAAATGTTTTACAAATGAATGAATGAGATATCAAGAAAAGTTATGCGTTAATTCCAGAACAAACCCTGAAATCTCAGTAGTGACTTTGGGATTGCCTGGCACCATTTAACCTTAGACATTCATTTAGCTTGAGGCAAGTGTGTTGTTCCGCATATGAGTGATCCTAATGGCAAGGTCCACAGGATCTATGCATTGAATTGTCCCCACAGGCAAATCGCCCTGGGCTATCTGGTCTCTCACACTTTCCTGATGTATTTTCAAATGACAGAATGGGTTAATTACATTGGATCTGTGGAAGAACACATAGTAGAAAAACCTTTCTTTCTTTTTTTTTTTTTAGAATTTTTAATTTATTTGTTAGAGAGAGCACAAGCAGGGGGAGCGGCAGGCAGGGGCAGAGGGAGAAGCAGGCTCCCTGCTGAGCAGGGAGCCCAATGCGGGACTCAAACCCAGGACCCCGGGATCATGACCTGAGCTGAAGGCAGACGCTTAACCAACTGAGCCATCCAGACATCCCATGAAAAACCTATTTCTCAAAGAAAACAGTCTATGATGCCATTAAAAAAAAAATAACCTGTAGTTAATTAATTAAAAGATCTCAAACATTTTGAAAGCTGTTATTCCTTGTAAGTTGTTTTTACATATGGTAGGATACATACCAGATGAGAATCATTCTTCGTTTAATGTTTATCTATTGTGGAAAAAGATTCTTCAGATACAATTTGCAACTATTTAAAATGAAGAAGCACATGTTCAGTTCCCCTCAGGATAGTAATTCTTCAGAGACTTTTTTTTTTAACCTAAAAGTAAAGACGGTACATGTCAACCTGGTTTCCAACTATCTTTCCTGTGAGCAATTCCTTTATCCTATTCATAGGGATAGCTCTGGTTCCTTTCTGCTTCTTTCTAGCAGTTGAAACTTTCTGCTCAGCAGAGTAGTGGTTCCTTCTCTCCTACCCTAAGAAGATGTATATACCCCCCAAAACACATGTTGAACTGAAAAGTCAATTGCTCGTATTAGACTGACTCAGGGGAATAAAGTTTGGGGCCTGTGCTGGTCAATTTGAGGTTAATTAAATCTACATAAAATAATTATTTACCTTTGCTTAATACAGTGCTTCTAAGTGATGAAACCGCAGCAAGGATTAAAGGGCATGAGTTCTGCCCCTCAGTGCAAGTTAAAATGGAAACGAGGGTGGAGCTATAGGGAGCTTTAAACCAACAGTCCGAAGGTCCCAGCTTTCTCCTATGAAACTGTGTGATGGCAGGCACATCCTGGAACTTCTGGCAAAACTTTTTCTCATCAGAAGTATTAAGCATTTGACTTAGCTCACCACTAAAGTTTTACCTGGTTCCAAAATTCTACAATTTTTTTAAAAGGCTTTCCATAGGTTTTGGTAGTTGTGAGTAAGCAGGTGTTGAAGAGGAAGAATTTTCTTCTGCCCTTTAAGATCCGTCTAGCTGGACTAAGAATCAAATTGACATGAGACAGATTAACAAGAGAAAGTCAAATTTAGAATACACACAAACATGAAATTCCAAAGACAGTGAGGCAACATGACACTTAATATGAGGTAAGGAGAGAGGTAGGAGTCTGAGGATCCAAAGGGAAGAGAGTCGATTAGCAGGAAGGTGAGAGGAGATGTTTAGATAACAAGGGCTGCCTAATTATGCAGATACATTTCTTAGGTAAAGAGGAATCTCTGTCAATAGCTCTCTTCCTGGTATAAGCTGACAGTTGAAGGGGAAGTTAAAAGCTTTTCCTGAATCTGCTGAGTTTTGGTTGCTTTTCATGCAAAATAATGTTCATGCGAAATGAACTGTCTTGGGGTGGCCTGCCCTTGGCCCCTACACAGGTTATGAATTGAACATGTTCTGCCTGACCAAAAGTCCCAGCCTGGGCTCTGTCACCCTAAATGCCCTAAATGTTTGCATTATGAGAGACACCAGCTGTCATCGCACAAACAGTCCTTATCATTTCAGAAATGGGAGCTCCATAATGTTTTTGGATTTATTCCCTTTCATTTGCTGATTGAATTCAGGGCATTACTTCTAAAATTGTGCCTGGCACGTATTATTCAAAGTAAGAGAATTTCGAATTTGCTTTCTTAAGACATCAGTGTAAATAAGTGTGCAATTTATTCTTCCAAAAGTGAGACCAAGACAATAGAAATTAGTCCAAAACATGAATGCAAAAGAGATGAAAATAATGACGCTTAATCATAAAATTAACATTTGCTGTGGTAATGAGGAAAGTGCAAGCAAAAGACTGAGCTGCTTTTCAGAGCCTGAGTCTCAGTGCTTCTGAGAGTGCTCCTGGATGGGGTTATCACATGTCCTCCAATTTGCAGTACTAAAACCCAATTTTCTCACTCTAGTTAGGGGTAAGTAAGTTCTAGAAGATTGAGTCATCTGGAAGGAATTGGTTTGTATACAATAATGCCAACTTGTTAATTTATGACAAAAAACAACTGAGAAGTAGACTAAAATCCCATGGAGCTGGTCAGCAAATTTTGTTTCTTATAGGAGAGTTTTTTACAAAATTAAATCAATATTAGAAGGTTCCTCAGTAACTATGATGTTACAGAGTAGGGTGTCATACAATCTCCTGGGACAATTATAATAATAGTTAACATTGAGGAATATTATCACCAATCTCTATTATTAGCCTTTATTTCTAAATGAGAATTAACCAGACCTTAGACAGTGATGGAAACACACTGGTGAATTTTTACTATTGAATATATTTGGAATGCTGTAGTCACCAAAACTTTAGTCCTTATGATACTGTACTTTCTCATTAAAGAATTTCCAAGATTATGGTTCTCCCAACTTAATTATATTTCAAAATGCTTTGCTTTATAAGGCATAGGGAGTTGCTTATTGAGATTTAGGGAATATAGTTGTCTGAGCAACCTATTTAGAAATCTTTTCCTTGGAGGGGTATTTCTTAAGAAAATGCCAAAGCCAATCATGTTTATGCAGGTTATAGTTAGCACTTGTTTCTTACCAATGTTTGTAAATGTACCTTGTTTTGGATCTGAAACCCTTTTGCAAATCTATTGAGTGGCTGAGATTGGTTCTATCAGGTTAAATAACTTACCTACATGCTGTGTTATCAAGGATTTGCTGCAATTTTGCTAGATGGCAACCATAGTTTAGACTTCTATTTTTTCAGTTTTCTATAAGGCAGGATTCACTGACAAGGCTTTATTTGTTTCATATGTGTGCAGGTATAGTAGGACCTCAAATCCATGTAACTCCCAGTTTTCAATATGTATTAAAGGTCAGTAATTGTAAAATACAGTAAAAGTTTGAACATAAAGCCAACATAAATTTCTTTTTAACTAGGCAGATTGAATCATGGGCAAAACATTGAAACATTTATAGTGTCTAAAATGATTTTTTTCGACCAATTTAAGCAAGGCTGTTTAGGTCTCTACAAGTTAGTTATTTGGCTAAAAATATTGATTGTATTCACTGTTTTTGAAGTTAAAATTAATTTAAAAAATCCTAAGATAGTTTGGTTTAGGAACCATTGTCTTAGGATATGGTCTGAGCAAGAATACATAATAAGCACTCCTTTGAAAGTGATTTTTGTCATCTTTTAAAAATATCCACATAGCTTAACGTGATGGCTAATATTGCCGGCAACATTGATCCTGTTAAAGCATAATTTTTATCTGGGAGAGTCGACACTTAAGTTTGAATTTTCTTTTTTTTTTTTTTTTTTAAAGATTTTATTTATTTATTTGACAGAGAGAGGCACAGCGAGAGAGGGAACACAAGCAGGGGGAGTGGGAGAGGGAGAAGCAGGCTTCCTGCCGAGCAGGGAGCCCGATGTGGGGCTCGATCCCAGGACCCTGAGATCATGACCTGAGCCGAAGGCAGACGCTTAACGACTGAGCCACCCAGGCACCCCAAGTTTGAATTTTCAAGAGAGAGTAGAGTACTGAGAATGAGGAATAAGACAAAAGATGTTGAGGACCAATTGCCCTGCACGGTCAAGGTAAGGCATAGGCAGCTGGAGACCCTAGATGGGCAATAGGACAGGAGGTGTGAAAGTACTAAAAACAAGAAAGGGGGTACAGAAAAAGGAATGGAGTAATGCTTTCACATCTACATGGATCTACATACCCACATGCATTTTGAATTTGACTCGCACCTGTGTGCTTTAATATGTAGGACCACTGAAAGTACTCTTGCCCCAAAACATCCCTTCTGATGTTCCTCCATAATTGCCTGAAATTCTCATTATATTTATTTTGGGAGGATAAAAGCAAGGATGATCCTGCCCTTTTCTTCTAATCAGCCTATAAGCATCTGGTTAACAAGGTTTGTATCCTATTTCTCTGAACCCTCACATAGTGCATAACAGGTGACCTTTTCATATGAAGAAAAATGGGGCATCTTCATTTCTACCTGTTGAGACCTCAGCTCACATTGCTATCCAAGAGGCACCAAGGAGAGAGAAGTACAGCCTCCGTGGAGGAGTACTAGTGAGAGTAGGAGTGGGGAACCTTGGGCCACCCTGGCTTGCTCTCAATTTTCTTGTTAGAGGAGGGTTTCTCATAAAGGTGTTTTGTTGATCAGGTACTGTTGCATTGATCAGAATCTTGCATTGTCTTTCTGAAGGTGGCCTAATGGGAAAAATGTGGGCTTGGGAGGCAGAAAAAATTGATTCCTAGCTATAGGACTTTGCACAAGCACCCTCTCAGCTTCAGTTCCTATCTATAAAATGGGATAAAACAGTAACTACTCTAGCCTTGTGGAATTCAATTTCTTCTCAAGCTACCTAATGATTATGTCTGGTTGACACGAGTGTCCACCTCCTTTACTGCTCCTCACTTCCCTACCATCCCCCCCCACCTGTTCATGTGGGTCAGGGATTAGCACAGTAATGGATATTGCTTAAAGCTTGAAAATTAACCATTTATTTAAATAAAAGAAAAATCCTTGCTACAGTCTGATTTCAAATAACATGAAGGTAAATATCAACTCAGCCCATGGACAAATTCCAAGTTAGTGTAGCCTAATTTATTTATTTATTTATTTTTTCTTTTTTGTGGCTTGTTGTATTTCTTTTTTTTTTTTTTTTAATTTTTTTACTCTTATGTTAATCCCCATACATTACATCATTAGTTTTAGATGTAGTGTTCCATGATTCATTGTTTGTGCATAACACCCAGTGCTCCATGCAGAATGTGCCCTCCTCAATACCCACCACCAGGCTAACCCATCCTCCCACCCCCCTCCCCTCTAGAACCCTCAGTTTGTTTTTCAGAGTCCATTGTCTCTCATGGTTCATCTACCCCTCCGATTTCCCTCCCTTCATTCTTCCCCTCCTGCTACCTTCTTCTTCGTCTTCTTTTTTTTTTTTCTTTACATATATTGCATTATTCGTTTCAGAGGTACAGATCTGAGATTCAACAGTCTTGCACAATTCACAGCGCTTACCAGAGCACATACCCTCCCCAGTGTCTATCACCCAGTCACCCCATCCCTCCCACCCCACCCCATACTCCAGCAACCCTCAGTTTGTTTCCTGCAATTAAGAATTCCTCATATCAGTGAGATCATGTGATACAACATCATTAGTTTTTGATGTAGTGTTCCATGATTCATTGTTTGCGTATAACACCCAGTGCTCCCTTCAGTATGTGCCCTCTTTAATACCCATCACCAGGCTAACCCATCCTCCCACCCCCCTCCCCTCTAGAACCCTCAGTTTGTTTTTCAGAGTCTATCATCTCTCATGGTTCGTCTACCCCTCCGATTTCCCCCGCTTCACTCTTCCCCTCCCGCTACCCTCTTCTTCTTTTTTTTTTTCTTAACATATATTGCATTATTTGTTTCAGAGGTACAGATCTGAGATTCAACAGTCTTGCACAATTCACAGCGCTTACCAGAGCACATACCCTCCCCAGTGTCTATCACCCAGTCACCCCCTCCCTCCCACCCCACCCCCCACTCCAGCAACCCTCAGTTTGTTTCCTGCAATTAAGAATTCCTCATATCAGTGAGGTCATATGATACATGTCTTTCTCTGATTGACTTATTTCGCTCAACATAATACCCTCCAGTTCCATCCATGTCGTTGCAAATGGCAAGATCTCATTCCTTTTGATGGCTGCATAATATTCCATTGTATATATATACCACATCTTCTTTATCCATTCATCTGTCAATGGACATCTTGGCTCTTTCCACAGTTTGGCTATTGTGGACATTGCTGAGTGTAGCCTAATTTAAAATCTTATTCTGGCTCCTTAGACTACATGTGTGAAGCTAGTTCCCTGTGCCTTTTCACATTTGAGATCCATTGGTACACATCTGAGTATGATTTTCAAAGTTACAATTTGTAGAATTACAATAGGGCAGAAAGTTTCATTGCTGTTACTCCTTAGATTTTCTGATTAAACAGGAGCTGGTTGAAGAATGAGGAGTGGAGCAAAGTGGTGGGTTATTTATTTTGTTCATGATCTAATCTCTGCATGTAATGTATTATTGCTCTTCATAGTGTTCTTCTTGCTCCTGGTATTTTAAACTATCTTTTAATATTTCAATTGATGTTGTATATTGAATAGATGTCTTAAGTTATTTCAGCATAGTGTTCAGAGAAACCTAAAAAGAATTAGTTTTAAAAATCATTATTTATTGCTTTTCCAAAAGTTGGTAAAGTGCTTTCTTCATTTTTTTTTCTTTCCACAGTAATATTCTTTATTTCATCTTTTGAGGTCAATATGTTGCCTTATATCTGTATTAATTCACTGGAGCAAGGCTCTGAGTACATTTGTCAAATGTCCAATTTGGTTATAACCAAGTTAACAAGTAACATTTGTTACTAATTACATCAATAAAAACATCATAATGTTACAACTCTGGTTTGAGCCTAATAGAGTAGGAGATTTGAGGGATAAATATCCGCAGGCAATTAATGTACCATTCTTTAGAAAAAAATGCTAAGAATCATTTTAATAGCCTCTTTTCATCCTAACCAGACTTCAGTCAAATCAAACCATTTCTGGCTATAAAAAAATGTGATTGGTTCCTTAAAATTAAATCCAATGAACTTGTCTCTGTAGAAGGTCAAGTAATATACTCTCATGAAAGAACACGCTTCCTCATTTAATGCCTCAGTTATTAAAAAGGTGTTCTATTTTCCTGTTTGGGTTCTGTCTGTTTTTTTTATTACTGCATATTAAAGTACCCATCTTGCCAACAAGGAAATGATATGCTAACTGAACATGGCTTGGCTGAAAGTGATGATGGAAGGGCCAGAGAGAACTATCAGCTGCATTATTATGCCTAAGCAGTGGAAAATCACTGAGCTACCAGCATCTTCCTCTAGTTCATGCTTATATGACTCAGAGAAACAAGTAAACATTAAAATGTGGTGGATGATTTTCTGCTTTTTGCAAAAGAAGACATTCAAAGAATCTTACAGAATCTGAGATTTTGGTGTCTCTTTGTTGGCACAAGAGTCAGACACCCTAGATTTTGTTAAGGAATGTAAA
The DNA here is from genome assembly GCF_011800145.1 of Mirounga leonina. Taxonomy (NCBI): domain Eukaryota; kingdom Metazoa; phylum Chordata; class Mammalia; order Carnivora; family Phocidae; genus Mirounga; species Mirounga leonina. The sequence goes on along the minus strand of NW_023270451.1, from coordinate 63,455,654 downwards.
AGAGAGAAAGAGAGGGGAAGAGGGATGGAGGGAAGAGGAGAATGAGAGAAAGGTAGATAGAAAGGGTAAAAGAGAGAGCGAGAGAGACAGAGAGAGTAGGTGAAAAGACCAGAGAACTATACCTTGTTATAACAGAGAATGGAGTTATGTTGATTGAAAACATATTACCAGTTGCTGCTGGATACTTGGCATATTTAATGGCATGTAATCCTTTGAGGTGTTTTGTCTTCAATTTAGAGTTAAAGAAACAAAGGCTTACAGTGTTCCAAACAACTTGTCCAAGGCCACACACTACCAGGTCAACAACATATCTTTTTTACTTTGAAGCCTATGATCTTTTCATTGTGTCATGCTAGCTAAAGACATGCAGTATCTAATTTTTGGTAAGGAAAATCCATTCTAGTCTTACTAAAACAAAATTTCAATACATCATTACTTTCTAACCTAATTGAAAAATTGATTAGGTTTCAGACATAATGAAGATAAAGGAAATGGAGATTGCAGTTTCTTCGTATATATATGCTTGGGATGTGTGTGTGTGTGTGTGTGTGTGTGTGTGTCACTGCGTCCTACAGAAAAAGGCCACTCATCAGCTAGAAGCTGCAGATACATTTCATCTGGGCTGGTTGGAATGATTCTCTCCCTGTCCCTTCTATTTTGGTTCTTGGATAATAATCTCCCACCTAAGGACAAGCAAAGCTATAGGTGACTAGGAGTGTTATAAAGGTCATTACTTTAAACAAAGCTTCTACTTTGTTTAAAGTAGACAGAAGGTCTCTAGTAAAAGGAGCTGAGCCTAGCTCAGAGAATAGTGCTGTAATTCAAAGGTCCTAGGACCAGAGAGGATGCCTCAACTGGTCTGGTTGGTGGCATGTAGGCCCTGAGACTTGGCTTTTTCCTTTTTTAAAAAATTGAGATATAACTCACATTCCATGAAATGTACCCTTTTAAAGTATGCATTTGAGTGGTTTTTAGTGTATTCACAAGGTCGTGCAACCATCATCACTCTTGAATTCTAGAATATTCTAGAATATTTCATAACCTCAAAAAGAAATCCCATTACTCATTAACAATCACTCCTTATTTCTGCCTCCCCTCCAGTTCTTTGCAACCACAATTCTACCTTCTGCCTCTACAGATTTGCCTATCTAGCTACATTTTATATGCAATTACAAGGCCAACACTTGATGACATTTCCTGTTACTATTAATATTGCCCCCATGTGGGCACTGGGCAGTCCAGTAGGTTATTTTCCCAGGTGTTAAAGTGAGGGACCTAGTGTAATTTCCCCACGCCCCCTTAAATGTACCCAGCCTCAGTTCCAGCACAGGGATTACATTTTCTCCTGGAGTTTATAAGCTTCCTTTGACTCCCTGAGTTGTGGGTATTAGAAAAAGCATTAGGAACTCAATTAAATTTGAGTCATAACTAGAAATGTTTAGCCTCTAATCTTCTCACATAAGCAAATATTCATTAGTCCTGTTACTTCAATCTGATTTTTCTCTTTGTTCTTGAATCTCATTTCTCCAAACATCATTTGTGTGCAACTTAAGATCTCTAAAAGACCTTTTAATCCCTTGAAATCAGTTACCAAAGCCAGAAATCCAAGAATCATCTTAGATCTTTCTTCATGGTTTTATTTTCCTTTCTCTTTTGCCCCAATAGCCCATTACCAGATTTTATAGATTTTAAGCACCCACTGCAATATCTTTCCTACTCTCTCCTTCATCTCTATATCCCCTACCACTGTGAGTGCCCCTTCAACATGGGAGTAGTTATGATGACCAGACTGCAATTACTTCTCCTCTGGTCCCCTGCCTCCCATCTTGCCCCACTTCATTGTCCCCAGTAATGCTCCCAAGTGGTCTTCTAATAATCTCAATCTGTTTATATCCCACCCCTCGTCTTAAAATTCTTAAAAATCTCTCCACAGTTTTCAGGATGAAGTTCAAAATGTACTAGTTTCTCCACAGTCTGCCCTTGGGCTCACCTTGCACAATTCCTCACTTGTACCCTTCCCTGCACCCACACTAACTGGCTTGTCTGCCCTGAATGGGTCACTCAGCTTCAGGTTCACTGTCCCTGCACATACCTTTGCATTATATAGAATGTTCTTTTCTACTTTTTTCTTTTATTAATCCTTATGTTCTAACCTCCCTTGTCTGGAATGTAGGCCCTTTGTGGATGGAGACTATCATTTGTTCATCTCCACACGAAGTGCTCTGTTCATTACTCTGCTGCAAAACTTCAGACACTTTCCTCCATTTTCCATAATGTCAATGCAATTCTCAGTATCTACAACTACATTGTAAATGCATTGAAAAAACAGATTTTATGATTAATAGCAGCTAGTATGATAACTAAGTAAATGTCTTTAGTATTTGTTGAATGGAAGAGAAGGAAAGAGAAATGAAGAAAGGAAAATAAAGAGCAGCAGAACCCAAATGCTGCTTGTCTCCATGTGCAGCATGAACTCATAGTGGGATTCAGCACTTTGCCCTTAAAATGCTGTTCATGCCAGAAAGCATAAGTGAATAAAACGTTTTATAGTGTTGTTTGGAAAATTTTTGGAGAACATAAAGGAGAGACTTTATAACACAAAACACTTGGTAAACTTCATAAAAGTCACGATTTGATCTTTTTGTTTTTCCCCTCTGCTCCAAGAAGACACAGCAATCCTTAACATACATGCACATAAAACATAGCATCAAAATATATGAGGCAAAAACTGATAGAATTACAAGGCGAAATAGATTAACCCATTATTATAGTTGAAGACTTCAACACTGCTCTATCAGAAACGGACAGATCCAGCAGGCAGGAAATCAGTAAGGACATAGTTGAACTCAAAACACTATCAATCAACTGGACATAATGGACATCTATAGAGTACTTCATCCAGCAATAGCAGAATATACATTCTTCTCAAAGCCACATGGAGCATTCACCAAGATAGACCACATTGTAGGCCATAAAATGCACTTTAGCAAATTTAAAAGAGTGGAAATTATACAATGTCTATCTACTCTCAGATCATAATGGAATTAAACAAGAAATCAGTAACAGAAAGATAGCTGGAAAATCCCCAAATACTTGGCAATTAAACAACATACTTCTAAATAATGCATGGGTCAAAGAAAAAAACTCAAAAGAAATTTAAAAATATTTTGAGATAAATAAAAATGAACACATAACTTTTTTTTAAAGATTTTATTTATTTATTTGACAGAGAGAGAGAGACAGGGGAGAGGGAACACAAACAAGGGGAGTGGGAGAGGGAGAAGCGGGCTTCCTGCTGAGCAAGGAGCCCAACTCGGGGCTCTATCCCGGGACCCCGGGATCATGACCTGAGCTGAAGGCAGTCGCTTAATGACTGAGCCATCCAGGCACCCCAATGAACACATAACTTACCAAAATTTGGGGATCCTGAGAAAGCAGTGCTTAGAGGGAAATTTATAGCATTGGATGCATATATCAATAAGAAGCAGATAAACCCACATCATGGAACTTGGCAAAAATTCAGGACTTAGAGACACCCATTACTACACAAGATGGGGATGAAACATGGGGCTGAAAACAAAAAGAATTGGTTAAAAGCCTCTTTGAGAGTCAATTAGGCCTAATGATCCTTTCTTCCATTTCCAGTAGTTTAACCCTACCAAGAAACTGGAAATTTTCTTTGTAGAGAGTCAATCTCAAAAATACCAGGGATAACAGCAGATAGGGAAGAGCGACTGCAATAAAATGGTAAATGATAAACTAATAATAAAGACTGTATATGGACACTTGAACTCCCACCCCACTGCTACTTGCTGTGTGAGCATTCAAAGTCAAATATATGCTTTCCCTTTTTCCTGGATAAATATTAACAGAATTCTTCTCTGGAGAAACTGAAGTGTTCTGAAGAAAAGACCCATGGATGCTATCCTAGCGGGAGAGCAGATTCACTCTAGATGATTCAAATGAAGAGACATTAATGAAGGAACTACTTATACTCTGTACATGAACAAATGAGGAATGTTGAGTCACCTAGCAACTAGCAACAGTAAGAAGTCATTATATCCCCAGAGTTGAAGACACAATGGAGGGAAATGAAGGCTAGTGAAGAGTAAAACAGTGCAACAGAGCCCTCTTGGCGTAAACTGAAGTGTGGAGAGTTACAGATACTGCTAGAGACCCCTTGCTGAAGCAGAAGAAAATACCCTGAGTCTGATTGTTTAGGGAGCCCTGGTGTGTAGTTCTCAGGGTCAGCCTCTGGGGACACAGAATGGGAAGGGAAGAATAGCAAAAAGACATGACAAGGAACAGTGCACGAAAAATATCTAGCAAAGATATTGATACTTGGAGGTTTTCTAATGCAACCTCTGTGCTCCAATTTTAACACTCCAGAAGTCTGCTAAAGTGAACTTCCAGGTAGCTCTGTAGTGCCACATTCGTAAATATGGTTGGTCAGTCAAGGATTACCCAACAGTTTGATAAGGTCTCCAACTTAAAAGACAGTTGAAAGACAAATCAACCAAATACTTAGTCAAAAATAAGAAACTCCAGAGGAAAAAAAAAACAGGGGACTTTGAAAACAGTATATTTAAGTCTGTATTCTCAGAGAATTGATTATATTTCATTCATAAAACAAAACCAGAATATTTTTAAAGCAGCAATAGAAACATCGAGCTTTCAGAAATGAAAAATACAAAAAATAAATCAATAAAAGAGTTACAAAGTCAGGAAATAATTGAGAAAGTGGAGCAAAAAGGCAAAGAAATTTAAAGGAAGAGAGGACATTAGATGATAAATCAATGAGCTCTAACATCTGACTCATAAGAGTTCCCAAAAGAGTGAAAAAAGAAAAAGAGAGGGCAGGAAATTTTCAAAGAATTCCAATAACATCTGCATCACTGAAGAATGTGTGACTTCAGAGGGAAAGGATCATTGAGAGTCCGATGCAACAAACATGATTTCAGACCACCAGGGATAACAGGAATTTGCTAAAATCCTTTAGAGGTCAAAAAAATTGATATTCAAGGAACTGAGGGCAAAGTGGCATTAGACTTCTCAACAGCAACATCGGAAGTTAGAAGACAGTGGAAAGGGTATCTTCAAAATTATGAGGGAAAAATGATTTTTAATTTAGAATTCTGTACCCATCCAAGTGATTTGTCAAGAGTGACAATAGGAAACCACACTTTCAGACATTTAAAGTCTCAAAAACTTTTTTTTTTTTTGCCGTGTCTTAGTTGTTAATGAAGGATGTATGTGTATGTTACCAAATCAATATATTCTACTAAATTGGGATCTCCAGGTAAGGAGAAAGAGGAAAGGTAAAGTCCCAGGTTGACAGCTGTGCCATTAGACCTAGAGAGCAACCAGCCTGGATTGAATGAAGAGGAGAGAGTTTCCTAGGATGAGTGTCTAAAAAAAAGGGACCTAATTATCTGGTGTCCCTAGTCATAGTGACTAAAATGGCCTTAACATTCCCCTCAGCTTGATTAAACTTTAGACAGTCTTCCTGATTATGGGCCCCTGACTGCCCTTTTCTTAGAGCATTTACTTTAGAAACCTTGCAATTATAAATTCTTCCTCTGCCCCTTTGAGATATAAATCTTCTCCTAGATTTGCCAGTTGTACAACCCAGGAATATCTTCCTCAGTGACTTGGGACCTTTGAAATGTAATCATCAAGTAAGTTAGGGCCCCTGTCTCCTAGTCTCTGTGGAAGAGTAGGAGCCTAACTTTGTTAGGTGCCAGTTAACAGATGTCCTAATCATATTGACAGTCTCTCAGCTAATGTCCACCAGCATTTTCCCACTAGCTCGCTTACCCCAGTACCTTAAAACCAACCACTTTCTGTTTTAGAGGAGTTGAGTTCACCCTATCTCCCCTACTGTAAGAGTCTTAAGTAGTCTCCACACCCAGGGTGGAGCCCAGGGCGGGGCTTGAACTCGTGACCCCGAGATCAAGACCTGAGCCAAAATCAAGAGTCAGATGTCCAACTGAATGAGCCAGGAGTGCCTGTGCCTGTGATGGAATAGACTGTGAGTGCATGTTCCACTAAGAGCAGCCCAGACCTGGAAACGGAGCTATCTCTATGATGGCTATGCCCAAGACCTGCTGTTGTTTTCACTTTTTGATGTCTTCGTTCAGATCATATGGTGTAGAAACAGTACATATTTGTAAATAAATTGCCTGTGATTCTAGATTCCTTCTATGTATGTGACTTGTTTTCATCTCAGATTTATAACTCTCCTGGAAGAGAAGGTGGACTTGAATTCAGACAACTTTGGTCCCTTAGGAAACCCATAAGATAATTTTTCAGTATGTTTGTTTTCCTGTTTGATACAGTGCTAAACCTCAGTGTGGCAGAATACTGTACAACAGAGAGTTATTTTTTGATTTTACAGTGTTTGGATTTTAGTAATTGAAGGGATCTCTAAAATGAGTGTAACCATTCATATCCTTTTTAAATTCCTTAAGGATATTTTTACTGATTTTGAATTTAATTTTATGATTTTGAGTACTTAAGATACCTTGACTCTGGGTAGCTTTTGAAGATAAAATGCATGCCTTCATGGATTGAAGGGCAAAGGGTGTACTGGATAGGGAGTGGGCTGGGGTAAGCCTTCAAACTTCTCAGTCTGCAAGCTCTTGGCAAAGGTTTTTTGTTTGTTTTTGACGGCTGAGTGATTCAAGCCCTGATGACCTTGTAGTAGATTCTACACGTTAGAGCTGGAAGGAGCCATACGAGTCATCTAGTCCAATCCCCTCCTATTTACAGATGAGAAAACCAAGATCCAAGGAAGCATAGCTACTTGTTCTATACCTAGTAAAATATTTTATTCACTATGTACATTACCAAAAATACCTTCATAACCTACACTTACAAGTAAGGGCTAGGTATCTCTTCAGGTTCCCTATCACCAGAGGCATGCTCAGCCCTGCAGGCCACCTCCCACCATCAGGCTCATTGATATCTGAAAGCCATTATTCTCATGCCATTTACATTCCCTCTTCCATTCACCCTCTACAGCCTTCCCCTTCTGTATGTTATTCCACAGATGCGAATTGACTAATCTGATAAATTAGTAATCGACCTGCTAATGCGGAAGATGAAAGGCCCGAATAGGAAAAGATTCCTCTATATGTTAACGCTTGGCAGAAATTTCTGAGCAGGCCACTGTTGTCCTTGCTCCAAACATTTTTGGAGTGTTACCACAAATTAAGCCTTACCCTGAGAAGACTTTCCTTTCCTTTCCGGTGCTTCAAGCTCTACCCAAAGAGCTCAGGGTCCCTTGCTTTGGCCTAGGTTCTAGTTTGGGTAAATGATCCTACTTTCCCTTTCTTAGGGGATTATAGTCATAAAATGTTTGTGTGAATGATGCCTTTGTCTCTGAGACTCCAGAACTCAAGCATAACCTCTCTCCATACCTCTGAGCTACCTCTGAAGATTCCCACTGTGGTTATCTTTTCCCCTTACATGAGGATTTTCTTTTGATATATTTATTCAACTGTGAACAGACCAGTATGTTCAAGGGTTTGCTGGATCAGATTCAAAGTGAGTAGTCCTCAGATGCTTTCTGAAAGAGTTCAAGAGTTCACGGCATAATTAGGGAAATGACAACTGTATGTATGACCAAGTACACAGTGCCTTAAGTGTCTTATGAGACTTTATGCAGGACAAGTATTGCTCAATGGTTAAGAGCATGGACTCTGGGGCAAGAGAATCCTGGGTTCAGATCCTGGCTGAGTCCATTACTAGCTATGTGACTTTGGGAAAATTACTTAAACTCACTGTGCCTCAGTTTTCCCACCTATAAAGTGGAGGATAAAAATAGTACACATTCCAGGGTTGTAGAAATTATGTAACCAAATGCATATAAAGTTACAATAAGAATTATGTATTCTAGGGGCACTGGGGTGGTTCAGTTGTTAAGCATCTGACTCTTGGTTTCAGCTCAGGCCATGATCTCAGGATCTGAGATCTAGCCTTGCATGGGTCTCAGCATGGAGTCTGCTTGGGATTCTCTCTCTCTCTCTCTGTCCCTTTTCCCCCAACCCCCATTCGCACACACTTTCTTTCTCTCTCTCTCAAATAAATAAATAAATCTTAAAAATCTTAAAAAGAGAATTATGTATTCTAAATTATAATATGTATTCTATATATTCTAGAATTATATATTCTAAATTGTAATATCACACACATATATAATTTCATGCTTAAAAAAGCATTTACTATGGTTAACTCATTTAGTTCTCACTTTGTTTCAGCTCAACAAATATAAGTTGAGTAGCTACCTAAGTTCTCTCCTGGACTCTGGTGATGGCTAAGATTAACAAGACAAGGTTTGTGATGTTAAGGGGTTAAGGGTTCTGCCAAGGAAAACAACACTTCATGCCTCTCTTGATTGATTTTAATCCTCTGAATCACCACTGACTCTCTGAGCCTTGTAGACAGTGAATATGAGGAATCAGATTGATAATGGAGTCTTCCCTCAAGTGATCCACACTTCCAATGTGAGCACAAGGACCCTTCTCTTTACACAACTTTACCTCTGAATGATTTCAATATACTTTTCCCCCTCTGCTATAATTCCTGAAGTAGGCAGTTTAGAAAATTGATTTCTGTAAGTCCTAATGTTTAACTAGTATGACCAGGAGCACATTTTCATAGAAAGAGATGATTAACTTGATTTCATTTTCACATGACTATCCTGTGATAAGTTGAATTCCTAAAATAAAAACATGTGTCATTTTCCTTCCAGAGGGCAGCTATTAGGTGCTCAGCTAGACTTTTCCCTTAATAACAGCATTTCCTCACCCTCAGAATCGCCACCCTGATGACTAAGAAAAAGTCCCTTGGATTAAACAGAACATGAGTTAGCAAAGAATTTTTAGCAGAATCTGCTACCAAGGTGGCAGTTTGGCCTCTCCTGATATATGTAAGCTTTGCAAACAGAGGTTTACGCAGCACAAAAGAAAAAGAAGTGTAGATTTTAGTCATATGATTTAAGAATCTGAAACCCAGAGCCAGTTACTAGGGAGAACTAGAGGAATGATATAAAAATATAGTAAAAGTCTGTGATAAAATATTTGGCTATACAATGGATTATGTTCTATCAAAAGAAAATCATGTCCCTCATGTTAGTCTGATATATCATTAAGTCACGGGGAGCAAACAGAATGGATTTGCTGCCTGAGGCTCTGAGAGGCTGAGGACAGTAGAACATGAACAACTGATGTGTCTTCTTGGAGCCTGAGTGTGCTCATTGCTGCCACAGAGACAGCACAATAACCAAAGCAAAGTCTCTGACACACAGTAAGCACTAAAAAAATAATATTATTACATTTTGTTTTTACATCATAATGGTGTGTTTAATTGACTGAAGGGTTTTTTTTATTATAATGTGGGCTCATAATTTATTAACCAGAAATCTCTTTTCCCAATCAATGGTGAAGCATTTATTAGAGGCCACAAAATGACAAAGATAATCCTCATCTCAAAGCTTTTAAATTATGTAATTATTAGATAATTTTCAATTTGTTTGGATAAAAAAATCTCAATATGCATTCAAGCAAAAAGGGCATTTGTAGAAAGAATCTAAGCATATTTGTAGGAAGAATATCAGTCATCGTTCTCAATCTAAATGAATAATACCATTTAATAATGTCATATCTACAGCATGGAAAGGTGGAGGCCACATCTGTGATCCTTGGTATTATCACCTACAGGGGCTTCCAAGGAAGCAGAGTTAATCCCAGTGACAGAGGGAAAATGAGGGGGGAAGACAACTGAGGGCAGGAGGGTAGCCAAGCCAACCTTCCAATGTCAGGATAAGGAAAATATTTTTAGAGAAGTAGCAATGGAGAGAGGATGAGGAAAAGGGAAGGTACAAAAAGAATAAGCAAAAGGAAAGAGAAAGAATGCTAATTGTCAGTGATTCTGGGATATTATTTTACAGAATGCAGTGAATTCATTCATGATAGCTGTCCTATAGTTGCTTTATGTGGGTAGAAAGTTAAATACTACTTTGCATGAACAGCATTGTAATACTAGTCAGATTTCTTTGATGATTTATTCTCAACTTGACTAACATAGCCTGGCATGTGAGAAACTGTTCTCTCAGCAGCTGTAAATTTTCTAAAAGTTTCATTTCATCTTAGGGAGAAAATTAAGTGTCCGTTCCAATAGCAATAAGAAAGAATAAATCCCATTTTAAGCACATATTTCTTGCTGTGAGCTTATAAATACAATTTTTACTAGCCTGTTTCTTTTTTTCCTGTGAATTAATTTTGGGTTGCTACTTTAAGATATTCAGAGGAGGCACAGACCCAGATAAAGAAAAGCAAAAAAGGATGATGTATCAGAGACAGTTTCTTCTCTTAAAATCATCCATATTTGTATGTCATGGCTGATCTCCATCGATGCTTAGCAAATTGGTCAACTGTGGCTGTATTGACAATCTTGTGCTTAAACTACTACTGTTTTATCATGACTGTTAGCTTTGTCCTTAGGCTCCTGGCAGCACAGGGCGAACTTTTATTTCCAAGCATCTGCTCACCACTTAATTCATAATTAGCATTCTGGAGACAGCCAGAGCCGGTAGCTGTATTTTTAATTAGCACTTTGGACAAGCATATAAATGATGAAACCTCATTTATGACTGACGTCTCTGCAGAAAGGATGATTTCTGGTGGTGTTCACATCTTTCATCGGTGATTGATAAGTCACAAACCAGTATAGTTTTGCTGTAATAACTAAGATAATGAATTTTCCTATTGTATTTCTTTTTCTTTGTTTCCTTCTCAATTTTGGGGACACTTCAGTCTAGACCTTTGCATAAAGTGGGCTTAAATGCTGAGAATGTAAGTTCATGTTTATATCCTGAGAATTGCATTACACTGGCAGTAATGTTTCTATTACATTTCAAAGTTTAAACCTTCAGTGACAGCACTTTAATATCCCTTTGGATGTCCCTAAAGGGTCAGTGCTCATGGGTGTCTTGCTTGCTGTAGATTACTGCAAGTCGAAAGAGGGAGCCAAACTGACCCCATACCTGGAAGTTTCTCTTCCTGTCTCAAAAGGAAAAGTTAGTATCTATTTTCCTTTTCATCCTGTCAACCTAAACAATGAAATAAACTAAGGCAAATTCAAAATTGTCCAAAAAAGAGAAGTTTCTTCAGGAAATAGAAGAGGAATTGCAAATTGAAACACACAAACTGTGTGTTTGTAGATACATAGTAAGCACTAAAGCTCTTCTTGAAGAGTTTGGAGAGTTTAGATAATGAACACCAAACATAATGATGCTGACTGATGGCCTCAAGGGAGGCGTGGTGACCCACTCCACAGATATGAAGGGGAAGCCACTTTTAGAAGTGGTTCTCGTGGTCATCTGCTGGACACAGGGTCCAGTCCAAGGCCAGTCTCCTGAGCATCACCGTGCAGTGGCGTGGGCCACAGGAAGATGAAGGCGGAGATGGACAGGAATGCATCTACAAGCCAAGGAAATGTCGTGAGAGCATCGAAGCACGTGTGGGGGTAAACATGCAACGTTCTGTTGAGAGATACGGAAGTCTGTGAGTTAATAGAATTGTTAAAGTCAAAACCAAATGGAAACCAGCCCTGAAAAACTCCTGAGCAGATAAAACCAGTGTAGTCATATAAACAAAGCTTAATTTAGTCTGTTTTGCAAGGCTAACTTGACCTGGATCAGTTTTGCTTGTGCCTCTGGAAATCATAAGAGAAACTCAGACTGTTTCCCAAGGTTGATTGGAGGTAACCACTGATCAATTCATTATCACTGAAGAAGATCCTAATATTATAAACTCTACCGAACTCTCCTCTCTTTACATTTCCTGCCCAGAAGTGCAGCCTACACCAAACCCTCAAAGGACTCCCAGTAGCTCGCTACAGTTCGTGTGTTTCAATTTGCAATTCCTCTTCTATTTCCTGAAGAAACTTCTCTTTTTTGGACAATTTTGAATTTGCCTTAGTTTATTTCATTGTTTAGGTTGACAGGATGAAAAGGAAAATCGATACTAACTTTTCCTTTTGAGACAGGAAGAGAAACTTCCAGGTATGGGGTCAGTTTGGCTCCCTCTTTTATGGAACACATCTTTCTGGTTATGATTTTGGTTCTGAAAACCATTTTTCTCTCCGTTCTGTATAAGAAATACACATAGGTTATCATTGGAATGCCTCTAACCTGGACTCAGGACTGTCAGACCCCCAAAGCGCTGTCCTGTTGCTAAACCTTGGGGGTGGGGAGTGGATAGGAATGGCTCTTCAGCTCCAGGACAAAGTGTTACTTTGCCCTCCAGGCCTTTTGGCACAGAATATATTTATACACTTGCGCTAATACCGAAGTTTAACTCTCTCCGTCCAGTAATTTGTTCTGTTCCTTTATATAGCAGGAAGAATTTTAGATCTATCTTTCTTACTTTAAACTCATTTCCCCCACTTTCCCACTGGGTTTTAAGTTAAAAAGACAACCACTTTTCTATTTTCGTAGGTTTGTATCTGGAGCAAGTACACAGTGCTTCTATTTCAACTCTGAGATTTTTTTTTCAAAAGAAACATTTTTAAGAAAAATTTTCCCGCTGGAGTAAATGATTTATCAGCCAGGCAGAAGAGCAAGGTAATTGCTCATATTAAATCTCAGAACATTCAAAATTCTAATGTGCCTCTGAAGTTTAGCTCTTAGAACTTTAGGTAGTGGTCAAATACCTAACAGGAAGCAATACTATATAAGCAAAAGGCTTTCTACTTCTAGGGTTTAAACAGTAATGGACTTTGAAGAAGCATGTTGGAAATTCATGTTTAGATGCTATCTCTAGATAAGTATTCGGTTTCTTGAGGTATGCTCATTAAAAATTCTTATTTTACAGTATTTGCATGAATAGGTATGCCCTAGTATATATGCCCATTTACACACACACACACACACACACACAACCTTTTCTCCAGAATTTTATTTCCTTTACTATACAGATACACGTGGAATATTTTAAGTAAAATGTATCAAGGAGTCAGAATCAGTGCTCAGATTACTTTTGTATAACCAGCTAACAAACTAACAACCCTCACATAAAAGAAGGCTACAACTACAGAAGAGACTCACTATATCCAGAATGAAATGTATATTATGGATTTCATTGCAAAAATACTCTTATGAAGGCCATAATTACTTTAAAATCTATCTTTGAGTTTTAGACTGGTTAATCACCAACTGTTCTCCCAGTTACTCACCAAAAATAATAAAAGCTTTGATGCAATGTTTATCAAATATTTAGAACCAGAGGATCTTAATATGAAAAGAGCAATTATTAGAATCATCAGAGAAATTTTTAAAAGAATATTACACCACAAAAATGGTAATAGTTACAAGGTATAATTATATCCGTTTGTCTCCCAGGAACCCTGTTCAGAATGAATGAGGAAAGAATACATATTTAGCTCAGAAATAGAAGACAACACCTATTCCTTTGCCCCTAATGTTATTTCTTCTTTCATTGATAGTAAAACATAAGTAACTAATACTTTGCTCATAAGTGGCAACATTTTAACATTTTCTTTTATTTTTTTTTTTTACATTTTAACTTTTCACTTCTTAGTGTGGTCCCTGGTTGTGCTTGGGAATAAATAAAGGTCTTTAGAACTAAGAAGAGAAAGGAACTGGAAGCTGTTAAGATTCTTAAATATGAAAGTATAAAAAGGTGCAAGGAACCCACAGTGTAAGTCAGAGAAAGTTATTACTTGAGAGAACATTACAAAATAGGAGACCACCTAGCAGAGTTGGCACCAGGGAAAATGAGGAAGTGCATGTCTTTATGTTCTGTACATCTCCTGGCCATGTATACTCAGGCTTCCTCCCTCAAATGCTCCTCCCTGCCAACCTTTTCATAGTCCTTTCTAACTGAAAAGTATTTCCTTTCTTCTATCATCTCAGAACTCTGCAATACAGAACTTGCCAAATTGCTCTGTGTTAACAACAAAAATATCTAAGCATCAAATATGTGCAAGAAACTAAGTGCATAAAAATGACCTGTTCCAGGTCCCATGTTTAGTGGTATTAGGATTTCCATTTATTCCTCCAATAGAAGGGATTTCTGGACATATTAAAACAGTAAAACTTTGGGAGCTTTTTAGGGGATAGATACCAAAAGGTATAGCCTTACAACTTTCCTTGAATCACACTGTTCATATATATCTGCTAATTTTATGTAGCTTTATCCATGACAGACTTTGAGAACACACACACACACACACACACACAAAATCAGATGGCTTTATGGTCTTCCAATCACCAGTGTTTGTTTTTTTATTATACTGAGGAAAAAATCTGGATTCTCAGGCAGGTTGAAAGAGTTGTGGATTAATAAGATTTTTTTTTTCATCCTGTAAATTGATCTTTAATTTCTTTTTTGATGTTCTCACATAGAAATATTTGTTCTCCATTTTAAGGACATAATGACTTCAAATACTTAGCCTGTTCAGCTTGACTTCTAAGAATCACTGCACACATACCCACACCTAATTGGAGGTAATTTAAGGACTAATAGGAGATATGCCTTAGAACTTGAAGATGGCAATAAAAACTTACTTTCATTTTCAATCAGCTGGAACTGAAAAAATTGAAAATATGTATAAATAAGCCATTATAAAAAATTTACCTATTTATCATTGAAATTGTTTTCAAAATTTTGGAATTGACAATTTTAGAGATGATGTGCTTGATTCATGCTCTTAAACTAATTCAACAAGTATATTAACATGATAGCTCTTTAGCCTTTGTTATGGCTTCATCCAGTGAAAACATTCTCTCCACCCAGTCTTCTTATGCTGTCTTACAAACCATTCTATTCAAATTCCTACATACAACACCCTCTTATATACAGTACCATGCAAGTTTGAAAATCACAGTCATCTTTTGACACCCTAGACCAGTATTTCAAAGAGAAAGTTTAGGGTATGGGATGGAGTGAGATTAATAGGCAACAACCATAAAAGTTTTTTTCTCCCGGAGGGGGGTACATTAGAGCTATAGAATCCAAGAATTGTCAGTCAACAGAAATCTTTCCATGACATAACTGATTTGCTGCAAGCAATAGAGTGTTGTTGAAAGAGCTCTGGACAAGAAGAAGACACTTACTGTTCATTCCTCCAAACAATGTGGGACCCTGGGCAAGTTGGCTTCTTCATGAGAGACTAGAGTGTGTTCTCTAAGGTCTCTTCCAATTCCACAGATCTATGATTTTTTCCAAGCTTATGAAAGAAGTACTACTCATACTTAGCTGTTAAAAATTATTAGGAGAGGGGCATCTGGGGTGGTTCAGTACGTTAAGTGTTAGACTCTTGATTTCAGCTCAGGTCATGATCTCAGGGTTATGAGATTGAGCCCCGCTCAGCATGGAGCCCGCTTGGGATTCTCTCTCTCCTTCTCCCTCTGCCCCTCCCCCCTCTAAAAGACCAACAAATATACAACAAATTATTAGGACAATACTTATTTCTTTATAGGTGTCTTCAGTGAGAACTCCAGAGACCACATGACAGGGTTGAATGACAGATAACAATATTTTTTTTTATCAGATTACAGATTAACATAATAGTGATTTAAAATGAAAACTAATTCCGTCTTTCCTTTTCCACACTGCTCTCTCAGTATGCTATGTTAATTCCAGTTACCCACCACAACTTCTGCTTCCAGCTACGGCAGACTAGCTTATAGCAGACCAATCATTCTCCCAAGAAAAACAAAGAAGGTGAAAAGCTGGATTAAAACACGCACATACATTATCTGTTTGAAGACATTAGAGATTCCAAGGTAGCAAGGATTTGAGGGCCAGGCTGCTGAAGAGACGGAAAAGTGAGTGCATGCAACACTTAGTGCTGCTTTTCCCCTCAGGCATCTGCCAGTTTGTAAATGATGGTTGAAATCTGACCAGAGCTTTGAGACAAAAATGGAATTCAGAGATAACTAAGGAGGACAGACCTAGTTAACAACCCAGGATTTCAGTTGTAACTCCTGAGGAATAACTCCGTAATAGTAAGGACAAACCAGAAATAGACTGGCTCACACACAGGCTAAAGTCTGCTTCACACTAGCTCAATTTCAACTTGAGACTGGATTAAGGTGAATTTCCTTTATCCTAACTACCTACTAGAAGCCAAATGTCTCTAGAACTTTTCATACCCTATGTGCAGCATTCATTTATAACTTTACCAAGCTATAGGAAACAAGAACTAGGAAAAAAAAAATAAGATACTAGTAAAGATCTTTAGCAATTTCAGTTATTGGAGTTATCAAATCCCCACCTTTTGTTAACCTGTGAGTACCCTAGTGCCCTCATTCTCCCTAGGACCTCCAATGTATTCAAGGTGATGCGAGGTAATTTCACATAATAATTCATGCTAATATATGAGGAGAAGTTTTCTTCCATTTCATTTAACTCTCTCATAAATCTTCATAGTGCCTCAAGGAAAATAACTAATTAGTTGTATAACCCCAAAGAGATAGTGGGAATTTCAGGCTATGGAGGAGACAGGAATGTTGGTAAAATGGCAATATATGAGGGCAGTATTTTGGGGGACAGGAAAGGCACCATGGAAATCTAATAATGGCTTTATGCAGGCAGCTATTCAGCCTGCCTACATGAAGGTAAATTGTTAGCAAGCATAATTAACCATTGGCCCCTATGATTTTGTTTCTGTTTGATCTGTGCACACCATAGCTACTCTATACCTCAAGCCTCTCTTTTGTATTTCATGCAGTTCTGTTGTTTTAAAACATTGATGAGATATGATGTACTTTCAGTGAAGCACCTGTAAATCTATCAAATCTGCCACAGTTAATATCAAATCCACCAGGCATGATTGCTGCCATAAGAAATGCAGATTACTTTCTGTTGGCTATGCTTGGATGAAGACAGACCTTGTTTAAGGAATCTAGGAATCTGAGAAGATGAAGGGCAAAGGGCTCTTGGTTTTATTTTTTAGAAAAAGGAGATATGACATAAAATAATATTTTTTTTTAAGATTTTTTATTTATTTATTTGACAGAGAGAGACATAGAAGAGAGGGAACACAAGCGGGGGGGGGAGAGGGAGAAGCAGACTCCCCACTGAGCAGGGAGCCCGATGCGGGGCTCGATCCCAGGACCCTGGGATCACGACCTGAGCCGAAGGCAGACGCTTAACGACTGAGCCACCCAGGCGCCCCATAAAATAATATTTCTAAGTCCAGTAAAGGAAGAGAGCTTTTTAAAATTAATTAATTAATTAATTTATTTATTTTTGGTAAGTCATAGTGTTGAAAGGTATAACAAAATAAGAGGGAAAACAAGAAATTCAGTTGGAAGATTGAATAGTTGGGTCCAATAGAGCTATTGTCGTGTCAGTGTTGACATTACAAATTCCCATCTTTGGGTGTTTAAAAAATCCAGTTAGACCTAAAACAAAATACACTAGACTCTAGCCAGCAAGCAATTTCAAAAAAAATTGAATAATATACCTTTAATAATTTTTAACTCTAGGCCTTACAAATTGCTCTATCACCATACCACCCTGAATGTTTCCAACCTCATTTACCTGGGATTGAACTTGATTTCTTTCAGACACAGGTTTGGTATATACAAGTAGGACAAAAATGCTCTTCAAAGACACTTTAATATGGATAGATGTAGACACTGAGCTTCATTACTACTGTCAGGGGATAGTACCTTTAAAATAGTCACCAGTGTGTATCGTTTGAATTAAGCAGTTTTACTAAATACCTTATAAGTACTGAACTTCATTTAAGTAACGCTTAGCATTTTGAAGAGCTGAAATTAAGGTTGTAAATCAAGATTTCAATAGGCAATATTAGGTAAGTATAATAGTCCCAGTGCTAACGCAGAGGCCAGCACAACGTTGGTGCTCAAGTGCTGTACCGAATCAACCAACCCTGCCTTTTTCCAGCATTGCTACATAAATGTTGCAGAGTTTTATTGATTTTGTCTGAGAGACAGAGAATAGAAAAAGATGGGAGAAGACAACAGAATGGTTATTGAAGAGATAGTAAAAGAAAGAACCAGAAAAATAAAGTGGGGAACAGAGGAGATGAGCAGACACAGGTGACCCAGAGCAGACTCATATCAAGATTTACAACTTAGTGGACATTATGCTGCTCTCAGTGTACCATACATTTAACTGTTAATCGTTAATTTAACAAATAATCACCAAACACCTAATATAAGCCAGGAACAACAACAGTAATACTGTGGGATACAAGGAAAGCCACAAAAAACTAAAACACTCAATGACAGTATCATATAGGTCAGACATGTTTGGAGTTCTAAGGTGTTTACATTATTTGAGAGGATGATAGAGACTTTTTATTGATTTCAGACTAGATGAAGCTAATAGCTCATGATAGAAAGTTTAAAATAACTACGAACAGAATTGGATTGTGGTATATATTCTCCAAATTTGTAGTTAAAAGAGATGGAATAAAAAAACATAATCCAAAGAGGGGGAAAAGCAAGAAAGGAGGAAAAAGCAACATTAAAAGCAAAATTAAGACCACAGAAATAAATTCAAATATATCAATAATTATCATGGATATAAATGGATAAATGCTTCAGTTGAAAAACTGGCAGATTGAACCAGTTAGTTTTTTTTTTTCCTCAGACTAGATTTAAAAACACACATATAGGCAACTTACTATATCTTATCGATAAGAAGTACATCTAAAACATAATGATCCAAAAGTTCTGAAAACCAAAAAATAGAAAAAGATTCTAACCAACCAAAAGCTGGTGTACTTTAATATCAGTATCATACAAAGAAAATTTAAAAGTCAAGAGTAGAAAAAGATATTCCTAACAAAATGAAAATTAGTATACTTACATTAACATACAGAGAAAGCTGAAAGACAAAAAAAAAATTATTAAAGATAAACAAGGGGTGCCTGAGTCGCCCAGTGTTTAAGTGTCCAACTCTTGATTTTGGCTCAGGTCATGATCTCAGGGTCCTGGGATGGAGCTCCCTGTTCAGTGGGGAGTCTGTCTCCCTCTCCCTCTGTCCCTTCCCCTGCTCATACACTGTCTCTCTCTCTCTCTCTCTCTCTCTCAAATAAATAAATAAATCTTTTAAAAAAAGATAAACAAGATCAGAGTATAATTTTTAAAAGTATTAATACACCATATTTTAAACTTGGATGTATCAAATAATGAAGCTTCAAAATATACTAAGCAAGAATTGACAGATCTGCAAAAGAAATAGACAAATCCAAAGCATAATGGGACATTTAGTCATATTTGTCAGTACTTGATGAATCAAGTGTACAAAAAAATCATACCTTTATTAAAAATGTAGACTAATGGTCCTATGCTTAAGTGTCATTGTAGTTGTGTGTTTTCACAAAACATAACTAATTGCAAGAGACTTGTACAAATACACTCTGGACAGAAGTAAACAAATAAACAGACACAGACAAGACAGTGCCATATCAGACACAATTCACTTAATTAATAGTTGTTGGAAAATGGAGTTGGCATAATTTACAATTTGGTCAATATTCATAGAGGCTGAATACCATAGATGTAAGGTGCACTATGACCACAAGAAGTTTTTTCATACTTTGCAAATAGTTTTGTATTTTAGCTAGGAAGATTAGTTACCAGAGCCAAAGTTGGTTTTAACAAGTAAACTTTTTATGTATGTACATTCAAAGAATCTCTTACATAAGCTTTCTGGGGCCTATTCATTTTGCAGATAAGAATAAAAGCTGTAACAAGATTCTTCATGTCATGTATTCACATGGGATGCACAATCTTTATATACTCTCCAATTTCTTTAAGACAAAAGGAAGACTTGCATCAGGGCCACATTGGTGAGGAAGTTCCAAATGGAGGAGATCCCATCCTCAGGTGTCTTCTATTTCATCTCCCTGTTCAGCTTCAGCTCAAGCCCTTCATCTGAAATGTCATGGCTCTGCCTCGTTGGGCTTCCAGTTGACACTCTACTCACTTCACTGCCTGGCACTTTGACAGTTTTAACTTCTCTGAACATCAGTTACTTTCTATGTAGAATGGAAGTCATAGTATCTAAATGATTCATTGTTGTGAATTTTAAGTGAGACGTATTCAAAAAGCTTTACCCAGAGATATCAGCATTCTTCTCTCTTCCTCCTACCACCACCACCTTGCTCCTCTTACTCCTAATACCCCAGGACTTATCTTTTGACTCATTACCCTTATCAGCAAGAGAATAGATAAGAGGCTAAGACTGATGTTCTCCGTGTGATGTCATGTTATATGCTCACCCTAACTTAGGCACCTACTCTTCATTCCCTTGGTGTCTCTGCTATGGGTTATAGTCTGGGTAACTTAGATGCCAAGCTTACCAGCCAGGGAAGCCGCATTATGCTTTAATTTCTATGGCCAATGCTGTTGTTATTGCATTGTTTTGTGTTCACTGAATACCAGATCACTATTATTATCATCATCATTGCAACTGATGACAATAATAAAACAATCTCTTAGGCTTTTGCACACAATGTCAACTCTCCTCAGGCTGTTTGGCTGTTTCTGCCCTATTTTCTCAGTTTGATCTAAAACAGATCCTGAGTTGTCTCTTAGTTGATAATATCTTTCCTAACTCATTTGATTTCAGTCATTTTTCCCTCTCCAGATTTTAAATGATGAACAAGTTCTGTACAGACTCTTCTCAGAACTGATTTAGTTTAGATTCAGTAGCAATCTTGCAGGATCATGGAGAGACTGCTAAGTTTAATGCCACAATCATCTCAGCTCCTACAGAGTATTCATTTCATTGTCAGCTGGTGGGAACAGGCAATTGCTGTGCTCTAAGGCTGATTCCCTTCAGTAATGAAGCAAGGCACTGGGACATTTTCATTTCTGAATTCCAAGTGAGTACATATTGTCATTTCAGATGCTATTCTAAGAGCTATCATTTGCTGGAGTGCATCTGGTACCACATTTATTTACAGCATTCTAATTTTTCTTTAAAACTTAGGGAAAGTAGGAAGAAACTGGGGTATCGATTTTGGATATGTAGAGCTCAGCTAGAAAGATAGCATCAAGTTGTATTCCCCAAGGGAAAAATGCTCAATTTCTCATCATTTCTGAAACTGAAGACAGCATTAGAAACAATAATTGAAAATAAGTAATGGACAATCAGCCAGAGGGTTTATTTGATAGCAAAGAGATGTTGGAGTCCCAGGGAGAGAAAATCAAGTTGTAAGAGAGGCGAAGTGCTACCATGCAGTAATAATGGAAAATTGTGCAACTTTTGACTTTGATTCTGAAACATTTCTTACCCTGCTCTAAATGAGATGGTGAGCACTATTATCTTGTTAAAAAAAATAAAGGAAAAGAAAATGAAAAATTGTGTAAGATAATAATTGCCTTGCCCTGAGAAAAAACCATAAAGCAAAGGAATATTGTAACACAATATTGAAAAGTGAATTTAATATGGTTAAACAAGTAATTGAAGATATAAAAGACAACCACAAATCAGAAATTCAAAAACTCTGAAATTGTCAACAACTGTATATGATGTTAGATAAAAGTAGAGTAACATTTTTAAGAAGTTCAAGGGAGAATGTGTGGTCCAGGAGTTTTATATGCTGTCCTTCAATTTTCACAGCTATAGAAAACTCATTTTAACCATGTAAGAACTCAGGGAATATTGCATTCACAAGTTCTTTCTTCCTGAGGAATCTGCTAGAGAACAGTCTTCATCCAATCAAGAGGTAATTTTAGCCAAAATGCTTCTAGTGTGTATTTTTGCATATATTTAATTGTACATCTAAGAGTAAAATAAAGATAAGATTAGAATGTAAATGCTAAGTCCTCTGAATAAATAGAAATATCACAACTAAAAAATGAGAGAGGAAGGTATAAAGCTAACAACTGTATAAAATGTATAAGGAAAACATAAAGCACTTATGAAATATATTTAAACAAATGGAAAGGTATTCCATTTTCTTAGAAAGGAAGGATGACAAGATCATCAATCCAAGATAAAAATAAGACCCAAATAAAAATACCAGGTTTTTTAAAAAACAGAATTAGATAAATTGAATCTGAAGTTCATATGAAAAAAATCAATCAAGCTCTGATAGTTATAAAGAGGGGTAAAGGAAGAAAAGGGCAATGGGAAGTGAGGAGGCCAGCACTAGTAGATTCTAAAACATACTATGTAGCCTACATATGCATCTTAAATCACTGGGGAAAAGATAATTCAACAAATTATATTGGGTTAACTGGAGAAATGTTGGAAAAAAATTAAGTTGGATCCTTATCTCAAACCATATACAAGAATAAATTTCTCAGGGTGCCTGAGTGGCTTAGTTGGTTAAGCATCTGACTCTTGATTTCTACTTGGGTCCTGATCTCAGGGTCCTGAGCTCGAGCTCCAAGAGGGGCTCTGTGCTCAGTGGGGAGTCTGCTTGGATTCTCTCTCTCTCTCTCCCTCAGCCCCTCCCCACTGTGCTCTCTCTCTCCCTCTCTCTCTTTCTCAAATAATGTTAAAATCTTAAAAAAAGAATAAACTCCTCTGATTTATCAGAGATCTGAATATTTTAAATAATGAAAATGAAAAAGAAACTATACATGTACTTAACAAAAAAGGAATTCCTCTATAAAATGGAAAAACTTTCCTAATTATGCCTAAACCTTACCTTGAAATTATTAGGGAAAAAATTGATAAATTTGCCCTCAAAAATCTGTAAGACAAAGAAAAAACAAAACTAAATTAAAAAGAACTATAAAAGATTTATAAAGTAAAGGGAAAGATTTGCCTTGCCTCTATTATCTTTCTTCATCTCAATTTGATCTAAAATGGTTTTGAGAAGGGAGAGAAAAATGAAACAAGATGAAACCAGAGGGGGAGACAGACCATAAGAGACTCTTAATCTCAGGAAACAAACTGAGGGTTGCTGGAGTGGAGGGGGGTGGGATGGATGGGGTGGCTGGGTGATGGACACTGGGGAGGGTATGTGCAATGGTGAGCACTGTGAATTGTGTAAGACTGATGAATCACAGATCTGTACACCTGCAACAAGTAATACATTATGTTAATAAAAAAAATTTTTTTTAATGGTTTTAAGTAAAGAGGCTGGATAAAATGATGTCTAAAATCCCTTTAATCTCAGTATTTTAGAATTCTGGTATGCATGGACTACCTAAAAGAGAAAAGTTATATTCTTAGAATGAATCTTGGTCTCTCTTTTTTCTTTCTGATAATCTACTTCTGTTTAATCTCTTTGCCCAATCATAAAATATAGGACGTATTCCTACTCTTCCTTCTTTTTGTGTGGCACTCACTGATAGACTTCACTCTTCATTCCTCTCAATATGATGATCATGCCATCGGCCCATAAGCAGCTACTCAAGCCTCATGAATTAGAATTTCTGTTTCCTCATGTCTTTTAGCGTCCAGGAACTTTGGAACTTCAGAGTGAACAGACAACAGCTGATTAAGGTCCCTGGGTTTGTGGAGTGCAGGGTAATATAGTTAATTCAGAGAACTTTAGCCTGGGGAAAGGTGGTAGGAAAGGACAATATCCAGTAACAGGAAGTAAGTTCCATGACCTTTGACTCTGTGTTTATAGATGGTAATTGGTGATTAGGAAATGTAAGAGGGTGAAGAGACACAGGTGAAAAGAAGCACTATTTCTATCAGAAATTAGTTTTGTCAGTGATAATGACTGTAGTTACAAGAGCTTTCATGAAGGAAAAAAGGAAGCTAATTATATTTTTTCCTAGATAAATATACAACTTTTAGCTATTTGTAATATATTTATTCCAAAATTTTTTGAGTTTGCTTAAAATAAAAGATGCATTTACAAAGAAAAAAACCATAATGGTGTATGAGATTGAGGATAATTATACGTAATACCTTGGGTATAAACAGTTTAAAGGTTATGTGCTCATATTAGGCGTGATATTGTAAAAGCAAAAGCCAAAAAAGAGGAGAGAAATATATTGAGTTATGTAATTCTCATTGTCATTTAAAAGTAAGCACATCCTGGCGTGCCTGGGTGGCTCAAATGGTTAAACGTCCGACTCTTGATTTTGGCTCAGGTCATGATCTCAGGATTGTGAGATCAAGCCCTGTGTCGGGCTCTGCACTAGGCATGGGGCCTCCCTCTCCCTCTGCCCCTTCTACCCCATTCTTCTCTTAAAAAAAAATAAGAAAAAGAAAAATAAGCATATCTCTTTTTTTTTGAAGTAATAGTTCTACTTTTATTTATTTATTTATTTATTTATTTATTTATGGAACATCTTTTTAGGAGAGAGAGTGTTTTTTTTTCCCTATTGTTAAATTCTTTGAGAAGTTTGTTTATTGGAAGGATCCTTATATGGGAACAGGGAAGGAAACATTAACAGTGGGTCTGTGACTAGTTTCCTCTTTCCTCAGGGCTTCCTGAGGTAAGATTGACCTGAACTTTTACAATGACTTATGGAATATACAGCTAAAAGACAAATGAGAGTTTAACAGGAATACTTTCCGAAGGGTATACGTGGTTTATCTATTTTCTTATTAATAAATCTGAAATTTATGGAATTCTGTGCTGTAGCTGTGATGAAGAATAGGATTTAATTATGTAGCTAGAACAGATCTATGTGATTAATGAGATATATAAGAGATCCCAAGCTCAGTGGTTTTCCTGTGTTTGGCTGACACCTAATAGATGGCATAATTCTGAAACCAAATGAACCCAGGTGCAGAAAAGTGTCCTCTAAGAGCTGCATCTGATATTTGGAGCTTCATAGATGCTGCTTGTATTATTGCTTTGATTTTTTTGCTAATCATTAATCATTAATAAAGCTTGAGGCTGCGAAAGACTCGTATTTCACTGATTGATAATTCAGGCCTTTGTGATTGTGCAGAATACTGAACAGTATAAGCAACAGCATCTCCCACTTTCTTTTAGAAAGGATGCTGCCACTTTCTTCCCTTAACTATTCCTTATAGACGACCTTCATAGCTGCTGAAGAGCCAACACAGTGAAAGCAAACTGTTTCTATAAGGACTCAAGTATGTGGCTTCTTGGAGGTTGGGCTCAGTTCAAGGCTAGAATTCCAGAAATCTAGAGCAATGAATCACCAGCATGTTCTATAGAGTCTCTTTCAAATACTAACAGTCTCAATAAGGCTTATATCAAGAGCTCTGCAGGGATCCATTTATAACAAAGCTTTCTAGAGAATGGCTGAAGTTAAGTGTTGATTGAAAGGAAGGTCTTTAAGATGTAGAAACAAGATGTACTGTACAAAGTTGACAATGTTATAAATTTTAAAAGATTTTTCTTCTTTTTTTCCTTTGGACTGGATGCAAGACAATTATGTATATGATCTATTAACCATTTATACCTGAACACTGACCAGCAAATACCAATTCTACATACATTCAAATAAAAGTAAGAATCATTCTTTTATGAGTATTACTTTCTTGTAAGAGTACCCTTTATATATGCTTTGTATTTATAAGTTGTTAGGTACATAGTACTTGTTTCTTCTTCACTTTTTTAAAACTTAAAAATACTTTTCCCTAGTAAATTTTCCTACTGGGTAAAAAAGAGGTGATCCAGTGTGGAAAAAAATTTTTTTTGCCCCTAGATTAGTTCTTATTGTAAACCAATGAATGATCTTTTGTTTGATTGACCTGAATCAGTCCCTTAGAATTTATCACATTAAATTTATATTTTTTATCTATAAATACGAGTATCAGACCCTAGACTTATGGGGAGCTTATCAAGGTGAGGATACTCTTCCATCTGTCCTAGATACACCTACCAGGAAAATCCTCCTTGTTAGGAAAGCAAAGGTAGGGCCAAGGTGGGGGTCAGGGGACAAAATAAAATAATTTAGAAAATGGGGGTTGAAAAGAGGAGAGTGTGAAATCTCCTGAGTCATGGCTTTTTAAGTCCCTGGATTATACTAGTACAATGAATTCATTTGTACATTCTGAATGTACTGGTATTTTACTGGGCAGTATTGTCTACATCACACCCAAGGTGGACTTTTAATCAAATCATTCAGTTGGCAAATATTTTCGAAGGCTTGTTTTTTCTTAGCACTGGACTTTGTGCTAAGGATACAAGTAATTAGCAAAATAGTTAGGGCTCCTTCCTTTGGGGAGACCATTATCTTAGGAGAGAAAGAGACATTTAATTGAGTACTCAATTGATTATTTAGTTATAATTGTGATAAATACCTCAAAAGAGCTATATGCCATGGAAGGCTATAAACAGACAATCTGATATAAAGTGAGGTTAAGTAAGGTTCGTTGTGTTTTGTTCACTTAGAGAGAGAGAGAGAGTTGGTGGGGGGGGGGGCGGCAGAGGAAGAGAGAGAATCCTAAGCAGGCACCATGTGGGGCTTGATCTCACGACCCTGAGATCATGACCTGAGCCCAAATCAAGAGTCGGTCACCCAACCAACTAAGCCACCCAGGTGCTCCAGCAAGGTTCCTTTAATTGCCAAAGATCATACAGTTTAGAAGTAGCAGAGCAGAAATTTGAATGCAGGTATAATCTTACTCTGATGCACTACATTTACCACCTCCAACTAAATAGTGGCACAAAGTACCACATGAACAAAAAGAATCGTGTATTAATTTTCTATGACTGCTGTAACAAATTACCACAAATTTAGTAGCTTAAAACAACACAATATATTATTTTACAGTTCTCTAGGTTAGAAGTCCAGCACAGGACTCATGGGCTAAAAATCAAGGTGTCAGCAGGTATATATTCCTTTCTGGAGGCTCTCTGGGAAAATCAGTTTCCTTGCAGAGTTTTCCATCTGTAAGAGGCTGTCCTCTTTCCTTAGCTTGTGTCCTCCTTCCTCCAGCTTCAAAACCAGCAAAGATGAGTCAGGTTCTTCTCACATCCCATCACTCTGACCTACCCTTGGGCTTTCCTCTTTTGCTTTTAAGGACTCTGGTGATTACATTGAGCCCAGGGGGATAATCCAGGATAATCTCTCTATTTTAAAGTCAGTTGATTAGCAAACTTAATTCCCCTTTCACATGTAAGGCAACATATTCACTGGTTTTGGGGGATTACGATGTGGATGTCTTTGGGGGGGGTCATTATTCCAGCTACTACAAGGGGGATATTAATTGTGGCTTAAGAGTAGAAGAATCAGAGATAGCATTTGGTGAAACGAGTATGATAAATAGGTAAGTGCTGCAGCATGAGCAAGACATGGAAAGGGTTTCCAACTACCAGTTCAAGAACTATGGACTTCAGGGGAACATGAATCCATATATGGAGTTGGACTCTAATCCAGAGAAGCAACTGTAAAACATATTTTTTTTAAATAAATAATTAGAAATATGAAACTTCCAAGATATTTGATGATATTGAGGGTTTGTTACCTCATTTTGTAGAAATTATAATTGTATTATGGTTATGTATATAAAAATATTCTTTATCTTTTAGGTACATACATTCATACATATGAAATGTTAATGGATGAAATCGTAAGACAACTGAGATTTGCTTTCAGTACAGAAAGAGAGAGATGAAACCATTTTGGCCATGGGTTGATGATTATTGAATCAGAATGCTGGGAGCATGGGGATTTATCTTGCTCTGTGGTTTGAAATTTTCCATAATAAAAAGTTAAAGTTAAAAATAAATGCCTTTTTTTTAAGTCTGAATAATATTCTATTGTATGTATATAACACATTTTCTTTATCCATTTATCTATCAGTAGACATTTAGGTTGCTTCCACATCTAGGCTAGTATGAATAACGCTGTGGTGAACACAGGAGTATAAATATCTCAAAATTTGGGGATGTTATGCTAAGTGAAATGAACCCATCACAGGACAAATACTGCATAGTTCCGTTGAGATGAGGTACCTAAAGCAGTCAAACTCACACAAGCAGAAAGTAGGAAGGTGGTTGCCAGGGGAAGGGGTGGGGCAGTGGAAATGGGGAGTTGCTGTTCAACAGAAAAAGTTTCAGCTATTCAAGTTGTAAAATGTCTAGATACCTGCAGGACAACATTGTGCCTTGTGGTTAACAGTACAGTATTGCATGGATTTAAAACAAAGATATGTCACCATTTTGCATATTTTGATGATGAATGAATAATTTAAGTGATGACTCTATCAAATATCATTTTTTTTTTACATTAGTTATAATCTTTTCAGATATTTTATGTAATCTGGTCAGCCAGTATATTGTCCACAATTCTCATTAAAACATTTACCTTTTTACTTTATAGGTAATGATTTTACCCCATGATGACACTCTTATGTCATAAATTGAATTCATTGGCAGAGACCTCAAGTTTAATTATCAACACACCAATTATCTCTTCATTCTATCCGATAAAATTATGCCATGGTTGACATACCTAAGAGATCTTTAATCTTAAAATTTATAAAAATACTAACTAGATAAAACTTAGCCCTGTGGTCTATGACTCATTATACCTGCATTATAGCCTCGGCTCCACCTATCAAAATGCATTCTTTTTTTTCCTTTTTTTTGTTATTATGTTATGTTGATCACAATACATCATTAGTTTTTGATGTAGTGTTCCATGATTCATTGTTTGCATGTAACACCCAGTGCTCCATTCAGTACGTGCCCTCCTTAATACCCATCACCAGGCTAACCCATCCACCCACCCCCCCTCCTTTCTAGAACCCTCAGTTTGTTTCTCAGAGTCCATAGTCTCTCATGGTTCGTCTCCCCTTCCAATTCTCCCCCTTCATTCTTCCCTTCCTGCTATCTTCTCCTTTATTTGTTTTTTTTTAACACATAATGTATTATTTGTTTCAGAGGTACAGGTCTGTGATTCAACAGTCTTACACAATTCACAGCGCTCACCATAGCACATACCCTCCCCAGTGTCTATCACCCAGCCACCCCATCCCTCCCACCCCCCACCACAAAATGCATTCTTTTAAGGCCATTCAGTTGTCTCATTTTTTTTTTGGAACAGGGCCAATAAAACTCAGGTAAAGGAGAATTATGCAGATTAGCACATTTAAACATGTTTTCATCCTTGACATTAAGCTTTGACTGGTGATTTCAAAGTAAAATTAATTAGAGAAAATAATTTCAACCCTAAGCACATATGGTCAAATATTTGTGATATATGTTCTTGACATGCTTCACAGTTAAAATACAGACTTTGAAGGTTTGCTGTGTTATAGGCAATGAGTGCTCCTATAATATGGCTCCTTGCAAAAGTTTCCAATTTAAAGTAATATCTCTCATCTTTTCTTTTATAACAACTCACAGAAATAAGTGAGAACAGCAGAATCTAACGTAGATAACAAATAGGAATGAGCACAAGGACATTAAATGAAGACTGACTGCCACTTCAGTGACTTATAGAGGACCTTATTTTATTCTCTGACTTTTCAAATTTTACATACCACCTTAATCCTAGGACTTTGAAGCTAGGATGGACATCAAAGCATCAAGGTAACAAGTTATTTTGCACCTTTGATATCAGATGGTAGAAGTTGCTGGGCCATATGAGCTTCCCCATAGCTTTCAGCAGGGAGGTGTAGATGGTTTACTTAAATGCCATATTTAGAATGATTTGTCTATACTTTAATCCCACCTTAGAAATCCTAGTATTTGTATGTAAAGCTGTTGTCACTGGAGTATTTGAGCCATCACCACAGGAGCAAATCTGAAGATACTGTGAAAGTAGTGGTTACAGATTTGTGATGCTTTAGTCATGTGCCTTCTCCCAGGCTCCTCTGTTTGTGAACCCTGGGTTTGCAGAAGAAGGCCTGGCTGAATCTACCAGCACAGTCTGTGGCTGCAAAACTGTCGTGCCTGATATAAAACTATCTGGTAAAAGGAGTGTTCTTGGGACCATGACCTGATTACTGTGATACGCTAAGCAAACAAATGAAACTTTTAAGTACAACCATCAGACCCAGTTGCCTGCTAGGCAACTTCTGAGGAGCTGAGGGCTGAGAAATTGTTTGAACTGAGACCTTGGCCGTAGCTGATGAACTATTTTAATTCTTTTTACTACTGAAATTCTCTCTTTTTAGTTCACCTCTTGTGGCCTAAAGAATAGAGGGCTGCTTTACTGAGCTATGATCAAGAACCATCTCTATGTATAGTCTCCATCTAGTTTTGTTGCCTTCAATATTATCCATATGCCAAAGATTTTAATAATTAGGGACTGAAAGTCCTAAAGAAAGTGGGATGGAGGGACATAGTGATCTATAAATCTAAAAGAAAGTTAACATTTTACATTTGACCCAAGTTTTATAATATTCAATAATATCTTCAATTTTCTAAGATGTAGGAATATTTTTTTGCAAAATAGAAATAACTTCATTTTTTCTATACTAAAAAAGTATATATTCATTTCAAATAATTCAGAAAATACAAAACATATAAAAAAGAGAATTAAAATCACAATCTCATCACTAAAAGATAATTTCTATTAATAATTGGCTATGTATTTTTTCAGACTCTTAAATATATCTACTACTTGTTCTTACAAAAATATGATCATATATACTGTTTTGTGACCTGATTTGCCAACCCCTACCCCCTGCTGCCCCTTAACCCCCCCCCACACCCACCCCCACTGGGACTTTCTATTTCAAAAATGTGCTTATATATAACCTAAACCTAAAGAGGTTGAATAATGTCTAAGCTGAGGATTTTCTTTTCTTTCTTTTTTTTTTTTTTAAAGATTTTATTTATTTATTTGAAAGAGAGAGAGAATGAGAGACAGGGAGCACGAGAGGGAAGAGGGTCAGAGGGAGAAGCAGACCCCCCGCTGAGCAGGGAGCCTGATGTGGGACTCGATCCCGGGACTCCAGGATCATGACCTGAGCCGAAGGCAGTTGCTTAACCAACTGAGCCACCCAGGCGCCCTAAGCTGAGGATTTTCTGTTTAGGAGTAGGAAAGATGAAGGATTACTACTTAACTATTAGAAATAACAGAAGTGGGGACGCCTGGGTGGCTCAGTCGTTAAGCGTCTGCCTTTGGCTCAGGTCATGATCCAGGGTCCTGGGATAGAGTCCCGCATTGGGCTCCCTGCTCCTTGGGAGCCTGCTTCTCCCTCTGCCTCTCTCTCTCTGTCTCTCATGCATAAATAAATAAAATCTTTAAAAAAAAAAAAAAGAAATAACAGAAGTGTGTATGTTTTCCCAAGGATCACAAACCTGGGCTAACATGGCAGAGGCACCAAGCAGAGTTTTGAGGAATATGTCATTTCAGGTGTGATACAGAATACAATAGGACCTTCCCATGTGGTTGAGAACAATTCTGAATTCCATGTTACAGTTTCAAGTCTATATTTGTATTTTGCTTTAAGACACTTTATTGCTGGGCTAGTTAGGAGTAGCTATGCATAAGTTTATTAGTTACCAATTTTATGGTGAGCTCTCCATATCCTTGTTGCTATATAAAAGCTGAATAAGAAGATAAAATATAGTTGCTGCTTATTTATGTCAGCAATCAGGGAAAATGAGATAGGGCTACTGAAGGAGGCCCAGACCTGGTGGTGCTTACAAACCTTGGCAGTCAAGTTCAATGTGGTTACAGGAAACCTTGAGACATGAGGAGGTACTCTAGCTTTTAAGTTGCAGGATTTTTAGACTGCATGTTGCAGTAACAACCTGTCTACTCTGAGATTGGCTAAAAAAATAAAATAAAATAAAAGGTGTCCTCAAACCTGATTTTCCTATATCAGACTAAATTTACCAGGGATTTATAGTCCAAATTTTTGTCCTGAGCAAGAGTGTTATCTTGTTGAAT
The DNA here is from genome assembly GCF_011800145.1 of Mirounga leonina. Taxonomy (NCBI): domain Eukaryota; kingdom Metazoa; phylum Chordata; class Mammalia; order Carnivora; family Phocidae; genus Mirounga; species Mirounga leonina. The sequence goes on along the minus strand of NW_023270451.1, from coordinate 63,423,889 downwards.
GTAATAAGCATCTCCTTTTGACATGCGATCATAGGTTAAAGAATGTTAAATACATACTTAAATATATTAAAGATTTATCTAGTCAAATAATGTTTAATTTACCAGTGGAAGAATTAAAGGCTAGAGAAGTGACCTTTCAAGATTGCATAAATAGGGCGCCTGGGTGGCTCAGTTGATTAAGCGACTGCCTTCAGCTCAGGTCATGATCCTGGAGTGCCAGGATCAAGTCCCGCATCGGACTCCCTGCTCAGCAGGGAGTCTGCTTCTCCCTCTGACCCTCCCCCTCTCATGCTCTGTCTCTCATTCTCTCTGTCTCAAATATATAAATAAAATCTTTAAAAAAAAAAAGATTGCATAAATAATTACTGACAGAGCTGTGATAGGAACACATGACTCTTGACACCTAGGGGGTCTACTGGACAATATATAATGTATTAGCTCTCTGTTTTATTTTCTGTATTCTGACACTTTGACATCTGGGGCCTTTCTGAGCCCGGAGAGCCTGTGCCTTATAGAGTTAGCCAACTTATAGAGATAGTAAAGAACTTGCTTATCAGCACACTTGTCAGTTGCAAACTAACCACCCGAGAGCCCACATCCCTGACCACCTGCTTTATTAGGCTCTCACACTCTCAGTCACTATCCATCTGCCCTAATCACCCCAGGAACCAGAGGACCAGGTATCAGACAATAAGAGAGAGGCCCTGTGCCCCAGAGTCCACTGAAATTATTCAATCTCAAACCTGCTTACCCTATCTCACCTGCTCCTTCCCATGAAAAGCACAGTAAAAGCTTGTCCTCATATATCCCCCTCCCACTGTGGCTCCTGACTGATCCTGCTGCCTCTCCGTGTGCCCCACCCCCACCCCATGATATGGTGATGCCCTGTCTTTTGGGACCTATGAACAGAACAAACTATCTTTTCATTGGCAGTGATCTCCTAATCTGCTGGCCTTGGCATAACTGAATAATAATTAAAAATCCATATATCAAAACACATAGGCTTCAGTTCTGCTACTACCACCAAATGAGCATTATGTGTACAGAGATTACAATCATTGCCTCTGATTTCGCTTCATACCAATACTGTATTGTCTTCAGTCATTCAAGTGGATCTAAGAGAGGTCAGTACTACACCTCTGTTAGGATATTATATATACATTGATTATTTACAATTCCCCGTGGTTCAGCCTCTTAGTAGAGCAAGTAGGAGTTTTCTCTGCCAAGCACTGTTTTGTTTTATTTTTTAATCAGTGTGAGAACTAGAAATATGGGGCTTTAATAATCAAAGTTAAACTCTTACTCATGTTTTAATTATCCTCCTAAACTATAGATGGAAGCTTATTCAACAGGCACAGTGCCTCTTGTCTCTATAAATCAAAAGGTGAGGGAGACAGATCAACATTTTAGGACTAAGAAGACAGAAACTGACACTTCTGTTTTTCAGAGTAGAACTTATTTTCTGCTCTGATATTACTCAGTCTTGTCATCTCTAATCTGACAACTACCAAGTTTTCTAATAACTTCAATGGATGGTCTGGTAACTTTATTTTTATATCTTCCTCTAACATTTACAGATGGTGAATTTCATACTGGTTTCAAGAAAACGTGGGCTGATCATGGCAGTTTCCTCAATATTTTTATTCCTGATATTATATTTCAATAGGGTAGAATTTGCAAAATGGAGAGTGCTGCTGGTAAATAAAGATTATATTAGTAAAGATCTATGCATCCTCAGAGGAAAAGGAATTGATTGAAGTGAAAAAGAATGTCTGTGGTGTTTATCTAAAAACTAACATTAGCAGAGCAAACCTCCTGGGAATTTTTCTGTGCCTCCACAGCTCTTCTGTTTGTAGATTCCAGGCTTTGGTGTCAGAAACACCTTGCATTTACATGCATTGACTCTTTCCTCTCTCCTGATATTTGGATAGCTAGAGAACATTAATAAACTCACTTTGGAGCCTGATGTATACAATCCACATGATTTTACATCTTACAGTAAACTGTAGAGTAGATGACCCAGGAGACTCAACTTGGTCAATTTTTCAGAAAATGTAGTCTCGTCTGGCTTACCTTTGTATGTAGTTTCTTAGTATTGTGTTGTGAATGAATGCATGATTTTTGGTTTGGTATGTTAGAGAGCAAAGACCTATTTTCTAATTGCTTATGAGCTTAAAATCCTCAAAAATCAGACATAGAAATAGTATGGTCCTGGACATAATAGCAACTCCACAATGATAACCTCTTGGTCATGACAATGACAGTCTGGCCATCTGTTACCTAAGAGTTAATCACGGTCCTAAAATGAAGTCAATAGCTTTTCTTAATCTAGTCAGTTATTAAAACAACCAGTGGCATCAGCCTACAGATTTATTTCTATTATCAGAGGTAGTAATTCCTTGAGGGTTATTATTTCATAGGAAATAAGGTAATCATTAACAAGTGATATGCTGGAACATGTTCCAACTCCTGACTAATTAAAAAGATTTTAAGCTCGAAGCAAGTATCTTGGAAATGTATAAAGATTTGTGATATTAAAAACTGGAAGCATCAGCAAGCATAATACAAAAAGTGAGGAGAAAACGCTCAAGTCTGAGGTGTAGAAAGGAAAACCTCAGACAGGAGGTCTAAGAAAAGAATGAGCTTTGACAACAGTGGGCTACAGTGTCCAGGGGATTGGCCCACTGGCAGACGGGACAGGCACTGACCTTGTGAATCACCAGGACATGTAATAAACCAACATTGGCTGGCATTACTTCACTATCTGAGCTTATTTCTAGAATTCTCCTGGTTTGTCTAGCCCTTTTTATGCTATTATTTCAACCAAGTGATTATTTAAAATCCCTAGCCATGGCACCCAGAATTAAGGTCTTCTTTTCAACAAAGTCATACCCTAGGATCTGATATCTGGGAATAGATTAGCATCTGTTACATCTGTTATAACTATACATATTCTACACTCTTGTAAAGACTTCTCATTTTAATTCGAGTTGTATGTCTGCTTAAGAAACTTGTAACATTTCCCCCCATTTTTGTTTTTAAAAAAATTTCTATCTTACTGTCTGACCTAATAGAAATTAAACTAATAAATTTTTACCTTATTGTCAAGTTGTTAAAATGTGGAGAGTGACTATATTTTCATCTATGTTGACCACTAATTATTTGCAACATAGTTAAGGAATGTTAAAGACTCACTGTAAACTGGTAGTACTGTTATATCCTGTGAACCATCTCAGGACCACAAAAAGTGCTCTGTGGAAACCATGTTTTCGAGGTCTGATGTCGAGGTGACTCAGATAAGAAGTCAGAACCAGAGGTTTAGATATAAGCAACTAGAAAAAATATACAGCAGAAGCAGAAGGTAGGATGGTAGTTCAGATTCTTCTGAAATAAGGAGAAGACTTTAATATACCAAACGGAGCTGATCCTGGATGATATTTGGGACATCCAGGACATAAAGAGCTGCTCAATTCTACTTTAGTTAAAATTAGGCAGATGCTCTGAAATTCATCTGGTGCTTCCGAGTCCTATCCTGGTGGTCTGAGGTTAATACTGAATATGGAGGGGTTTTAGATGCATTCACCTTTCTCAAACTTGGACACTACTTAAAGTTTGGCTTATAAATCTCTCTTTTGCTGAATGGGCTCAGGGAACAGCCTAAGAATATTTTATTGAATGTTATTTTCAGTGAACTTACTTTTATTTTTAAAAAAATGATAGACTAGTTTTAGACTAGTTTTAAGTTTATAAATTGAGCAGATAGCACAGAGGGTTCCCATGTACCTCCTTTCTCCCATGCTTGTAATTTCTGCTGTTATTGCCATCTTACATTAAATGTGGTGCTTTTGTTACCATCAGTGAACCAATATCAATACCTTGTTTCTAATTAAACTCCATAGTTTACATCAGGGTTAACTCTTCCTATTGCACAGAAAGTTCTACAGTTTTGACAAATGTATAATGATGTACATCTGCCATTAACTAAGTAATTGTTTAGGTTGAGTGAGTGAATCAAAGATAATTTTAAATTGGCCATATGGCATGACCACAAAGATGTTTAAATCTCAAGTATCAGTTTAACCTTTTCTTTCTAAATAATATATGGAAGTTAGGCTAATATTATTTTGCAATAAAAAAAGCATAATATAGATGGCAGGGCAAAGAAAGAAAAAAAAATCTCCCAATAAGAAAAATGGAGTGCTTGAGTCCCCTACTTTACTTGGCCAGAGAGATCAAGCTACTCCCAACCAATACCTTTGTTAGAAAGTTCACCAGAGCTAGAAGCTTGCAGCCATGCAGCAGTGAATTGAAGTGCATAGAGAAATGAGTACTGGGGTACTCTCAAAAAAAAAAAAAAAAAAAAAAAAGACTACTTACCAGCCAAGAACTATTCCAGATACTTTTAGATACCATGATTAAAGACAGTTTACTCCATGCTTTACTGTTTCAGGTAATTTCCTGACTTAGGAATCAAAACTTTACTTAATTTGATACCATTAAATGCATGTCTTTAAAAAAAAAAACAGTTCAATCAGCAAGAGTACAGTAGGTTTGGTTTATTCTGTCCTTGATTTGGTTGCTTCAACAGCAGTCCAATTTCATCAATAATTAATAAAGCTACCAGGTTCTTGTACATGGTTTTGTTATTGTCTTAGCTGGTAGGCATAATACCATTGGTTGGTTTCTTTTCTTCCTCATATAATTTTGGCTTTTTCAACTTCTTCCTTCCGCTATATTTACACTTTGTTTTTATTTAAGTACTACCATTATCTTGGTTATCTTGGTGGTTATTGCCTTTTTCTGAGGTAATGTAATGTTTTTCCTAATTGTGATTTCACTAGAATAAATCTTTTCCTGTTTTGTTCTGGAGGCCCCTTTATCTTCTTCACCCACAGAATACCCTGACTTTAGGCCTTTGGGCTGTAACATTGAGTTGCAATAATGTGTGATCCATTAGCACATAGGTTTTAGGTAAAGCTGTTTTCTAGGACTCTGCCCACTGGAATCTGAATGCTCTTAAATTACTTTTTAGATGTGTCTTCTCCACCCCCCCACCCCCCCTTTTTTTCCCCAACAAACTGAATCTTACTTTGTTAATTTCTGTCCCCATTTCCAGACTCTTTTGGGAAATTTACATCATCTTTCTTTCCACACTAGGTTTGTTTAACAACTTCAATTAGGAGTCATCAGCCAACATTGTTTTTGAGAAGTTCATCTCTTATTTCAGATGATTAATGAAGACAAGGTTTTCTTCCCTTCTAACTCTTACAGAATTTTGCTTACACTGCTCTCTTAACACCTCCCAGACAGCCTTGTACGTGATTGGTTGTGTTTATTTTCCTTAAGAGATTATAAGCATCTTTAGGGCAGAGGATATGCAGCTTTGCATTTTCCACAGGGACTAGCATAATGCTTTTCACACAGTAGGAACTTGTTATATATGTGGGAATTACATTATTATGGATATTTGTAGTAAACTGTGCAAATGCCTCTAGAAATATTGCCATTCAACCTAACACACAGTCTGTGTTTTTTCTTCTCAATGTCTTTCAGCTGATGTTTACTGCATGTACTTATGCAAATTAATTTGAATTCACACTGTTTTTATGGTTTGGGTTGCTACATTATGTCTTTTAAAATCCAAGCACACAATAAGTGTTACATTTGTTCTAATCACAACATGAAATTCAATGGGGAAGTTTTGTTTTGTTTTTTTATTTTTAAGTTAATTGGGCATTTCCATCCTGGCGTTTAAGATTCTGATTGCTTTTGTTTCAAGTATTTAAATGCTTTCCCTTGGCATTTTCTTATTATTACATAAAACAACAGGGATATACAGAGCAGTGTTTTAGCCTTCACTCTTGTTTTACCACGGAGTCCAAAGTGGTTATGTTAACATTGAGAACTTTCTTCATAATTTCTGCCCAGTTTTCTGTGATATCATATTTTCCTGCTTTCAAATGGAAAACAATTGCTGTAAAAAAAAAATGGAAAACATTAAAAAGCATTAATAAGGAAATAAAATTTAACTATAACTTATAATTCAGAGATATCATCATTAATGTTTTAGGAATATATTCTTCCATTTTTTTAATAAAACTTTTTGTTTTATCATTTTCTTCCTTCTACTTAAATGCATATGTGAAACATTTTTGAGTTCTTAAATATTCTACAATAGCATTTTCAATATTTTCTTATTGAAGAAAATTTTGATATAATTTTGACGTTCTTTGTTTTGGATATAAAGGACTTTTTCTTACTCATATCCTTATAAACACCAGTGTAGGGGTGCCTGGGTGGGCTCAGTTGTTAAGCATCTGCCTTCAGCTCAGGTCATGATCCCAGGGTCCTGGGATCGAGCCCCGCATCAGGCTCCCTGCTTAGAGGCAAGCCTGCTTCTCCCTCTCCCACTCCCCCTGCTTGTGTTCACTCTCTCGCTGTGTCTCTCTCCGTCAAATAAAAATTAAAAAAAAAAACTTAAAAAAAATTTTTAAAAACCACCAGTCTATTACTGTCAAACATACTTTATGATAAATTACTTTTCAATAAATTGGTAGCCTTAAGTGTACAGAAAGGAACCCTGACTAGTACTTGGACTACTATAATAAGTTCCTGAAGTTAGATTGCTTGCTTGTTTACTACTCAGTCATTGCCATTGGTGAGCCAACAATCTGACCTAGCAGTTTCTAGGCACTGAAATTATGGTTCTTTGATGGAACACCATAATTAGACAACTAAAAGAAAGGACAACTCTGTGCTGAGGCATTAGTATGGCCAGAGAGGAAGTGAGCAAATACCCCAATTTATGCTGTGCCATAGAGAATGAAGTGTATTTTCTTATAGTATTTCTATGGTAATGATAATGTAAATGCTGGTACTGAACTGATAAAAAATTGAGATGTAACTAAATTGGGAAAATGGGGAAAGGAGAAATAGGTGTCATGGTGTAAGAGTGCCATATCAGTTTTATCTGTTAAGATTAGGTTTGGTTGTATATAAAATGGAAATACAAAGGAGATAGACTTAAATAGATTGTAGGCTTATTTCCTCTCAGGTAAATGAGTTTGGGAGATGGATTGCCCAGATTGATCTGGAAGTTCCATCAAGTACTTGGAATCCTATGCCTTTTTTTTTTTTTTTTAAGATTTTATTTATTTATTCATGAGAGACAGAGAGAGAGAGAGGCAGAGGGAGAAGCAGGCTCCCAAGGAGCAGGGAGCCCGATGCGGGACTCGATCCCAGGACCCTGGGATCATGACCTGAGCCGAAGGCAGACGCTCAACCATCTGAGCCACCCAGGCGCCCCAGAATCCTATGCCTTTTAAATCACTGTTTTGTCATGCCAGTGTGTTGCCCTCCTCCTCAAGGACCAAGGTGGCTTCTGGAGATGTATTCATGACAACTGCATTCCAGGAAGCAGGAAAGAGGAAGGGGAGAAAGAAACCTTCATTCAGAAAAATATTGAATCATGAGTACAGATCAATAAATTATCATAAAGGGAACTCACCCAAGTAGCCACAACCCAGGTCAAGGAACAGAATATTACCAGCATCATAGGAACGCTTCCTGTGCTTCCTCCCAATCCCCAAAGCGTCCTTCTGCTCTCCAAAGATAACCACTATTCTTGCTTCTACCATTGCAGATTGGCTTTTCCTATTTTTGCATTTTTAGAAATGAAAACATTCTTCTGTGTCTGGATTCTTCAATGTAACATTATTTTCTGTGAAATAATCTATGTTCTTGTAAGTAGCTACACTTCATTCAAGAACTTGGGAAATGTCACTTTAAGTTCTTCTAGCTTCCATTGTTCCTGCTGAGAAGTAACCTGTAATTTTGAAGGTAATCTGCCTTATTTCTTTTTCTTTAAATTTCCATATAATTAACATACAATGTTATAGTAGTTTTAGGAGTACAATGTAGTAATTTAACAATTTTATACATTACTCACTGCTCATCACAATAAGTGTACTCTTAATCCTGTTAACTTATCTCACTCATCACTCTGGTAACCACCAGTTTGTTCTCTATAGTTAAGAGTCTGGTTTTTTTGGTTATCTCTTCTTTATTTTTTTGTCTGTTTTATTCAATTCCATATGTGAGTGAAATCTATGGTATTTCTCTTTCTCTGACTGACTTATTTGGCATTATATCCTCTAGATCCATCAGTGTTGTTGCAAATAGCAAGATTTCATTCTTTTTTATGGCTGCCATTGTATATGTGTACCACCTCTTCTCTATCCATTCATCAGTTGAAGGACACTTGTGTTGCTTCCATAATTTGGCTATTGTAAATAATGCTGCAGTAAACACAGGGGTGCAGGTATCTTTTTGAATTAGTGTTTTTGTATGCTTTTTTTCCCCCTAAGATTTTATTTATTTATTTGACAGAGAGAGACACAGCGAGAGAGGGAACACAAGCAGGGGGAGTGGGAGAGGGAGAAGCAGGTTTCCAGCAGGGCTGGATTGCAACACCCTGGGATCATGACCCAAGCCGAAGGCAGATGCTTAACAACTGAGCCACCCAGGCACCCCAGTGTTTTTGTATTCTTTGGGTAAATAGTAGTGGAATTACTGGCTCATTTGGTAATTCTATTTTTAATTTTTTGAGAAACATCCATACTGTTTTCCACAGTGGCTGCATCAGTTTGCATTCCCACCAGTAGAGCACAAGAGTTCCTTTTTCTTTACATTCTCACCAACACTTATTGTTTCTTGTGTTTCAAGACAGTGAGGTAGGCCAGAGACTTATGATTTAGCTGTAACCTCAGTCAAGTTACCTAAATACTCAAATCTTCTTTTTCCATCTTCTAAATAGGAATAGTGGTAGTATATATTTTATAAGGTTGTCATGAAAATCAAAATAATTCAAATAAGCACTGGGCTTACAGTAAATGACATGTTATTTTTTATTGCCTAATAAAATATTTTTTAATAATAAAAAAAGATTTTCACAGTAGCCACTAAATCTTCATCTTTGGTGGGTTATGCTCTATTTCCTTCTTTGGTTGGTTAGTTGGTTTCTGTTTTGAATCAGTGCTACCAGAATTAACTATGCTTTCTCCAGATGTACACAAACTTTCAGCAATTTAATGTAAAGACTTCTGAGTGTCTTTGTAGTTCTCAGTGTAATTTTACATTTTGCAAAAAGGACAGTAGGAAAATTCAAAATGTTCACTAAATGCACTACCCATCACATACAAAATTTACAGGACATGTATATCACTAGATATGTATACTAAACTTTTGTTTCCCTTTCTCTTTCCCCGTAGTGGGCATGGATTTGCACAAACCTGATCAGTTCTACCAACTCATATTCAGCCCCCCTTATGCCCAAAATAAATAACTACAAGTGTATATGTCTGGTAGCTGAGAAACAGACAAAGAAGACAAGAAAAAATTATACTACTCTTTTAATCCCTTTTAAACTCTTCTCCACAACTCTAATTATTGGTTCTTCATCTGACTTAAAGATACAATGTGGCGTGTCATTCTCTAGGAGGTAAATATAATATTTTTAAGGTCTTGAGTCCTAAGATCTAGAAGAACCAATCCCTGTATTACAATAGGAACAGCTGCTTATATCTGGAGTCTCCTGTCTCCAGAGGTTAGCATAACATGAATTAGCGGCATATACCATTTAAGGTCAAATAAAAAAATTATTTACATTATGGGTTGTTTTTTGTTTTTTTTTTTTTTGAGAGGAAAAAAAATTCAGAACCAAGAAAAGTCTATTCAAGGAAAACAGAAGGTCTCTTTGAACGTGGGACCTGTGTCTCGGAGTATTTCAAGCCCTCAATTTCAAGGGCCCCTGAAACACAGTTTTCCCTCCTACATTTCAACCTACTTCTGAAACACATATATAACCTCCTTGGTAGGGGCCATGTGCTAACATCACTATATCCCCTTGAATATGTAATACAGTGGTCTCTGTGTTTCAAGTAAAATAAAGATACTGACTGAATGAATGAAAAAGCAAATAGCATAACTTCAGGCAACACATTGATTTCTTTATGCTTTATCTTGTCATATTCTGAACAGTCTTTTAACAGTTTGTTAAACAGGTCTGGCTGCTCTTCTGCTCACTTCCATTTCCCCAGGAGCATGTAGGTAATGACACTTCGGTTTTACCTGACTCTGATACTTATTAATGGCAATTTGAACACATTATTTCACCTTTGAGGTCTTCAGTTTATTCATCTGTAAAAGGAAGAGAATGGTTCCTGCTGTGTTGACCTCACGGATTTTCAAAAGGATCTACTAAGAATCGATATGAAAGGCTTAAAATCTGCCAGTATACAAAAGGAATGTGTTCATATTAACCAAGCACTGAGCATGGGTCCATAGGCTGAGAAAGCCTTTAAGCAGAGGGTGCCTGTTAGGGAGTCCTGTGTTAGGTCTGCTCTTTCTAGGCTCTTCTTCCTCTCCTTAAACAACATGTAGTCACCCGCACTAGCTAACCAACACACTTCCCTGATTAGAGGGAAACATAGGGCGCACACGGACAAAAATGAGGGAAAGTAAAAAGTCAAACATTGAATTGAATACCAAATTGATTTTAGTTTGGACTTAAAAATTGTATGTTATCGGGGTGCCTGGGTGGCTCAGATGGTTAAGCGTCTGCCTTCGCCTCAGGTCATGATCCCAGCGTCCTGGGATCCAGCCCCACATCAGGCTCCCAGCTCAGCAGGGAGTCTGCTTCTCCCTCTCCCTCTGCCTCCACCCCTGCTTGTGCTCGCTCTGTGTGTGTGTCTCTCTCTCAAATAAATAAATAAATCTTTAAAAAACAAATTAAAAAAATTGTATGTTATCAACATTTAGCAGAGCCATTCAAAATATGCACCAGAAGGCATTTACTAGCTTTGCTACAATATAAGAACTATGTTCTTTCCCCCTTGATCTCTCACATTTCTTCTCCTCGTCTATCTTGAATGTTTTTTCTCTGACATTTTTGTTGTAGGCTTGAATCTCCACCCATTCTCCCTTCCCCTAAAAGGGCCAGGACAAACTTGATCTCTTTTAGATGTCCTCCTTAAACCCAAGTTAATGGCTCACCTTGTTTTTTACTCCGCCTGGTATAGCTATAAGCAGCTTTTCCCAGCAGCTCTTCAAAGTACTAAGGGTGCTTGAAGGAGATATTCCTAGAGCAGGGATAAGAAGTATAGAAAGGGAAAAGACACAGAAGGAGAAATTAAAGTCTGCAACAAGCAAATATTCTACTGTATAAAAGTCTCTCAAGAAGTGATGTTTCTCTGTTGATTTTCCAAACAAATGGACTAGCTGAAGCCTGCCGAACCACCCGTCTCCGGGACCCACATGCATTGCTTGGAACTTCACTTTCAAACATATAGCATCACTTCATTTTTTAGGACGTAGAGCTGTAGAAATGCACATATAACATATAATGGGCGTATTGTATAAATAAGTTGTGTGTGTGTGTGTGTCAGAAGCATTAATTGTGACAAAACTAGTACTCAACAAATATTTATGGGGCATTTGTTACAAGCCAGGCACTATGTTAGGTGTTGGAGATGGAACTATAGATAAGACAAATATAGCTTAGAGTGTATTTGCTTACACTTTTATTATAGAGCTTTTGGTTTTTAAGTAAGCTTTTCTGCTTTCCTTAAAGTACTTAGCAGCAAACAGAAAAAGGAAATATACTACAAATATATTTGAATTTAATGTGTTGCTTTTCCCAGCAGTTATGACTTCTTCATTTACCTCCATGTGATGACTATGATACATAAGTAGTACTTGAAACACTGTCTGTACATGTGACCAGTCAATAAAAGTTAGGAGAAGGAGGAAGGTTAAGATGATAGAGTCAGAGAACTGTAATTAACTACTAGATTAGAAAATAGCTGTACCCTGAGATATGGGGAGGTGCAGGAAGTTGAAGAGGAACATTCAGGGGGCTTCGGGGCAAGTTCCAATATTTGCCATTTTCATTTGGGCAGATTAGTCTCTTGGGGCCGCCATATACTCACTTATAAGAGGGGAGGATAAGTCACATCTTCTTACGTCACTGGAGGCTGCATGGATCAAATAATATAGTGTATGTGTTAATAATTTTGTGAGTTGTAAAAGTTCTATTAAATATAGTGGTTAGTAAAGATTTATGCTGAATATATATCAAAGTATCAGTAGATCCACCTTCTTTAAATGTAGCTAATGTTTTAATAAGAAATTCACACTACTGAATGCCCCAATTCATTGGAAAATGTGGGATCTATTTTTATTTCTCAGAATGCAAACACAAGGGATGTCTGAGATAGGCATATATTTCTTTTGTGGGAGGGATAGATGCTTGGTTGTTTGGAAAATGGTCCATGCTGGTGAATCTGTGCCATCTCTGTCATCTCCATAGCAACAAGCTCTTGATATAACAAACAGAGGGACTTGATGGAGAAATCAAAAATAGCTCAGAGATATGGTAATGGTAATTCAAAGTTACTAGCAAAGTAAGAAAATTGTTTCCATGTAAATAATTTTCTCCTCCACTTCTGTTCTTAATGTGAAATTCCTCTTTGAAAGTTATTTGTTACTGTGGTTCTTAAATTTGAAATACCATCTATTCTTTTCTTCTATTAAAAAGTTAGTTGTTGCAGAGTGAAGTATTTTTAGTAAAACAAAACATGGCAGGCTTATAATTCCTGACTCACTTAAGGGGACATGTGGTATCTTGTGCAAGATAACATTCTTTGGTTCCAGCTGTGGTTCTAAGAGTAAAGTAGTCAGGAATGGATCTCACTATCCTTGACTCTTTGGCTGCCAAAGTTAGACTGTTGAGGAAGAAGTGGACTGCTAACCAGATTGTATTGTATGTCCTTGTCTGTTTTGGTATTTTTAGTATTTATCGACTAAAAGCGAATAGTAATAATAGTAAACATTTACACAGAGCTCACAACATGCAAACAATATTCTGGGAGGTGTGTGTGTGTTCTCATTCACTTTATTGTGACAATACTTTATGAAATAGGTACTATTATTATCCACAATTTACAAGGAACAGAGAATTTCAGTAACTTGCTTCAAATCACATAGCTGGTAATGTAAACAGTACTGTTTGTTTACTCTAGCCAATGGTAATTTATTTGGTTTGTTATCTAGAGGATCACCATCTAAGAATTATGATAGACCATGCTGTAAGTAGTGTGATATCCCATTTTAATGAGGGATGATGAAACCCTTCTTTTTTTTTTTAAGATTTTTTATTTATTTATTTGACAGAGAGAGACACAGCGAGAGAGAGAGCACAAGCAGGGGGAGTGGGAGAGGAAGAAGCCGGCTCCCCGCCATGCAGGGCTGGATCCCAGGACCCCAGGAACACATCCCAAGCCCAAGGCAGACGCGTAACAACTGAGCCACCCAAGCGCCCCGATGAAACCTTTAATACATAATTAGGTTCAGGGAAAAGGGAATGAGCAATGTTTTACCTAAATAAGAAGGAACAAAGAAGGGAGATATAGTATCTTTTGGTTCAGGCCAAACCCCTCTGCTGAACTTTGCAATAACATTGATAGCTACCATTTACATAAAGCATCTTTTATGTGCTAGGCAATATAATGCATGTTTTCTATATATTTCTCATTTAATTCTCACAATAGCCTGTTCTGTAGGTGTTATTTTCATTTTACAGGTGAGGAAATGGGGATGAAAGGATTTTGAGTGAGTGATGGAATGATAGAATTGTCCAATAATTTTTTGTTCTTTCAACTGGGCTCAGAAATTTTTAAAAGTTCATAATGGTGGGCAGTCCAGGGTTTAAATGATAGGCTGTTTGATTCCAAACTCTAGAAAGTGATCAAAAGGAATTGATGAAATTTACTTATGCAAATGACTGGGTGCTTCTGCAAGAATATTTATCAAAGTAAATAGAGTGGGTGGATGTATTTGAAAATTTATCATGTATGATTCTTGCCTTGCCTCTAGTAGATGCCCTGGAGTGATAACTTATTTCACTCCTTGTGTATTCTGCTGTATCCCAGAGTCTCAGAGTTCACCCCGCAAAAATGGCAAATATGCCTATTTTTTATTTTACGTTTATTCATTCATTCAAAAAAAATCCTTATTGAATGCCAACTTTGACCACACACCATGCCAAGTTACAGACATACAGAGATGACTTAAAACATCTTCCTTGACCTCGGGACACCAGAGTGGCATGGTCGGTAAGCATCTGATTCTTGGTTTCAGCTCAGGTGGTGATCTCAGGGTCATCAGGTCAAGCCCTGTGTTGGGCTTCACGCTCAGCACGGAGTCTGCTCAAGATTCTCTCTCTCGGGCACCTGGGTGGCTCAGTTGGTTAAGTGACTGCCTTCAGCTCAGGTCATGATCCCGGGATCCTGGGATGGAGTCCCACATAGGGCTGCCCCTGCTCAGTGGGGAGCCTGCTTCTCTCTCTGCCTCTGCCTGCCACTCCCCCTGCTTGTGCTCTCTCTCTCTCTGTCAAATAAATAAATAAAATCTTAAAAAAAAAAAAGATTCTCTCTCTCCCTCTCCCCCTGCCGCTCCTCCTTGCTCTCTCTCTCTAATAAATAAATCTTTAAAAAAAGTCTTCCTTGGCCTCAAGTTGCTCATAGCTGAGTGGATGGGATGATAAACAAATGATGACAAGTGAACATGTCAGACAAAAACTCTCATGTGGGGAGTTTGGGAGTAGTAAGGGAGGAATGTCAGACAGGAAGTAGTGTCTGTGCAGAGATTTAAAGGATGAATTGAACAATTTTTCTAGGTAGTCTGGGTATGGAAGCTGATTTCAACCATAGAGAAAAGAATGAGATGTTAACATATCAATATACAGAGAGAAAATAGAACAAATCTGCCTTGCCTGAAAACTGATCACTACTCTGAGACAAGTGACTTTTTATTTTTGTATCAGCATCACTAATTTAATGCTTCTGATGTCTCAGGAGGATATACACTTGCAAGGCCTTTTGCAATAATACAGATCCATGAGAGAATTGTGGATGATTTCTCATTGTTTTCTACTGGTCACGCGTAAGGACATTTATCTGTTTCATGAAGCATATTTCAGGATTGTTTGTCCTATATGTTGCAAATATAAGTATTTTAATTGGGAAGGTAGAAAGCTCAGGATGTACTGAAGTGTAATGGTTGAGTTGCAAATTGACCATTTATGATGATAAACTTACCCACCCAGACCTCCTGGCAAATTGTAATTATCCTTTCAAGATTCTAAGATTTCAAGACACTACTTCCTTTCTGATCTTCCTTTCCTCATCACTGAAGGGTCTTTAGAAATGTTATCTTTTATCCCCCAATCAGTGAAAGTTTGTGAAATACAGCTATTTCTTTCAGCTTGAGGAACATCATCTTTTTTTTTTTTTTTTAAGATTTATTTATTTATTTGAGAGAGAGAGCGTGGGTGTGCAGGGAAGAGGGGCAGAGGAGCAAGTTCTAAACAGACTCTGCGCTGAGCTCAGAGGCCAACATGGGCCTCCATCCTACGACCCTGAGATCACCACCTGAGGTGAAACCAAGAGTCAGATGCTTAACCGACTGTGCCACCCAGGTGCCCTGAGGAACGTCATCTTCTAAGTGAGGAATGTAAAAACAAACTTGTTTTCTTGACTCTTCACATTGTCATCATGTACAATCCTGATTTACCTCATTTTTTGCCCAGTCCAATCTCTCCCTTTGTCCTCAGAACTCTTTCACTTGTCCCTGTCTCCTCAATCTTAATCATCTGTTTTATTGACAATCCTCTGTCTATTCATAAATATGATTTTTTCTCTACTCCCCAGTGTTTATGAATAATGGGCTGATGGGTAAATTACTCTCTTTTCAGAGCTTCCCCAAATTGTTCTTTTAGCTGCTAATAAATTTCCTAATCCATTGACTTCATACGATCCAGTGCTCCTGGGGTGTTTGTCTGGAATCAGACAATTCTAATCAATGACACCATACAAAAGCCAGATCCCTTATATTTGTGTGTGAGAGTGGGTGGGCTGGAGGAAAACAAGTCTTAAGCTTTCTAGAATCTTTAAATTTTTGAGCCTAAAAAAAATTTAGATATCGTTTAGTTCAGTCCTTTCATTTTAATAAAGAACAAACAAGCCCAGAATCCCACAGCAATAGGGAAACCAAATTAGAAGACGGGACCACACGCTTCAAGCTGTGCCACCAGGTCTCCCAGAGCAAATCTGTTGAAACCAAGTGGGCTTGGCCTTTTGTAAAGTGTAGAGGTTTTTTGTTTGTTTGTTTGTTGTTGTTTTATTTTGTTTTGTTTTTAGTCCTTTAAAGACCTGGCCTGAAAAACACTATCCGGTCTGATTTAGGTCTGATTGTTTTCAGTGGAATGCAAGGAAGTAGGAGGAGACTACGTTTCAAATTGTTTAGTGATGTCCTCAGTTTTGAGGCACTTTGCAGGTCAGAGAAAAGAGACACACATAGAAATTAGGTTCTTAAATATAATTCCAAGGCTATTTAAATTGCATGATTTAATACTATGTAAGGAGAAGGTGGGAGGGCTCAAAAGAAACTGAGGAAATGCTAAGGAAAGCATTTTTTGGCCTCTTAGTCTCACAATTGATTTCTGAGTTTATACAATGAAATGCTGTATGATAGAATTTACTTAGCCACATCACCCTGTCATTTACTTAAAATATTTATTTATTTTTCTCTCTCAAGTCCCATCATTCATATGAGAAATATAAGGTCATTTTTATTATGTTCTATAGTAATTAAAGAAAAATTTTTTCCCTATCCTAGAAAGACCAAATTCTCCCTTTGGGACTCACAGTAAAATAATGACCTCATAATGGGTCACTTTGCTCTTCTCTCAGGCCCAGAACACTTTCCTTCCCCTCACTGGCTCTGAGATCTGAAAGTTGCTTTTTATTTTCCTCTGTCGCTTCTCCTGAAACTTCGGGCCTTCTTCTGAGTGGCTATAGAACATGGAAATACACTTGCTCTCCTCCACGGTAATTTCCCTAAGGTATGGAATTTCATTCCTGCCATCTGAGCAGTGTTAAGGGATTTGGATCACTCCTTCAGAATTCATAGTACAATACTTCACAGGAGAATGCAGAAAAAATGAGTCTCATACCTAATTCTATGTAACAGTTGCAGTGGGAGTGGAAATGTAGAAGTTAGAGTCTAGGGGAGAAACTCAATTTTAAATTTGGTAGGTTGCCTGCTGCTAGGGTGAACAGAGCATGAGTCTAAATGTAGCCCTACCCTTTCTGGATGTGTCCCAGAAATATATCCGAGGATATTAAAACACACCTGGAACTCATGAAACAAGAAGCAATGCATTCATTTAGCCACCTCAATGGAGGTGGGGCTAAGTCGTGTCTGTTAAATGTGTTTTTTTATTTTTCCAATGTTCACTAGGTGTATAATACATGTGTATGAACATAAATACATACATACATCTGCCCCCAAGTAATCATTATGGGCGGTTTGTAATTTGCTGCTTTTATACAGAAGGCAGCTTTTAGAGTGCAAGTGTTAGTTAGCTATTTTACATCTTAAGGCAAGTCACTAGGTGAGGGCTGATCCTGCATTCCTTACCAGGAAACTACTCAGCAGGAGTTTGGAGGCAGAAACACATATAGAAATTATACGGCCTCAACGTGCATTTGACTCTCCTTTGGAGTTGTTCTTATATGGTGACTAGGGAATCTGACCTTTAAAAGCCAGATTTTCAAAATAACTCCTCCTCGGGAACAGTCATTAAAACTGGCCTAATGGATTGTTGAATACGTATCTTGTAACTTCTATTCTTTATGTTCTGTTCTTTATGTCAGTGAAAGTCTAAAGCTGTGGATGAAACTGGAACTAACATCCAAGGCAGCCTTGAAGTGGAGAAAAGCTCACAGGCATGGCAGGGCTCATTCAAAGATAGTTCATCTCTGGTTTGCTCCCGTGGCTGAAATACCAGCCTCACTAACGGCTCCAGGGCCCAAAGACCGTGGCGGCAAGGCTTCTTTGGGGGTGATGCAAATCCACCCAATCGTTATCAAAGTGGGCTCCGTGTCTGAGGTATCTTTTATGTTTTCCCGCAGTACATACGAGAGAATTGGGGGGAAGAAAGGTAGGAGAAAAGATTCCATCCGAAACTCCTGGAGAGCTGCATGGGGCTCTCTCTGACAGTCACTAAGGTTGCTAAATGGGGGTGAGGGAGGGCACCACCTGTCCATCTGACTTTGCAGTATTAGCCAGCTTTTGTGGGGTTTTTTTCTCGGCATCAAAGTCCACATAGAAACTGATTGTATATGGAGAGCACGCTGGGATTGAAGAGATCTCTGTTTTGGCATCTTTGTCACATATGTGCCGCCGCGTACTGGGTAGAAACCTGTGCCTTCAGAACGGACCACAAGCCGTGTCACTTTGGGCAGTTGATACTTGGCTAAGGTACGGCTACTGCATATCATATTGGATACCTTGCTACTGGGCAGGCAGGGAGCTAGGAGGGCTTTGGGTGTGGACCCACTCAATCGGGAGGCCTTCATGTAGAAGATCCTTCTGTGACCCCACCCTGCTCTCAGCGGCTGGCTCCTCCTCCCAAGGGAGTGTTAACGGTAGGGGTGCAGTCTGAACCGCTAAAACAATGGTTGTAGAGCCGTAGAACCTCGTACCCTGGAACCCCACCACAAGAGCAGGCAATGGGGCAAGTCTAAAATGTGGACTGGTGTGGATTCCATGACTTTCTTTGCCCTGTCTAGACTCATGACATGCACTTAACTTTAAGGGTTATTTATAATTTGCAGAAAGTTTTTCACGAGTGTTCCCTCATTTAATTTTCACAATAACCCTATGGGGTGAATAACCCTATGGGGTGAATTATTTTGAAGACTATCTTGTTATTTTGCTGATGATGCCTCAAATGTACTTTTTTTCTTCCATGTTGTTTCAACAAACAAACATAATTTAGCATAACACCTGTGGCCTGCAGACCTACCCCAAGACATACTGCCCCAAAGACATCATCATCCTAATCCCTGGAGGTTGTGAATTTGTTAAGGTTACATAGCAAAAGGGAATTAAGATTGCAGATGAAATTAAGGTTGCTAAATCAGCTACTAATCCCTGAAAATTGGGAGTTTATCCTGAATTATTTGGGTGGGCTCATTATAAACACAGGGAGTTTAGAAGTAAAAGAATGGGCATAAGAGGTCAGAGTGGTGCTGAGAAAGACCAGACCCCCTGTTGCTGGCTTTGAAGATGAAGGAATGGGCTCAAGAGCCAGAGAATGTGGGTGGCTTCTAGAAGCCAGAAAAGGCAAGAGAACAGATTCTCTAGCACTTCCAGAGGGGAACATAGTCTTACTGACATGTTGATTTTAGCCCAATTAAACTTGTGCAAGTCCGCTAACCTACAAAACGGTAAGGCAATAAATTTGCACTGTTTTAAGTTTGAGGTAATTTGTTACAGCAGCCATAAAAACGGACAGATTTTTCCACACAAGTGAATGGTCTAGGTAATTACAGTATAATAGTTTGATTGACAGTTTTAATCCTTTAGATGGAAATATCTGTTAAATATATTTTACATTTCTCTACTGCATTAAACAGGATACACTGATCATAATTTAGCTTTCCTAATAATTGTGGAGCATAGTTATGAACATAAAAACTTGAGGCTGCAATAGTAGAGATGAATTCCTGGAGCTATTGATGTAGGAAGGGCTGTTGGCCATTATACTAAATAAGCCTAGCCCAGTTCTTTTCTTTCTTTCTCTCTTTCTTTCTTTCTTTCTTTCTTTCTTTCTTTCTTTCTTTCTTTCTTTCTTTCTTTCTTTCTTTCTCTCTCTCTTTCTTTCTTTCTCTCTTTCTTTCTTTCTTTCTTTCTTTCTCTCTTTCTTTCTTCCTTCCTTCCTTCCTTCCTTCCTTTCTTTCTTCTTCCTTCCTTCCTTTCTTTCTTTTTTTTTAGTTCTTGAGTCTCATTTCTCCTTGTCACTTCTTTCTTGCTGCTTGCTGTTCATAAATTTCTACCAGCCATGCCCAATAATGCTAATCTGCTTATAACCAAACTTGTTAAAAAGTAACTTAAAATTATATTTAATTGAATTCAGAAAATATATTCTGAGTGATACACGCACACATACGTATGTATTTTTTTCTAATACTCTTGGTTTTTCAGAGGGTTGAACATAATATGAATGCATCATCTGTCAGCTATTCAGTATATATTTAATATTCACTAGGATCCTGTGAGATAAGTGAGAGACTACTAAGTGCATAATTTCTGTGGGTTTATCTCTGTGTCTGACCTACCGGTGATAACATGGTATTTTAAATCAATAGCCTGGAGGTCAGGGCTGGAGGCTCTGAGATGCTTGCCAGTTCGAGACCCTGAAAAGCCTGCATGGTTGAGAGGTTTGAGAGAGAACACAGGTCAGGCTGAAGGAGAAGGCAGGCCTGTGATAATGAGTTTGGGTTTTATTCCAAGAGGAGAGAATTAGGGAGAAAAGAAACATGATTGGAGCAAAAGATCACTTGACTACTGTGTAAAGAATAGATTGGGTGTGGGTGGGCAGTGGGCAGTAAGCAGGCGTGGATGAGAGGAGAACTTTAGTAGGGAAGCTGTATGAGGCAATCCAGACGACAGAGTGGTGGCTTCAGCTAAGGTGGTAGCAGTGAACTAGAGAAGGGGATGGAGTCAGGATAGACTTTGGAAACAGCATTTTATCCAGGTCTTAAAGAAAAGGGTTATGATGTTATGTTGGGCATAATATTAGTGTAATTTAGTGAAATGGGGAGCTCCAACTTAACATAAATCATGTTTAGCACAAGGAAAAAGCCCTAAATATCATGGCAGAGGTACATATAGTATGAAAATCTTGACAACATTTAAATCAAGACTGACTGTTGATCTCAGTGTCAGAAGCGTAAAACTGGGCCTCTCAACAAAGCTGGAGAAGCCCATCCCTTTGCTGTCCTGTCCCCCAGAATATCCTTTCTCCTACTATTCCCAGTGCCGGAGCTCTGACTCTTGAGTCACCACTCAGGCAGGCCAGGTGGAATCCTGCCTGCTTTCAGCTCTGCAGTAAATACCTATAACCCATGAGCCCTTCCAGAAAAGCTTGGAAATCTGACAGGAATGTTTACATAAATCTTGACTTATAGAAAATCAGTTTTTGTTTGAACTTATTTTGAGCTCTGAGATTTAAATGATGCTATCTCAAGCTTAAGAAAATCTAGAAAACTGATATATCATTGAGTTAAGCAAAATATGCTTCACATGTTGAATTTCAGTTTATTTGAAAGTCTCTACACCTACTAAAACAATTGGTAGGATTCATCATTTTTCTACATTAAAAGTATTCTAACTGATTGCCAAAAAGAAAAGAATTGCTGGTTTTTAAAAACCTCTAAAAATGATAACAATAGAGAGTAGTCACAAGAAAGAAAACTTGAACGTCCTTTCTAAATCTTATCTTCCAAATAAGCTTAGATTGATTTTTTTTTAACGTAAACAAAATCAAATGTTTTCCCCTACAACAGTACTCTTCAACAAATTGACATTCACAAAGAGTGCTTTGTTGTGTTCTAAGAATTTTAAATAAGTAATTAAGTCAGTGAAGTAAGCCTGTACACATGTGGAAAATAACCAATGCCCAGAAGGTGACTCAGTGAGTGCCTGTTAACTGAATGGCCTCTAAGCCTCTTGAGTGGAAGAGTTCAACCATGGCTGCACATTAGAATCCCTTGGGCAGCTTTGAAAAATGCTGAGTCTTGGGCCATACTCCAGACCAAATAAGCAGAACCTCTAGACGAGGGACCGGGCCTGATTGTTTTTGAGTTTTTCCAATGCTCCCGAAATGCAGCCAAGATGGAACCACGGCTGCATGATCAATGATATTTTACTTTCAGACATATCAGGATTACTTAGGTGTTTTCTCCAAACTTACATGAATCTTAGAGAACTGGAATTCATAACTGTCTGGATGAGAAGTTCATTCCATCAAGGGTACAAGGAAGTTGGCACTATTTGCTGCTTACTGTTAGAAAGAAGGTGTGTACCACGTGATTGCTTTGAAGACGTGGCTAAAAACAACTCACCACCCCCCGAACAAAGCCACTTTCTCCATAGGTCAGACCTGCTTGGTTATTACAAAGAAGGCAAGACCTTAGAAGTACAATAAAAGAGGAAGCTTAGTAATTACTTACCTGTTCCACCAAGTTTCAAGACACCTAAAAGTGGGTGAACAAACACTGGGTACTCAGGAACTTGGCTTCCACACAAAACCCAGTGCTTCTATAAACCAATGATCATGGGACAAAGGAGGAGGCTGGGATTGTTTCTAATTGGGGAGAAAAATCCACTCCCATTAGAAAGATACTCCCACCCCAGTACACCCCCCCACACACACACGACTCTACATTTGAAGAAATTGATATGCACAGGAGATGAAAGCATCCTTTATAAAGGAATACTTGAAACTATTCAAAAATGAAGGTCACAACTGAATTCCATTTTCTCAGTTTGTCTGAAGTACAGTAATCCACATTATGGTAGGCTCATTGAGCAAATACAAATTGATTTTAACAAATGGGCGAAGGAATATTACTTCCTCCACCACTAGCAGTGATTATGTGTTTTGGCCTCTTTTCTATAACTACCCAACATCTTTTAAAGTTATTATTCAGAGTTACAGGTTAACAGAGGGTTTTGTGTGGCTGAAACTGGTAAACATCTGGGAATCCAGGTGCTCGACATTTAAATTCTCTGTGGCAGAAGTGTTCCTTCATCATATGAAACTGTCACATTATTATTTTGCCTAATGATACCATCATTATCATATTCACTTGAGTGACAAAATGCCAGAATCATGCTCATCAATTTTCTGCTGTGTCCTTCCAAATCAAAGAACTTTTTCTTTCTAAATCTATCAAATTAGCATGGTGGACTCAGGCAACAGAGTGGAGTTTCAGTAGTAATATTCAAAAATTATATGCCATCTTAGGCCATCCCTGTAATTCATGCATTAAATTTAGTACTGCCAAGATTTAGCCATTTAAGCTTGAGTTGTTCTAAATTTAATTATGTGTGTCAAGACAAATATTTAAGTCTGAAAATTTCAACTGCAAGAAATAAGAAAAAAGTAAACATAATTTAGAGAGGGAGGATAAGAAGAAATATTCTTATTATACCAATCTGCTAACCTATATGATTCTAATTCCTTTGACTGAATTAAAAGAATAAATTTGTTTTTCATGTATTTAAAAATGATGTTTTGTATGCACACATATTAAAGCAAGTATAGTTAGTAGAAATTACATGAAAAATAGTTAAAAGTGTTGAATGTCTCTAACTATTTAACAAATTTTGGGGGGAGACTGAGTAAAGAAAGCAAAAAGAAAAGCAAGATACCTTAATTGTTAGGGACTTGAGTTGGAATCAAATAACATGAGTTGAATCTTGGCTCAGCCACTTGTATGTGAACTGGGCAATTATTTAATTGTTCAAAGCCTTATTTCAGCGCTACCCAACTTATATGTTTGTTGTGAGGATAGAAGTAGACAACATTTCTGGCACATAAATGCTCAGTGGTGGTTAGCTATTAATAATAGCAAGGATTACATTATATTATTACATATCACACTATATTACATTATATTAAATGATATATTGTTATAAAGTAACTTTATTCCAATTATAAGAGATACACAACAGAGATGAATAGACAAAGGGTATCTAGATTTCAGCTAACATTTGAGAGATACTTTAATAATATTAATGTAAATAAACTCCAAACCTGCAGGTTGATAGGTCAGTATGGTGAGATGATTAACCCTTAGATAACTAGTTGACATTAGTGAAATTGAACTCACTAATTAGGATCTGCTTCAGCTCAACTAATGGCACCATCTTAACACCCACCCAGTCATGCAAGTAGGAACCTCTTGGGCCTCTGAGATATTTCTCACTCCCTCCCTGCTCTTCACCCCAACTGTGAACTCAGACAATTTCATTGGTTACAACTCTTGAAAACCTCCAGACTCTTCATTCGTCCCCATTCCTCTCTCCTGCTCTAGTGTCACATTTGCCTCTCCTGCCCTGGGTCTCTGCTTTTCTCCCATTCTCCTGCACACACTGTCTCTCGAATTTCTGGGTTAAGAGCTTTCCTTCTTTCCTAACACAGTTGCTCTCTCTGTCTTCCCTTCACTTCATAGAAAGTCCTTATCTTTCTTTCCATTACAGGATAGCTGAAAAACAAAATCCTAATATGAGAATTAATTAGTTAAAATCATTTTTTGAGCACAGTTTTACTGAATTCCCAAATTATTGATTTTCTGTTTCCCAATTAAAATTAGTCTGTGCAGTTAAACCCTCTGGTTTCACACACATCTAGAAGATCAAGTGACATATGCAGAAGCCCTAGTTGCTAATGATTCTTTAATTCCACTTAAGTCAATACAGAGACATAGGTTTTACCAGCATAAAAACAAACTCAGTGGCCTTTTGCTATGTATCCAAGAAGAGATCTCAAGCATGAGGTAGGTGGTAAGATAGGTAAGGTAGGTGGTATGGCACTTACTAGCGTGGGTTGTGGGGTCAGACTGCCAAATCACATCCATTCTCCCTGGAGCCTTGGGGATGTTAGTCACTCTTTTTACTAGAGATGCTATGAGAGTAACCATATTAAATGCTCAGCACAGTACCTATTCTATTTTCAGCATCCTGTGACTGGTAGATCAAAATGATGATCCCATTCCGTGTCTTACTGGTAGATCAAAATGATGATCCCATTCCGTGTCTTCTCAGAGTGTTTGTGTGTGTGGATGTGTGTGTCGGTGCTTTAATTTTCCCTTCAGAGGTGATCTTCAGCACAATTCCAAAGAAAGAATGAAACAGGAGGGGAAAGGTACTTTTAAAGGAGTAGGAGGAATACATATAAAGGTTTATAAATCTTTTTTATAAGTCTATTGTGTTGGCTTCCTGAAAATTTCCATTCATAAGTAATATTTATTCATTTATTTTAAAATATTGTCATAAATGGCTGTTGAGGGTCTACTAAGTCCACTGTTCCAGCCACTGGGTATACCGCAGTGAAAAGAAACACAAAGTTCCTTTCCTGGTTTACATCCTAGGGGAGGGCGATCAATAAACCAGTAAATATACAGTATATCAGATGGTGACATTGTAATAGAGAAAAATAAAGCAGGACGGAGAGCATGAGG
This sequence comes from Mirounga leonina, assembly GCF_011800145.1. Taxonomy (NCBI): domain Eukaryota; kingdom Metazoa; phylum Chordata; class Mammalia; order Carnivora; family Phocidae; genus Mirounga; species Mirounga leonina. The sequence continues at coordinate 63,398,735 of NW_023270451.1, read as the reverse complement.
TGTGTGGAATTTATTATTATTATTATTATTATTATTATTATTATTATTATTAATTATTTGATGAAGACTGCTGCTCTCCTGCCTGACTGACCCTTACTGGTTCCATAATAGGAGTAGATCAGCCTGCAGATAACTGCATATGTCAATACAGTCAGCAGGGATGGGTCCAACATAGGCTGGGGCTGTCAGGTGGGGCACGCAGCAGAAACAACATTCCTTTGCATAAGGAAATTCTGCAAATATAGCATTGTACTAATGTAATATGGAAGAGACACTAAAGACTAAGGAGAGTATCAAAAGAATTGAGCTAGAAAGAAACTTAGAGATGTAAATTGAATGGTGCACTCCCGTGCTTCCTAACACAAAGTTACTCTCCAGTTAGGAAGATCTGAAAAGACAGACTGGAAGAAAGGAGCTTTAACTTAGCATTATAATGGACCTTTAAGAATAGATTGTGTTGATTCATTATGTAAAAAAACAAATCCTGGATTTTATAGAGAAAAATCTGATGAAGCCTCACTGTTAAGGTGTCCAGTGAGGAGGGGAAAGAGAGAGAAAAGAAGGCATCTGACGGAAGAGGATTCCAGGCAGAGGGAACAGCAAGTGCAAAGTCCCAGAGACAGGATCATAGTCATATTGTTTTATGAGCAGCAAGAAGACCTGTGAAAGAAATGAGGTCAGCAATGCGGAGAGTGGGGGGCAAGCAGAACACACCGAGTCTTTAGACCAATTTAAAGACTTTGGCTTTGGGCACCTGGGTGGCTCAGTCAGTTAAGCATCTTCCTTCAGCTGAGGTTGTGATCCCGAGGTCCTAGGATTGAGCCCTGCATCAGACTCCCTGCCCAGTGGGGAGCCTGCTTCTCCCTCTCCCCCTCCCCCTGCTTGTGTTCTCTCTCTCTCTCTCTCTGTCAAATAAATGAATAAATAATCTTAAAAAAATACTTTGGCTTTTACTCTGAGTGCAAATGGGACACCAGTGGAGGGTTTTTGGGTGGAGGAGTAACATGATCCGACTGATGCATTACGAGGATCTCTCCAGCTACTCTGTAGAGAACAGACTGAAGGAAACTGGGCGGGGCGGGGGGGTGCGGGCGGTGAGGGTGGAAGCAGGAAGCCCTATTAGGAAATAATTGCAATAATCCAGTCAGGATTGAAAGTGGCTTGGACCAGCATGAAGGCTATGGAAATGCTGAAAGTGTTGAGATTCTGGATATAGTAATTTGAAAGTAGAGCTGACAGGGCTGACTGCTGGATCAGCTTGTCAGAGAATATAAAAGGTTCTGTACATTGGTGTATTGTCGCATTGAACACTCCTGACAAGCGCGAGAAGCAGGTGTTGCATTTACTTCATAAGAGGGAGAACTGGTGATCTGAGGCCTTAAAGCAGGTATGAAGCCTAACAGCCTCAGCAGGGCAGAGGTGTGGTCTTGAACCCCATGTTGTTATTCCCAGCTGCCTCCTCCCATAGGAGCCTCTCTCCCCGAGTGGTTTTAAGGCCCTTTTATCCCCATACAACATCTATTTAAGGGCAGAACAAACATCTTAGTTCAATTCATAGTGCCTTCCTATTACATCTCCATTCTCTTATGCCATGGAATTTCCCAGATTTCTCACCCAGGGTCTTCATGGTGTCCTGAGTGAAAAATTCAAACTCTTTGAGATGGCTCACCAGCTTCCTCTTCATTTGGTGATAGGTAATTTCTGGCTTCATCTTGGCTGGACTCCCTACCTCTCTACCACTGCCCCATATACCTGTACTAAACACACACACACACACACAAATTGAGTACAGTCATAAAATCACCTTGACTCTATTAAATGTAGTTTCCAGGTTAACATAACAACTCCAGTGTGTATTTTCTGACTGGAAAGGATGAAGAGAGCAAAATATAGCAATGGACCCAAACAGAAAGTATCAATTAGTCCTCTTGCAAACTAGTTATTAAACCTCAGATATCACAAAGATGTCCTTTTTTGGCTTTGGCTTTGTCTGCTCAGTATAAAAGATCTTGTTTTGTGTTTTTAAAACATTCTGGAATAGAACTGGTAGGGGAAAATGGTGTGAGGGGGATATGGAGTCAGGGGGATTTTTAAGCAGGCAAGTTACTTCCTTGAACATAATTAGAATCTACACAGCATGATGCTGATTTTTCTCCTCATTCTCATGGTTGAGGAATAAATGAAAACAGCATCTTTACTGAGATGAAACATAAAGTGATTCCAGCTTAGTACCTTATAAAATCAAGTTAATTTCCATCCCTGTGATAAATAGTCCCTCAAAGGCCTGTCAATGAAAACTCAGATACGTCTTTGGCAATTTTGTTCACTTTAGGTCCTGGATAGTTTTTTTTATAAAGGCAAGCACAGTGTGGGAGACTAATTGGCTAGTCTCCAGACAACCTTTCGGCCTCTCTGGTGCATCTGTGAAGAGAGCCACAGAAAGTTACTCACATCCTGGATTTTGGCATGCATGATGCCTTTCTTCTTGAGTCATCAGGGCATCAATATGAAGCAATTTGGCTGGATTGACTTCATCAGGAATTAGGCTATAATGTATGTTAGTATTCTTACCTCCATGGAGAGTGGAAGAGTGTCCCAGCTCTTAGTGGTTAGTACTTATAGGTACAACTCTCCATTCTTTCATTCTCTCTTCTGTAAAATGAGTCTGAAGGGTTGGCTTGAAGTTACAGAGAGGAATGATTATGCACAGGCTTCCAAATCATTCAGCTCTCTACTTGTTCCTAAAAACAAATTAATTCTGTTACTTCGGTACTCTGTTTCTGTCGGCCTTGACACAGTAAGTCACTTCTGAGAAATGGCAAGTCCTATGTCAGGATCCATCAGTGAAATGATTTTCCAATCTCAGTGTTTCCATGATAATGATTTTATAAGGACGATGAATGTGTGGCCTTCTGGTAGACAGGCAGGAAGGTACTCATCTCCAAATGTATAAAACAAATAGATTGTGGGTGTGGTCAGTCAATTATTGAATAAGAAGAAACTGTTCCTTATTCCACAGCAATTAATTCCTATAGATTCCATTCAATCATATCTCTGTGGGAAAGTCTTATGAAATGTAAACATTCCTGAGAAGGTAATATGTTAGGTTATTATCAACCACAGTAATTATGGTAGATTAAATTACTCTTCAAAATACTTGCAGGCTGGGCATGGCATATGACTTGCTTGGGAGTCAAGGTGGGCAGGTTGTAATTCCCTGCCCGTTGGGAATCAGAGCATGGTTTGATTCCCTGCCCTTTGGGCTAAGTGTGTGCCTTGCTTCAGCCAGAGGGATATTAGCAAACTGGATTGCATCATTGGCCTTGATCTCTTACATTTCTGCTATTGCTGTACTTCCCTTAGGAAGCTGCTCTCCCCTCAACCTGGGCCCTAGGCTGGCATACATGGAGAAGACAAGAGCTCAAACAGCAGCAAAGTCTAGTCTAAGCCAGCTAATCCTTAGCTGACCTGTATACATGTATCTCTTATTTTAAGTTCATATGTTTCTGGGTGGTTTGCGATGCAGTAATAGCTAAATAGCAATAACAATTTATTAATTGGACATTTAGTAGTTAATGGTGCTAAATACACATTATCTCTGAAACAGTTGGTTTCATGTTGGAGTAGGACAATAAGTTTAGGATAGACTTCTAAATCCAGTTGTACAATGATGTAAAAATGGATACACTGGAGCATCTATGGGAGGACATCTTGCTTTCCTAAAAGAAAGGGGAAATCTAGAATATTCTATTTTATTTTCCCCTGAGAGTGACTTAACAACTGTGGCAGTATGATACAATATGAGAATGGAGCATGACAATTTAAAAAGAAGTAAAGAAGAATGAAAAAAATGTTTTAGGATCTACTTGTGACTTTCTAAGGATAGAAGATACATAATATGATACAGTCGTGTGCCAGGTTTCTATTTGGATTTACTCATTTATTTCATCCTCATAGCAATGAACTTAGGAGGTTGACACTATTTTTATCCCCATTTTACAGCTGAAGAAACTGAGACATAGGAGTTTAAGGAAACTGTCATCGTCACCCAACTAAGAAATGGAAGCACCAGGACTAAAACCAAGGCAGACTGACTCCAGAGTCCATGTTATCGCAAATCATGAACTAACCAAATCCTAAGGAACAGTACTACTGAAATTTCTAAGGGCGCCTTGGTGGCTCAGTTGGTTAAGTGTCTGACTTTGGCTCAGGTCATGATTTCAGGGTCCTGGGATGGAGCGTGAGTGGAGTTGAGTCGGGCTCTGTGCTCAGCGGGGAGCCTGCTTCTCCCTCTCCCTTACCCTCTGCCCCTCCCCCCACTCGTGCTTGCTCTCTCTTTCTCAAATAAATAAAAAAAATCTTAAAAAGAAAAAGAAATATCCGGGATCCCCTAAGGGAACAAGGAACTCTCATCCCTTGATCCTTCATACATGTGAACCCCGCTGAATGGGGTGCCTTTCCCTCTTTGCCCAGCACATTCCTTAAGACTCATCCCAGATGCACTACCTCCAAAGCCTCCTTGGTCTCCCTAGTCTGGATTAGGTGTCTTTCTTCTATGTTTCGGTTCTCCTCGTGCTTATGTCATTCACCTTCAACACCGTGTTGTTGCAGTTTATTTGCTGTGTCGCTTCCTCAGAATATGAACATCTGGAGAGCAGGAATTATGTCTTTGTGCTAGTTACACAGAAGGTTCTTAATAAAGGCCAGTTGTGAGTTGTATGAGATAATACACTTACGGGTACAATAAGTGATCGGTATTTGGAAAGATTCCTTATTATCTTTCCAACTTGATTTTATAACACTCTGCATCACCTAATAAGCTTCTTTCAAGCTGGTCTTCCAGTCTGGGAGCCCTCAGAGCTTGGTCCCCCCTCCAGGCCTTTTACATGGTAGCGTCCCTGCCAGGAGTGCTCCTCAGCCCTGCTCTTCCTATAGCTGGCTTCTTCACCTCTCGCAGCCCCCAGTAGCCTTGTCTGACTTCTTAAATCATCGACTCCACCTTATTATCCCCTTTCAGTGCAGCTCCATATGTTTCTTGCATATTGTATCAGGAGAGTCCATCAAGATACTAATTTGTGTTTTCTTTTTGTTGGTATAGTGGAATCAAAATACTGAGAGCTATTGTGTTTTGTTTTCTTTATTTTTCTCTCCCAGGTCTCAGAAGGCCTATTTTTAAAGAGGAGATTATACTGGACACTCCAGAAGGGAGAGAAAAAAGGCTAATGCCTGTGAGGTTGGGGGTCCGAGGTTGGAAGAAAACATTTCCAAACCCAGGGAAGGGACATAGGAGTGTGAATCCACGGGCAGTGGTTCCTTTACAGTTTCCTGGCAGATTTCACAGAAGGTTCAGAGTTCTACTGAGCAGGATCCTGTTGGGTCTCTAGGAATGTTGGTCCCTTGGAACTAGACTCGTTGCCTTAGCTAAGAGTTCTGAGTTCAAATGTAGCATGGGGCAACAGGCTGCCGCCCTTTCAGGGCCACGTGGGCTCAGTCACTTCAACAATCCAACCCCAACCATGCTGGCCTGAAGACTGAAAGAGGAGGAGGTGGCCCCTAAAATGACTGAGATTGAATTTTGCACCAGCTCAATGTGTTGGGGACTCAGAGGTAGGTTTAATTTTGTTTGAAGAAAACAGATTAATCTGACAGTTCAGGCTTACTTGACTATAATTCATACCTGCTACAAAAGCACTTATCACCATTTGCAATTATATATTAGTTTTTTTTCACTTGTTCATTGTTTGTCTTACAGATTCTACGTTTGATAAGGGCAAGAAGGCACTCAAGTAATTTTTCTCAAATCAATTTCAAATTAATGAGTTTTGCACATAATATGGTAAAGACTGTTCACTTAACTCACTAGGGAAGTATACTTACTAGAGTGCAAGGTGGTAAACAACATCAGGAAAAAAATAATCACAGAAAGGTCGAGAAGCTTTCTCCACTTCTTATTCCTATTTATCAGCAGCAGAAATTTAACTGAGAAAAATACTGCCAAATAACCTCTTCTGAAAGATTCCTTAAATATATGAGTCATTGTGTTAGGTGATCTGTTGAAAATGAATAAGGGAATGGGGAGGCGGGTGGTTGTAAGGGTAAAGAGGACAAGGACATGTGACAGGAATGAAAGAGAAAAGGGCAAAGGGGGAAAAGGGCACACTAAGGGAAGGATACTCAATAAAGGCCTGGGGATGATTCCTGAGAAGTTGGTCAAGAACATTCTGTAAGAACTGAGTGAGTGAACTTAGGGGAAAAATCACAATGAAAAGCATGCTCAAGTGATCAGGAGTCCTGTGGTGGCTGAGTCCTTGCCCATCTTTCCTCAGGAGAGATGGTCCATCATCTACATCTAGACCTGTACCAGTTAGTTCCCCTCCTCAGCATGCTGCACTAGAACCTCACCACAGCCTGGCCAGTGGGACCCTGAAACAATAACAAGACTTGGGTGCATCCCTTTTTTAATAATTCTAATCAAAATATTTTTTATTGATTCAAACAATATATATGCAGATATTAAAATATCAGATGGTTTGATGGCAAATTTCGAGATAATTTAATTGAAGCTGAATGTCTCTTTCTCCTTCTACTCCTGCCATGTGCCCTTCCTTTGCTTGCACCTTTAGTATATAGTTAATCTTCTCGTTAGAGAGCCTGACCTCCCAAACACACATTATACAGTGGGACACCCATAAGTCCAAAGGAGAGAACCGGAAAACCGAGTGGATATGAGTAAGGAAGAGCCATACCTGTAGTTTGGGGTCCCTGAACTAGGCACATCTTAGATGCCTGAGCTGGTTCCACAAGTAATTACAAACAAGGGAAATACATGGTATTTTGAAGCATACAACAGGAGTTCCTAATCTTTTGGGGGATAGGGAGGGATTAAGGAAAACTTCCCCAAGGAAGCAACATTTTAGCTTCAGCCATGAAGATGAACTGGAAATGGTTAGGAGCAGGATGGAAATGTGAATGGAATTTTCTTCTGGAGCTGTTCTGGGGATGTGAGATCTCAGTTTTTGTCTTTATTCACCTATCTAGACCTTACTGTATACCATAATCTATATGAAGGGTTGATTATACAAAGGTAAAGAATGAGGGTTTCCACTCTCATCAAAAATTGTGCATAAAGTACAGAACTTATATTGCTCAGTTAGGGGGTGCAGGTGACTATTTGGGTTGTTTATTTGTGTTCACTTCTCCTGAATTTGTCAATTGGTCTTACTATCACCTGCCTGGATGTTCTATTCTTTACAAATCATTACAGTATCGAAGCATTCAAGTGCTAAGATTCTACCATGAGTACAGTGAGTTATGAGCTATATCTCTAATGGTGAAGATGGCTTTTTGCAGAGTGGCCTTAAAACCAGCCATTATCCTTGGATGCTCTGCATTTGGCCACAATGGACCACGGAAGAGAGGGTGTTGATGGAGCACTGTAAGAAAGTACAAGTCATCCATCTTTGATTTCCCTATAATGGTCCTGCAAAACGCTCTTCTGCCCCAAAGAAAACTTTAACTAGTCACAAGAGAGTGCTGGTTATGGGAAGGAAAATTACCTTTCCCCCATACTTTAGCAGTAAAAGTAAGGATAAGAATCAGGGTTTGAGACAAAGGCTGTTATTCACTGGCTCTCTTTTTTAGTTATTGTTTTGATGGTGGTGAGCTTTGGAGTCAGGACAGAATGGAGATGTTGGGAGAGGAAGGGTATCTTTCAAAATTTACAAATTACTATTTAAAATGAAATGGCCTTTTGGCACTCTCTGAAGTGGGTTATTGTAAGAGAAAAAAATCATTTGTTTTCCTTTTGCTTTTGGCATTATAAATGAATATCCCTTTAGGAAAATTGTAGGTGGAGACTCAGAGAATTCATTGCTCTATTCATTCAGTGTGACAGGAATGAAAATGTTTCTATGAAAACAAGGCAGTATGAGTTGGATTATATTTTTTATTGCTCATAGTCTAAATTTTTTCCAATGCCATCATAGCGGTATCTGTTAACAAATATTTATTAAGCTCTCAGTGTGTTTTCTCCCGAAAGTAACTGGATGAAGATGAGAGGAAAGGAGGTTAGGTTAGAATAAAGACATAGAACCAACAGAACTCTGGTATCAACCCAGCCTGTTTTTATTCTAACTGGAAATCACATGTCAATGCCTTTTTTCAGGATCTGGCATTTACCATAAAGGAGACATTTAATCTAAAAAAGGCCAGAAAGAACAAAAAATATATAGAAAAGGACTATAAAGATAAGATATATATATATATGTTTCCAGGCAATAGATAGATACCATGATCATATATGAATAATGACAGAAAGATGGACTTCCCAGTATGGTTAGCAAATTCACTTTTTGACTCTAGATATTTTGGGTAAGGTTTTCACTTATAAATAAACATGTATGAACAACTACCCATGACAAAAACACCAAGGAATAAAAAAACAGTTAACAGTTACTGATATATGAGTTAATAATTTGGCATTGTAATTCATACTGGATAATAAAACTACAGACAATGTTAAGTTCTGGTCAGTTGCTAAGTGGTTAGATCTTTAAAACCAATTTGGAAAAGGAAGACATGGAGCTATTGAATAGAGCTTTGGAAAACCATTCTTTAGGGGCACCTGGGTGGCTCAGTCGGTTAAGCGGCTGCCTTCGGCTCAGGTCATGATCCCAGGGTCCTGGGATCGAGCCCCGCATCGGGCTCCCTGCTCAGTGGGGAGCCTGCTTCTCCCTCTCCCTCTGCCTGCCTCTCTGCCTACTTGTTCTCTCTATCTCTCTGTCAAATAAATAAATAAAATCTTTAAAAAAAAAAAAAGAAAACCATTCTTTAAGGATATTATTTCCCATGACCATACCTCTAATTTCCAGAGTGCAAACTCAGTTTATGCCTACTGTCCCGCATAAATATTAATGGATCCCTTTAACTCTAAAAAGTATACCAATTGGATAAAAAAAATTCTATCTACCCATAGGTCATCATGACTATCATGAAGTGGCTTCAGTCTGAGGAAGATGAACCATTTTGAATTCCAACTGAGTGTATTTATTGAGCAACCACTATAGATTGAGCAATGACAATAATAATAATAATAGCAGTAATTTTAGCAGGGAATGATTACCATGTTCTGGGTAGTATACTGGGCACTTTACATGCATTAGCTCATTTAAGTTTTGCAATAATCTTACGGAGTAAGTACTCTTATCACCATTATATTGATTAAAAAAAAAAAGAAATGGAAGCACAGAGTAATAAGTAACTTTCCCAAGGTCACACAGATAGTATGTATTGAATCCAATATCAACGTTTTTATTCCAAGCCCTATTTCCTTAACCATTTTTTTTAATCAAGAAGCTTACTAATTAGTTAAGTAATTAGGTTAGAGAGTATGGCATAAACACATGAAATAGATAACATGGAATAATTAATAAGAAAAAATGTATTGTATTGCCTAGTTCCCAGGAGCTCATCCATCTGTGGAACACAGAGTTATTGCAAGGAGTTTTTAAAAAGTTATATAAAGCATAAAACATTATTTATAAATTGAATAAATAATATGCTTCATGTCTCTGCTATACTTTTATGATTGATAAATTATACCTTAAATTAAAAGCAGTATAGAATTCCAAGTAGTTTCTTTTGTCAATTCAAAGATATTTTTCTTGGGGCGCCTGGGTGGCTCAGTCATTAAGCGTCTGCCTTCGGCTCAGGTCATGATCCCAGGGTCCTGGGATCGAGCCCCGCATCGGGCTCCCTGCTCAGCGGGAAGCCTGCTTCTCCCTCTACCACTCCCCCTGCTTGTGTTCCCTCTCTCGCTTTGTCTTCCTCTGTCAAATAAATAAATAAAATCTTTTTTTTTCTTTTTCTTTTTTTTATTCTTATGTTAATCCCCATACATTACATCATTAGTTTTAGATGAAGTGTTCCATGATTCATTGTGCACAACACCCAGTGCTCCATGCAGAACGTGCCCTCCTCAATACCCACCACCAGGCTAACCCATCCTCCCACCCCTCTCCCCTCTAGAACCCCGTTTGTTTTTCAGAGTCCACCGTCTCTCATGGTTCGTCTACCCCTCCGATTTCCCCCCCTTCATTCTTCCCCTCCTGCTATCTTCTTCTTCTTCTTTTTTTTTTCTTAACATATATTGCATTATTTGTTTCAGAGGTACAGATCTGAGATTCAACAGTCTTGCACAATTCACAGCGCTTACCAGAGCACATACCCTCCCCAGTGTCTATCACCCAGTCCCCCCATCCCTCCCACCCCACCCCCCACTCCAACAACACTCAGTTTGATTCCTGCGATTAAGAATTCCTCATATCACCAGGGAATAAAAGAAGTAAAAAAAAAAAAAAAAAGAAAAAATGGGGTGGCTGGGCCAGGGCAGCCATTGTCTGTTGGTCTGTCCCCACAGGACCCACCGTACACCGGGGAATAAAAGAAGTAAAAAAAAAAAAAAAAATAAGAATTCCTCATATCAGTGAGATCATATGATACATGTCTTTCTCTAAATAAATAAAATCTTAAAAAAAAAAAAGATATTTTTCTTAAAACCCTACTACTTTCAAGTTTTATGTGACCGGGGTACGGAGGATACCAGCAAATCAATAAAAGCTGGATAAACGAATTGCCCAACAACAGCAAGCTCCCTGTATGGAGAAAGTGAGCGTGACTACTTGGTAGTTGTATTAGGAGATGAAATGTGGTGATGTGTGTAAGTGTCTGGAACGGCATCAGGCACATAGTAAATGCTTACTAAATGATCGCTCCGCAAACCTACTGAGGAACACATGTTGTTAGTAGGGTGTTTGATTGCCATGGAATTTGGAGACACCAGGATAAGGATGGAGAGATTAAAATGAAAAACATAAGTGAGTTGTTGAAGACAAAAGTGAGTCTAGCAGGACAGGACAGAAGAACAAGCAGGAGATAGTAGATGGTAGTAGTAGTAGTGATTGGGAATGGAGAATTTAGATACATGGTTACTTGAAAAGGAGAGTAACACCCTCCAAAGCACTCAGAAAATCCTTTGGGACATTTGCTTCCTTCTTTTCAACTATTGCTATAATTCGCTTTTCCAGAACTGCTTTTGGTGACCCATTCATCCCTTTATTTTTTTTTAAAGATTTATTTATTTGAAAGAGAGAGCAAGCGGGGGGAGGGGCAGAAGCAAGGGATAGAGAGAGAATCCTCAAGCGGACTCCCCCCGCCAAGGGCAGAGCCTGCCGGGGCTCTATCCCAGGACCCTGAGATCATGACTTGAGCTGAAATCGAGAGTCAGCTGCTTAACCAACTGAGCCACCCAGGTACTCCCATTCATCTCTTTAAAGCCAAATTTTATGCATGTTGAATTATATATGCTAAAAGATAAACAGTGGGAGCATTTATAGTAAGTTCAAAGAACAAATAAATGAAGTGATTTTCTTTTGCATTTATATTCCTCATTGTTTTCTGGATGTTTTGTGATCATCCACTCTACATTGGGATGTGGTAAATGTTCTTAATTATGGTCGTCAGAATAGTTTTCATATCACAGGTGTTGACAGCAAACAAATCTGTGGTTTCAGAAAGGGAAGTTTCAGTCTTAGACAAACGAATGTTTACAAAAAAGCAAAATAGATATTGCAAGGATACTAATCTCAAATTTATAGGGAGAATAGCACATGTCAGGCTGTGCAGCCCAGGTTTGGGACGTATAATAAAAGGAATGGCTTCCCTTCTGATTCCAACAAGAACATTAATTGTTCTCTTCCTGCATTGTGTCTAGTGCTACAGCACAAATCTTCCCTCAATGCGATTTTGGAAGATTCAGAAAGGTCCCACTCTTGATCTGAATTGTTCCGTTTAGCGGCATTATTGAGTTTTATCTCAGCAGCCTGGAGGTGAAACCCATCAACCAATGAGCATGTTATACAGCATCCCTAATATGCATTTGGTTTTGTGTTAGGTGCCCTCTAGAGCCTACAATGGAATCACGGAGGCAAAACCTGCACATATGAAATAATAAGAAAACAATGAAGGCCAAACTGTGTGGAAATGACTCTCCATGCAATAGAAACCCAGAGAAAAGAGAGATCAGTGTGGGCTAAATAGGTTTAAAATTTTTTTCTTATAATTTTAAATTATTATTATAAATGACTACCATTATAACAACATTTACTGAGCATTAAGTGCTCACCATATCCCAGGTACTATGCAAAGTACTCTGTGTGCCTTCTTTGATTTAATCCTCACAACAACCCTTTTCATTATTCCCACTTACATTGTGAGAAAACAACATACTCTTATTATTCCTAATTTATAAATGAGGATATTGACTTTTAACGTGGTTATGTAATTCAGCCATAGTCAGAGTTAGCAATGCCAGGATCCATACTTGAGTGCAAGTTTGTCTGACCCCCAAACCATTATGCACATGACCACAATATATTCTACTGTAACTTTGTAACAGGATGAAGTACATAAAGGAAGTCTTAAGTATATGTAGATTCCAAAAAGAAAGAGAGAAGAGGGAGGGTATTTCATTCAATAGGAGGAATAGCAAACAGACATACACACTGACACAAGAAGGAGCATGGCATCTGTTAGGAGCAGTGGAAAAGAATATGTCCAGAGCAGAAAGTTAGTGCCATGGAGGACTGCAAAGGCTGAGTGGATCTGGTTTGCGTAGCCTTGTGCTGTGAATCTACACAAACCAAGGTGTGGAGCCTGAAGCTGGGTCAGACAGGCAACAGGTGGTACTATTCAATATTCTAATATCTGATAGCAAAAGATTTACATCACAGTGTGACTTGAAAGAAAACATGTATCTGATAAAGAACTTATATTGAGAATATATAAAGAATACTTACAACTCAATAATAATAATAATAATAATAATAATAATAGGAATAGTAGGAAGATCAAACATTCTGATTTTTTTTAAAAAGACCAAAGATTTAAACAGAATATATGCTAGAATAGCTAATAAGCACATGAATGGTAATCAACATCATTACTCAATAAAGAAATGCAAATTTAAGCCATATTGAGATACCACGACACACCAACCAGAATGATTAAAATTTCAAGAACTTAGAATACCAAGTGTTGACAAGGATGTAGAAAAACTGGAACTCACATTCCACTGGTAGGAAGACAAAATGATTCAGCCACATTGGAAAATAATATGGCAGTCTTTTTTATTATAAAATTTACAGATGACTCAGTAATCCCATTTCTAAGTATTTACTCAAAAGAATTGAAAATATATGTCCACAAAAGGCATTATGCAAGTGTTCATAGTAGTTTTATTTAGAACAGCCAAAAACTGGCAACAATCCATATGTCCACCAACTGATGGCTGGATAAACAAATTGTGGTATATGGTATATCCATAAATCAAATATTATTCAGAGGTTAAAAAAGAAGAAACTACTGATGTATGCAAAATTATTGAAAAAGCTTCATTGACAAAATCAGTGTCTTAGCCATAGAGTTTTGGAAAAACTGAACTTTATTCCTTTTTGTTTCTCCTCCAAACAGTATCCTGTTCTCTACATTTAGTGTCAAAAAGAAAATACTATCATTGTCCTACTGGCGTATGTTTACCTTTTAAATACTTCGGGAAATATCTCTATAAGACTGAAATACTGTTGTACTATCCAAGAAGGGAAAAAAAAAAAAACCCATCTTGAATTTTGTCAACAATAGGTTACTGTAGATTTTTTTTCACTCAATAGAGAATGCCTTGGCACAACACTTAGAAGTCATTGTCTTTATTACAGCCTTTCCTTACCACCCATATCTGACGTAAGAGTGGTCTTGTGTTGAGATGTACTTGCTTCTACCCCAACGATACGCATTCATCTAACTGTTCATTCAAAAACATTTTTGAGTACTCTCTGAAATATTCAGTTCTATGCTAGATCCAGAGAATAAATCTCATTTCAAAGGCCTGAGCCTCCTGGCAGAGATAAGACATGCCAGTAGTTGATAAGGGTATAGTATAATTGTCAGTGGTTCTCACCTCAGGCTTCATAGTAGAATCACCAGGGAGACGTTTCAAGAAATGACATTGGGTTCCAACCGAGAGGTTCTAGTTTAATTGGTTGAGGCAGTGCCTGAACGTCAGTATTTTTTTTTTTTTTTAACAACACACAAGTTAATTTAATAGCATCTGTAATGGAGGAAAGTACAGGGTACTGTGGGGGCATTTGGGAGTTACCTAGGATCCAAAATAAATATCTGGTGGAATTGATTCACTCAATGAGAGAAAGAATATCTAATTAAATTAGGAAGAAGTTTCTCCTAATAAGATGCATCAGAATATGGCAAAACAGGAAAGTCCATCACTCAACAAATACTTACTGAGTAATGTCTATATCACAGGCACTGTCCAAAGACCTAAGAACTAGGTCCCAGTAACCAAACAGAAGTCACTCCTGCTCTTACAGAAATTATAGTAGGATGGTAAATACTGACATTATACTATTAATTGTGGAAATGATAGTTAAATTACAATTCTGAAAAATGCTACAAAACACAGGAACTGTGAGGGTCTAGCTGGATAGACCCAGCTCACTCCGGGTGAGCCAGGAAGATTTATCTGACGGACTGATATTTATATTGAAACTTGAAGGATGGACAAACGGTGGTCAGCACTAATGGGAAAGCAGAGAATTGCTAGCAGAGAAAATAACTGTGAAAAGCCCTGATGTGGAATGCATGGTCAGTGGGTGGCCAAAGGACAGAGTTAAAGTAGGGTTATGGAGGAAAGTATTTCTTCAGTGTGGCAGATTACCCAGGATTTAGTATGCGATGCTGAGTTCTGAGTGTATCACATTTCTTCCGTTCCGGTGCAGCATCAGCATCAGCAACACATCAGTTTGTGTGTCTCTTGGCAGTTAACAAAATATTTCCACAAATACCTCATGTCCTCAAAACAGTCCTGTCTCTTAGATAATGTTCAAAGATGTTAATTGACTTGCTCAACTTCACATAGCTTAAAAACAATCTGTAGAACCCAAGGCTGATGACTCCAAACCTGAGCCTATTTCCATCACATCACAGCTAATATTTTTTTAATAAACTAATATTATATATATTGTATGCAGCTAAGTAAAGATTGCTCCGGTAACTTGAGAATCACTTGTCTAGATTTTATGACAGTACCAAGATGTCAGGAACACTTTGTGATCTGTTGTTCATTTTTATAAGAACGATGGAATCAAAAGACAAAGGGCAGATTTAACAGTAGCTAGGCAGACCCGTCTAGATGAATGGGATTTATCAAGATAGATCTTTGTTCAGAGCTAGAGGGGCCTTATTTACTCAGTAACTGCTTCCAAGAGGAAGTGAATGCCCACACTCCCTAGGACTAAATGCAAAGAAGAGAGGCTTCTCACTGCCCAAACTCCACAGATGAAAGAGAAAGAACTTTGGCTGGTCAAACAAAGATTCCAAGGAACCTGTGGGAGCTCTGAGGAAGCAGCCAACAGATGCAGTCTTTGTACTGCTCTAGGCTGTTTGTCTGGCCAGGAGGGAAGCTGTGCCTGCCTCGGTTGCCTCCACATGACCCAGGAACATGTTCACTGGCCGCCATTTTGAGGATAGCGTCAGATCAGAGCCACCCCCTCCCCAAAGTGACACTCCCAAGGAATTTACCCAGTGCCTGCCTGAGTGGAAAAGGTTCATGGTAAACATGGGACAAAGCAATCATCCTTGGCACTTTTGCTTGTAGTCCAGACTGGTTAGATTGTAGTAGCTATTACCACAAAAAGATTCAGAGAGAAATGTTCTCTATAGACATTAAATTGGGACACAAACTATGTATTTAAATAAGTAAACCACTACCTAGACAGAACTAAATGCCAGAAAAAGTAACATCTGATAACTTGCTGACCGTGTCAACTCTTTAATATTTGTCTCTATAACCTAAATTTGCAAAAATATAATACATATATATTCCAGAGAAGGGAAGTCAGGTAGTTTTGAGTTTGGGTGGGCATCTCAATTCCTTGAAAATAACCAAAGGTTTTATAAATACATGATTCATTTGGTCAGTATTATTAGAAAGCAAAATATTTGAAAAGCAAATTTCTAGATTACTAAAAACAAACAAATATCAAAATATATATTCCCCTATTTTCACTTTTTACCATCCTTTCATATAATTGCCCTTTGTTTTTACCAGTTGTAGTTAAGATGCTCATTTTCCCTGTCCCTTCAGGCAGGCTCCCCATGGCCCTTTATTTCTCCGATCTCTTATCCAGTCTGTCTTCTGGTTTCACAGATTCCACCCCCTGCAAGTTCACATATTTAGTCTTGATTCCTCTTTTCCATTTCCACTTTGGTGTCAGAGTTCATGTATGACCTGAACTACTGCAAAATGTTTTAAATTCTTCTCATGGTTGCCTGCTTCTAACTCTATTGTCATTAACTCTGTTGTCAGGTGAGATGGCTCTCTGCGATGACAAAGCAGCAGCTTGGGGCCAGGCTTGCTGTGCTTGGAGATTTCCCAACATCATGGAATCTGCCTTCCCAAGGTAAATCCCAGAAATCTATTTCTCTGGCTTCTTGGTAGCGAGGGCACAGGTATGAGACCTGGGCTCCTTTACTTAGGCTCATCCATGTAACACTTGGATTCCGAAGTGTGTAAATGGAGGAAGGAAGCTCTACACATACTGCATTTTGCTGGCAATTGTGGCAGGAAGTCTGGTTCTGCAAACAGAGTCACTAGCATTCAGTGGAAGCAGCATCTCAGATGGCCATCTCCAATGGAGCCCGTCCTGAGCATGATTTGGGGTATCATTCTTCAAAGTAGCCTAGAGTCTAGTTCTTTAGCTCTCCCAGGGGTTCCATGAATCACCCAGTATTCTTTCAGTAAAGTCCACTCTTTTTCTTACCCCTTATAAGCCCAGAGTAATCTTTCTGAAAGGTAAACCCAATCATTGCACTTCCCTACTTAAACTTCTTCAGGGCTCCCTACTGCCTATTGAATGAAGTCCAGATTCTTTAACTTGGCATTCTGGGTTCATCATCATTTAGGTTCCATCAGCTTTTCCAGCCTCTTGCCCTCCATTCTCCCCACACAGACACTGATCCAGGCACACCAAACAACATGCAAGATGCTCTATGTGCCATTGTTTTTAGTGCTATACCCTTTGATTGGAATGCTCCTAATTCCACTTCTGTCTGTCCAGTAAACACCACTCCTCTCCTTCTTCATGTCTTAGCTCACCCTGACCTTTATTCCCTACAACCCCCTTGACAGAGTTATGCATTTCCCCTCTTTCTTTCAAGTTATGTTCTTCATATCTTTATTTTAATACTCATCACATTGTAGAAATTGTTTAGACGTTGGCCTTACCTGCCCAGGCTGTATGCCTTTCAAAGGCAAAAACTAGGTGCTATTTATCCTTGTATGCCCACTTCCAGCATAGTCCCTAATGCTTGATATGAGCTTTGTATATCATGCATGAATAGATAATGAATTCACCTAGTCCTTTTAATTCATCCAGCTTCACCTCTCTGTTTAAGTTTCTTTTATGCTTTAAATCTTCCAATGACCCAAATCTTAGCAAAACCTATAGAATTTAATTATAACCTGACCCTGCCTCTCTTCCAACCTGGGGAGCTGTTAAGGGGAGGATTCTTTTCAATCAAGAGTAGCAAGCATGCCCAGTTTTCATTGCTAAGTATGTCCTATAGGGTGTAGGATCTGGCTGGAGGGCCTCAGGCATGGAATGACGCAAAGGGAAGGGGCTCTGTTGGTAGAGATAGAGACAAACAATCCTAGTAGCCACACATGAGAGACGGTGTGGGTGAAATGCAGCCACCAAAAAGCTGGATGGGAAGGAACCAGAACTGAAATGTGAGTTCAACGTTTTACAGAACTTTGTGGTGAATGGGGATCTACTTGGTCACTGGAAAATTCAAGATTGGGGAAAGGGAAAGACGTTAAGGCTCACTGCCACTTGCAGATTTCCAGTGGCCCTCAGAGGAGTTCCAGTCCCCCCTGAAGGCAAGTGGCAAGTGGAGAACTAAGAGAGAGCATGCTGTCATCTGTTGTTAGAAGGCAGTTAATATCTTACCCGCAGATCAAATGAACTAAGGAATGCCACCAGCAGAAAGAGTAAGCTAAAAAACGCATTAGAAACGACAAAGGACATGACACAGATGAAATAAAAGCAACAGAAATTCAAACAACAGACACAGATTTTTTAAAAAAACAAGTTTTAAAAAGTTTTAAATTGAGTTGACCATTCACTGGTCTTTCATCGCTCTGTCTTTCCACTGGAGAGTGTACCCATCCTGTGTCAAAGCGGTTGGTCCCTGTGGCAGCCATTTCCTTGGGCTGATGTGTTGTCTACCGTGGGTCCTTCTAGCAGAGGCAATGCTAATGGGCACCAGGACTCACTGCCAGGTGCCCTCAGCCAGGCTGCACATAGGGGTGCAGGTCAGAGGGCCTTGCAGCAAACCACCATTGCAGGGTTTGTTGGGCCCCAATATCTATGGTGGTGTTTTTGCAGAGTTCTAAAGAGAGCTCCCAAAGAGTTCATTTGGGCATCTGCAAAGATTTCAGTCTAAAATCAGTCAAGGTAAATGATTCTACAGCTGGGATTTCAATGTATTTTCTCCTCCTTCCCCCTTTCTCTTTTCATTAAGCTGAGTGACTTAGACACTGATGTTTCCTGTCTCTAAAGCTGCTGGTGGTATGGCGATTTCATAGAGCACCTCCTTCAGATTCTCCCACAGGGGCTAGTTTCAAAGCACTGACCCTGATCTATAATCAAATTCACTGGCTGTCTGAGTCTGTCTCCTTGAGGCAGCAGAATCCTGCTGATACAATAGTAAATACTGCCCCTCTGGAAGGGAGCATTGTGTTTGAGGTCCTGGATTGCCCCATAGAAGTGGTTGGGATGGCAAACACTGGGCAAAATCAGCACTGCAAATTTTTCCCTACAAAAAGTAGATTATTTTGTTACTCTTAATGTATATTATTTATACTCTTAATGTATATTGTTTATCAGTAAGGAATGGACATAGGATATACTATAGGACTGTTTGTATCTTACACTATGATGAGATGTTAAATTACAGTGGGATGGAGAGGTGACAAAGGTATTATCTTAGCGTGACCATGGTTTGAGTCAGCTTTTATCCATTAAGCTCAGTTGCTCATCTTGGATATAAGGACTTGAATTAGAAGACTCAAATGTCCAACTTCAGTTTGGCTTCTGTATGTTTAACTCATATTACTGCTGGAATAATAAATGTATCTGCTAGAGCATTCCCAAGCATAACTCATGGTAGGCTCATTTTATATTCCAGAGATTGCTTAGCAACGATATACAATAAACTGTGCTTCTCTTGGGACACAAAGATGACACTGACTTCTCTATTAGACCTGACTTTGACATTCTTTCTTAATTAATGGTGACAGTTTGTTCTCTGAGTCATCCACACTCTGTGATGTGTGGCTAGCTAGGTATAGATCTATCCTAAGGGTCACAGACAGAGTTTTAGTTGGAAGAAATATGAACAGGATTATATTCATGCCTTCAGTTCTGTTAGTATCATACTGAATCAGTTGCCAACATTTAAATATCAGGAAATTTCACATAAAAGATTATGTTACTGAGGGTTTTTTTTTTTTTTTTTAAATCCGAGAAAGCTGATAGCCTGGGACCTGTAGCCTCTTATGCCAACAAACTGGCCCCGAGGATGGCTGCCTCCTCTCGTGGGCCATCTACTTTCGATTTCACCAAGGTTCTCTGCTTGCTCTTCCCTTTCATGTTTGACCATCTTGAACCCAAAGGCATTTGAGTTTACAGTCCCTGCTTAAGGGAAGGACACTCACCTTAATTAAAGTAATTCCTCCTCTGATGGAGGAGGCATGAATTTCCAGTTACTTTCAACACAACTGCATTTTATTTTCTCAATGGGATGAAGCTCTGTGGCCAGTGAACCAGCAAGTCTGTCAGGATCAAACTAATTTTTGACACTCAAAAATAGATTACTTTAAGTGCTTAAAATTCTTAGTGAAATTTTTAGTTAATCTTAAGATTCTGTGAGCGCTCAGGATTTCTAAAATCCTCCATACCACGAACTAATCTACTCAGGTCAGTCTCCATTCCTTTTGCCACCTCATTCATTCCCTTTGACCAGAACCCTCTTCCCAGACCCTCCGAAGATCCCAAATCTTTGTTTTTAGACTCCACTTAACTCTCAGTTTATGCCAGGGCGAAGGGGACCACATGATGCAATTTTCCTTGGACAGCCCCACAGTAATTATTAATAGCATCCCTTTTGTTCTCAAAAGTGTCCATATTTGAGCAATAAAATAGATGGCTACCCTACCCCTCTACTTCAATCCATAATCGTATCTGTGTTTGTGATTATCCTAACATAGAGCAGTCCATGGTCTAGGATTTAACAATTATAATTTTCTTTTTCTTTTTTAAGATTATTTATTTATTTATTTATTTGACACACAGAGAGAGAGCACAAGCAGGGTGAGCAGCAGAGGGAGAGGGAGAAGCAGGCTCCCCACTGAACAGAAAGTCCGATGCAGGGTTCGATCCCAGGACCCTGAGATCATGACCTTAGCCAAAGGCAGATGCTTAACCGACTGAGCCACCCAGGCGTCCCTAACAATTATAATTTTCTTATTTAATAGTCTTCTCTGAGTGTGAAGAGTTCTTTTTATCAACATCAAATTGAATGGGCACTGCTAACTACCTACCTCCCATAGAAGGCAAACTTCTTTCCAATAACAATAATTTACCTCATATTTGTTTAGTTCAGCACTTCTCAAAATGTGCTTTGGGGACTCCTGTGGGTCTACAAAATTGTTTTCATAATCAAAGACATTATTTGCTTTCCTCTCTCACTCTCTCACCAGTATACAGTGGCATTTTCCAGAGGCAACATGACATGATATGGCAATAGATGGAATGTAAAGTCCACCTGTTTTCAGTCTCTAAAGAGATTTGCAAAAATGTGAAACAATACCGTTATTCTCACAGTTTTTTTGAAGAGTAAATTTAGGCTTCTTAAAATATATTATTGATGTTAGCCTATAATGGGGTTATTATTTTGGGTTTTAAACAAATTGCTGAACATTTAAAATTTTTCTCAATTTTATTTTCTTTTTTTTTTATTCTTATGTTAATCCCCATACATTATATCATTTGTTTTAGATGTAGGGTTCCATGATTCATTGTTTGTGCATAACACCCAGTGCTCCATGCAGAACGTGCCCTCCTCAATACCCATCACCAGGCTAACCCATCCTCCCAACCCCCTCCCCTCTAGAACCCTCACTTTGTTTTTCAGAGTCCATCGTCTCTCATGGTTCGTCTACCCCTCCGATTTCCCCTGCTTCATTCCTCCCCTCCTGCTATCTTCTACTTCATCTTTTTTTTTTCTTAACATATATTGCATTATTTGTTTCAGAGGTAGAGATCTGAGATTCAACAGTCTTGCACAATTCACAGCGCTTACCAGAGCACATACCCTCCCCAGTGTCTATCACCCAGTCACTCCATCCCTCCCACCCCACCCCCCACTCCAGCAACCCTCAGTTTGTTTCCTGCGATTAAGAATTCCTCATATCAGTGAGGTTATATGATACATGTCTTTCTCTGTTTGACTTATTTCGCTCAACATAATACCCTCCAGTTCCATCCACGTCATTGCAAATGGCAAGATCTCATTCCTTTTGATGGCTGCATAATATTCCATTGTATATATATACCACTTCTTCTTTATCCATTCATCTGTCGATGGACATCTTGGCTCTTTCCACAGTTTGGCTATTGTGGACATTGCTGCTATAAATTTCGGGGTGCACGTACCCTTTTGGATCCCTACTTTTGTATCTTTGGGGTAAATACCCAGTAGTGCAATTGCTGGATCATAGGGTAGCTCTATTTTCAACTTTTTGAGGAACCTCCATACTGTTTTCCAGAGTGGCTGCACCAGCTTGCATTCCCACCAACACTGTAGGAGGGTTCCCCTTTCTCCGCATCCCCGCCAACATCTGTTGTTTCCTGACTTGTTGATTTTAGCCATTCTGACTGGTGTGAGGTGGTATCTCATTGAGGTTTTGATTTGGATTTCCCTGATGCCGAGCGATATTGAGCACTTTTTCATGTGTCTGTTGGCCATTTTGATGTCTTCTTTGGAAAAATGTCTGTTCATGTCTTCTGCCCATTTCTTGATTGGCTTCTTTGTTCTTTGGGTGTTGAGTTTGATAAGTTCTTTATAGATTTTGGATACTAGCCCTTTATCTGATATGTCATTTGCAAATATCTTCTCCCATTCTGTCGGTTGTCTTTTGGTTTTGTTGACTGTTTGCTTTGCAAAAGCTTTTTATCTTGATGAAGTCCCAATAGTTCATTTTTGCCCTTGCTTCCCTTGCCTTTGGCGATGTTTCTAGGAAGAAGTTGCTTCGGCTGAGGTCAAAGAGGTTGCTGCCTGTGTTCTCCTTTAGGATTTGGATGGACTCCTGTCTCACATTGAGGTCTTTCAACCATTTGGAGTCTATTTTTGTGTGTGGTGTAAGGAAGTGGTCCAGTTTCATTCTTCTGCATGTGGCTATCCAATTTTCCCAACACCATTTGTTGAAGAGACTGTCTTTGTTCCATTGGACATTCTTTCCTGCTTTGTCAAAGATGAGTTGACCATAGACTTGAGAGTCCATTTCTGGGCTCTCTATTCTGTTCCATTGATCTATGTGTCTGTTTTTGTGCCAGTACCATGCTGTCTTGATGATGACAGCTTTGTAATAGAGCTGGAAGTCCGGAATTGTGATGCCGCCAGCTTTGCCCTTCTTTTTCAACATTCCTCTGGCTATGCGGGGTCTTTTCTGGTTCCATACAAATTTTAGGATTATTTGTTCCATTTCTTTGAAAAAAGTGGATGGTATTGTGATGGGGATTGCATTGAATGTGTAGATTGCTCTAGGTAGCATTGACATCTTCACAATATTTGTTCTTCCAATCCATGAGCATGGAACGTTTTTCCATTTCTTTGTGTCTTCCTCAATTTCTTTCATGAGTATTTTATAGTTTTCTGAGTACAGATCCTTTGCCTCTTTGGTTAGATTTATGCCTAGGTATCTTATGGTTTTGGGTGCAATTGTAAATGGGATCGACTCCTTAATTTCTCTTTCTTCTGTCTTGTTGGTGGTGTATAGGAATGCCACTGATTTCTGTGCATTGATTTTATATCCTGCCACTTTACTGAATTCCTGTATGAGTTCTAGCAGTTTTGGGGTGGAGTCTTTGGAGTTTTCCACATAAAGTATCATATCATCTGCAAAGAGTGAGAGTTTGACTTCTTCTTTGCCGATTTGGATGCCTTTGATTTCTTTTTGTTGTCTGATTGCTGTGGCTAGGACTTCCAATACTGTGTTGAATAGCAGTGGTGATAGTGGACATCCCTGCCGCGTTCCTGACCTTAGGGGGAAAGCTCTCAGTTTTTCCCCATTGAGAATGATATTTGCTGTAGGTTTTTCATAGATGGCTTTTATGATATTGAGGTATGTACCCTCTATGCCTATACTCGGAAGAGTTTTGATCAAGAAAGGATGCTGTACCTTGTCAAATGCTTTTTCTGCATCTATTGAGAGGATCATATGATTCTTGTTCTTTCTTTTGTTAATGTATTGTATCACGTTGATTGATTTGCGGATGTTGCACCAACCTTGCAGCCCAGGGATAAACCCCACTTGGTCGTGGTGAATAATCCTTTTAATGTACTGTTGGATCCTATGTGCTAGTATTTTGGTGAGAATTTTTGCATCCATGTTCATCAGGGATATTGGTCTGTAATTCTCCTTTTTGATGGGGTCTTTGTCTGGTTTTGGGATCAAGGTAATGCTGGCCTCATAAAATGAGTTTGGAAGTTTTCCTTCCATTTCTAGTTTTTGGAACAGTTTCAGAAGAATAGGTATGAATTCTTCTTGAAATGTTTGGTAGAATTCCCCTGGGAAGCCATCTGGCCCTGGGCTCTTGTTTTTTGGGAGATTTTTGATGACTGCTTCAATTTCCTTAGTGGTGATAGGTCTGTTCAGGTTTTCTATTTCATCCTGGTTCAGTTTTGGTAGTTGATACATCTCTAGGAATGCATCCATTTCTTCCAGGTTATCCTATTTGCTGGCATAGAGTTGCTCATAATATGTTCTTATAATTGTTTGTATTTCTTTGGTGTTGGTTGTGATCTCTCCTCTTTCATTCATGATTTTGTTGATTTGGGGCATTTCTCTTTTCTTTTTGATAAGTCTGGCCAGGGGTTTATCAATCTTGTTAATTCTTTCAAAGAACCAGCTCCTAGCTTCATTGATCTGTTCTACTGTTCTTTTAGTTTCTATTTCATTGATTTCTGCTCTGATCTTTATGATTTCTCTTCTCCTGCTGGGTTTAGGCTTTATTTGCTGTTCTTTCTCCAGCTCCTTTAGGTGGAGGGTTAGGTTGTGTACTTGAGACCTTTCTTGTTTCTTGAGAAAGGCTTGTATTGCTATATACTTTCCTCTCAGGACTGCCTTTGCTGCATCCCAAAGATTTTGAATAGTTGTGTTTTCATTTTCATTGGTTTCCATGTATTTTTTTAATTCTTCTTTAATTTCCTGGTTGACCCATTCATTCTTCAGTAGGATGCTCTTTAGCCTCCATGTATTTGAGTTCTTTCCGACTTTCCTCTTGTGATTGAGTTCTAGTTTCAAAGCATTGTGGTCTGAAAATAGGGAGGGAATGATCCCAATCTTTTGGTACCAGTTGAGACCTGATTTATGACCTAGGATGTGATCTATTCTGGAGAATGTTCCATGGGGACTAGAGAAGAATGTGTATTCCGTTGCTTTGGGATGGAATGTTCTGAATATGTCTATGAAGTCCATTTGGTCCAGTGTGTCATTTAAAGTCTTTATTTCCTTGTTGATCTTTTGCTTAGATGATCTGTCCATTTAAGTGAGGGTGCTGTTAAAGTCCCCCACTATTATTGTATTGTTGTCGATGTGTTTCTTTGCTTTTGTTATTAATTGCCTTATATAATTGGCTGCTCCCATGTTAGGGGCATAAATATTTACAATTGTTAGATCTTCTTGTTGGATAGACCCTTTAAGTAGGATATAGTGTCCTTCCTCATCTCTTATTACAGTCTTTGGTTTAAAATCTAATTTTTCTGATATAAGGATTGCCACCCCAGCTTTCTTTTGGTGTCCATTAGCATGGTAAATGGTTTTCCACCCCCTCACTTTCAATCTGGGGGTATCTTTGGTTCTAAAATGAGTCTCTTGCAGACAGCATATCGATGGGTCTTGTTTTTTAATCCAGTCTGATAGCCTGTGTCTTTTGATTGGGGCATTTAGCCCATTTACATTCAGGGTAACTATTGAAAGATAGGAATTTCGTGCCATTGTATTGCCTGTAAGGTGACTGTTACCGTATATTGTCTGTGTTCCTTTCTGGTCTTTGTTGCTTTTAGGGTCTCTCTTTGCTTAGAGGACCCCTTTCAAGATTTCTTGTAGGGCTGGTTTTGTGTTTGCAAATTCCTTTAGTTTTTGTTTGTCCTGGAAGCTTTTTATCTCTCCTTCAATTTTCAATGACAGCCTAGCTGGATAGAGTATTCTTGGCTGCATATTTTTCTCATTTAGTGCTCTGAATATATCCTGCGAGTCCTTTCTGGCCTGCCAGGTCTCTGTGGATAGGTCTGTTGCCAATCTAATGTTTCTACCCTTGTAGGTTACATATCTCTTCCCCCGAGCTGCTTTCAGGATTTTCTCTTTGTCTATGAGACTCATAAGTTTTACTATTAGATGTTGGGGTGTTGAACTATTTTTATTGATTTTGAGAGGGGTTCTCTGTGCTTCCTGGATTTTGATGCCTGTTTCCTTCCCCAAATTAGGGAAGTTCTCTGCTATAATTTGCTCCATTATACCTTCTGCCCCTCTCTCTCTTTCTTCTTCTTCTGGGATCCCAATTATTCTAATGTTGTTTCGTCTTATGGTATCGCTTATCTCTCGAATTCTGCCCTTGTGATCCAGTAGTTGTTTATCTCTCTTTTTCTCAGCTTCTTTATTTTCCATCATTTGGTCTTCTATATTACTGATTCTCTCTTCTGCCTCATTTATTCTAGCACTTAGCACCCCCATTTTTGATTGCACCTCATTAATAGCCTTTTTGATTTCTACTTGGTTGGATTTTAGCTCTTTTACTTCTCCAGAAAGGGTTTCTCTAATAACTTCCATATTTTTTTCAAGCCCAGCTAGTATCTTTAAAGTGATGATTCTGAACTGTAGATTTGACATCGTACTAATGTCCATATTGAGTAGGTCCCTGGCAGTCGGTACTACCTCTTGTTCTTTTTGTTGAGGTGATTTTTTCCGTCTTGTCATTTTGTGCAGAGGAGAATAGATTAATGAGAGAACAAAATGCTAGCAGAATAACCACATCTCCAGAAAATATACTCTAAACAAATCAGAAAAGCCCTGAAGCAGTGGAAAAAGAAACAGAAAGAGAGAAAAAAGAAAAAGAAAAAAAAGAAAAAGATAAAGATAAAAACAAACAAAAACAAACAAAACAAAACAACGACAACAAATAAACCAGAATGTGATCAAATATGATCAGGCTGGTATATAGATCAGTGCCATACACTAGATTTGGGGTATATTTTGGTCTGTTAGAAGATAGTGCCTCCCAAAATTTTAAAGAAAGAAAAAGTTATATATGTGCAAAAATAAGGGTTGATATGATGAAGGGATGGAATATGACTGTAAAGATGGAAATTATAAAAAATTTTATAAAAGGAATTGATAAGAAGTTGTTTGAAAAAAGAAAGAAGAGGATTTGAAAAAAGAAAAAAAAAGGGAGAGAATGTGATCAAGCAGGGGAGTAGAAAAAACCATATACTAGGGCTTTAGGGTATATTTTGATCTGTTAGAAGGAACTATCTCAAAATTTTAAAGCGAGAACAACTTATATATATATATGCCAAAAATATGGGTAACTACTATGAAGGGATAGAATATGACTCTAAAAATGAAAAATAAAAATGCTTTTTTTTTTAAAAAGGGATTGATAAGATGTTGGTTGAAAAAGGGAAAAAGAAAAATTCAAAAAAAAAAAGACAGTTAAAAAAAAATTAACTTTGAAAGACTAAAGAACCATGGTAAAAAAGCCATGAATTCTATGTGCAGTATTCCCCTAGTGCTGGAGTTCTGCCGTTCTCAGTGATCGGTAAACTTGGTCTTGGCCGGCTGTTCTCGCTGATCTTCTAGGGAGGGGCCTGTTGCTGTGGTTTCCAAATGTCTCTGCCGGAGGCGGAATTGCCCCGCCCTTGCCCCCTCCCGGCTAAGTAATCTGCTCGGGTTTGTTCTCCGGGGCTTTTGTTCCCTGCGAGCTTTCCGTACAGCTTTGGAGGCGGAGAGTGAAAATGGCGGCCTCCCAATCTCCGCCCCGGAGGAGCTGAGAACTCGGGGCCCGCTTCTCAGTGAGCCCCCAGAGAAAAGCCGTCAATCACTCCCGTCTCCCCGGTCTCCGGCCGCACTCCGTGCTCACCCGGCCTGTGACTGCGCGTTTCTATCTCTGGCTCCCGACCCCGGGTGGAGTCTCCAAACCCAGCAGATCCCTGCGGTGCGCTCCCCCGCGGCTCCTCCCGGGGGAGGAAGGGGCGTCTCCCCGGATCTGCCGCTTGTGGGGTCCCTCCTGGAGGAGCAGGGGCCCGACTGTGCCGCGGATCCCGGTTTATGGCCACCCCGAGCTGAGAGCCCGCGCCTGGGCTCCGCCTCTGCAGCCGGCTTCCCTGCTCCGATACCTGGGAGCTCTGCCGCACTCAGGCACCCCCGGTCTTTCTGTGACCCCGAGGGTCCTGAGACCACACTGTCCCGGAGGGTTCCACCCCCCGCTTAGCCACCAGAGTGACGTCCCTCGGCGGAGCAGACTTTTAAAAGTTCCGATTTTGTGCTCCGCGGCTCTATCACTTGCCAGAAGCGGCCGACGGAGGCCCCTCTCCCGCCGTCTATCCTCCCGAATATCACCTCGGATTCACTTCTCCGCACGTCCTACCTTCCAGAAAGTGGTCGCTTTTCCGATGAGAGAGTTGTTGCTCTTCTTTTCTTCGATCTCCTGTTGAGTTTGTAGGTGTTCAGAATGGTTTGATCCCTATCCAGCTGAATTCCTGAGAGGAGACGAAATCCAGGTCTCCTACTCCTCCGCCATCTTGCTCCGCCCCCCCTCAATTTTATTTTCTAATGGCACATGAGAAAATGTTTAGGTAAGAGTATAGAGGATTCTGAGACTGAAAGTTTGAGAACTG
Organism: Mirounga leonina; assembly: GCF_011800145.1. Taxonomy (NCBI): domain Eukaryota; kingdom Metazoa; phylum Chordata; class Mammalia; order Carnivora; family Phocidae; genus Mirounga; species Mirounga leonina. The sequence goes on along the minus strand of NW_023270451.1, from coordinate 63,370,430 downwards.
CTGACTAAGTGCTTTTATACTTTTCAAATAATTTCACATTTGTGTAATTTTGAGTCGTTTTATCTTTTCTTAAATTGAGATGTGAGTCACATGCTGTAATGTTCACTCTTTAAGTGTACAATTCAGTGGGTTTTTCATATATTCACAAAGTTGTACAATTATCATTACTATCTAATTTCAGCATATTTTCATAACCAAAAAAGAAACCCCAGACCCGTTAGTAATTAATCCCCATTCTCCCCTTTCCCCAACCCCTGGCAACTGCTTATCTACTTTCTGTTTCTGTGGATTTGCCTATCCTGGGCATTTCATTTATAAGTTATTGTGCAATATGTAGCCTTTTATGTCTGGCTTCTTTTACTTAGCATGTTATCCAGGTTTATCCATGTGGTAGCCTGTATCAGGATCTCATTCTATTTTATGGCTTAAAATATTCCATTGTATGGATATACCAAACTTTGTTTATCCATTCATCATTTGGAACATTTCTGCTTCTCAAAAATCCTGTAAAAAATGCTCTTGTAAACATTCATATTTGAGTTTTTGTGTGCAGACATGTTTTTGTTTCACTTGGGTATATACCTCAATGTGGAATTGCTAGGTCATATGGCAACTCCATGTTTAACATTTGAGGAACTTCCAAATTGTTTTTCAAAGCTGCTGCACAATTTTACATTCGCACCAATCACGTATAGGGTTCAGTTCCTCTACATCCTTGCCAACATTTGTTATTATCTGCCTTTTTTTATTGTAGCCACCCTAGTAAGTTTGAAATAATATTCCATTATGGTTTGATTTGCATATCTTTGGTGGCCAGTAATCTTGAGCATCTTTTTGTGTGCATATTGGCCATTTGTATATCTTTATAGAAATGTCTACTGAAATCTCTGTCCCATTTTAAATTGTATTATTTGTGTTTTTATTGTTGAATTGTAATTTTATTTTATTTTTTTTATTTTTTATTTTTTTTTAAGATTTTATTTATTTATTTTGAGAGAGAGAGAATCAGAGAGAACACATGAGAGGGGGGAGGGTCAGAGGGAGAAGCAGACTCCCTGCCGAGCAGGGAGCCCGATGTGGGACTCGATCCCGGGACTCCAGGATCATGACCTGAGCCGAAGGCAGTCGCTTAACCGAATGAGCCACCCAGGCGCCCTGAATTGTAATTTTAAAAAATATATTCTAGGTACTACACCCTTATCAGATATATGATTTTTAAATATTTTCATTTTGCAGGTTGTGTTTTCACTTTCTTGATAGTGTGTTTGGAGCACAGAAGTTTTTAATTTTGATGAAATCCAAATTTGCCTAGTTTTTCTTTGGTTACTTGTGGTTTTGGTATCAGGTCTAAAGAAAACAATGGCAGAGGTGTCAAGTGTTGGTGAAAAGATACAAATTTCCAATTATAAAATAAATAAGCCATGGGCATGTAATGTACTGCATTGTGACTATAGCTAATAATGCTGTATTATACATTTAAAAGTTACTATGAGAGTAGATCTTAAGAGTTCTAATCACAAGGAAGAAAAAATTTGTAACTATGTGTGGTGATTTTTTTTTTTTTTAGAAATTTTATTTATTTATTTGACAGAGAAAGACACAGCGAGAGAGGGAACACAAGCAGGGGGAGTGGGAGAGGGAGAAGCAGGCTCCACGCAGAGCAGGGAGCCTGATGCGGGGCTCGATCCCAGGACTCTGGGATCATGACCTGAGCCGAAGGCAGATGCTTAACGACTGAGCCACTCAGGCGCCCCTGTGTGGTGATTTTAACTAGATTCCTGGTGACTATTTCTCAGTAGATACAAATATCCCAAACCATTATGCTGTATACCTGAAACTAATATAATAAGTCAATTACATCTCAATTATAATAAACTAGATAAAGCCAACAACAACACCACGAATGAATGAATGAGTAAATGAATGAAAATAAATAAACAAACCAATGCCAAATCTCAGGTCACAAATATTTAAACCAATGTTTCTTCTAAGAGTTTTATAGTTTTAGCTCTTACATTTCGTTCTTTCATCTATTTTGAATTAATTTTTGTATATAGTGTGAGGCAGGGGTGCAACTTCATTTTTTTGCATATGGATATGCAGTTGTCCCAGCACTATTTATTTAAAAGACTCTTCTTTCCCCATTGAATTATATTCCTCGCCTTCATCAGAGTAGTTTTACTTTTACCTCAATTTTCATTACTTCCAAGTCAGTCTTGACTAATTGTGCCTTTCACTCAAGTTCAAAGTGCACATTCCTGGACAGAGCACTGGCTGCCAGATAATTAGTGAAAACATGTGACAATGAAGTCAGTTCTGAGAGACAGTTTACTCAATATCTATGAAACATCTTCCAGGATGAGTGGTCACAGCAAGCTGCTGGGTCTATGAAAAGATGAATGATTCTGTGTAAAATCATCTTAGTTTCCTTTTACTATATAGATTGGATTTCTTGAGGTTCTATATCCAGTCGGTTTGCTCCAAGCAGTTTTGTTTTGTTTTTTTGTTTTTTGGAAGATTTTATTTATTTGACAGAGAGACACAGCAAGAGAGGGAACACAAGAGCGGGAGTGGGAGAGGGAGAAGCAGGCTTCCCACCGAGCAGGGAGCCCAATGTGGGGCTTGATCCCAGGATGCTGGGATCATGACCTGAGCTGAAGGCAGATGCTTAACGACTGAGCCACCCAGGCACCCCTCAAAGCTGTTTTAGGTAGCAAATCTCTTGGCTATTTATTTGGATTGACTTTGGATAGTTTGTTTTATATTGATAATAGTTTTTTTTTCACTTTTAGAAGAAACAGCACCAAAAGTTAGAAATATGTACATTTTTCTAGAAAATTTTGAGAATTCTACATTTTTTTGAAAGAAAAATTTCAATGTACATACTGAAAAGTAATTCTTTGACTATAAATCAGTTCTAGAAATATAGAATGTAAGAGCTGTGAGATAATATAAGTCCTTGATTTTTTAAAGGGAGAATAATGAAGCCTACAAAAGCAAATTTATTTCTATGGGGAATGCCCACAGAGAAGTAATAAGGCAATGAAGAAAGATGGTAGGAGACTATAGCTAAGGTCTTGAAAGAGTTGAAAAATGGAAGGAACTTTAAAACTTGCAGTAGTAATCCAGATACAATGCATATTTACAGATCCTATCTACTTGGTAAACAACTGGAGTGCTTCTCCCAGTATAAAAGAGTTGACCTATCACCTATCATAATAATACATTAACTAAGCCAACAGGAACTAGACAGCAAGGTTAAGATGAAAAGTTACCATGGGGCTGTCAGACCAAGGGAGTATCACAATAAGAGATGAAACTCAAGTAATTGTCTTCTAAGAAAGTATGGGATGGGGGAATAGCCGACAAGTGCCTTGAATGTTTTAGATATGAAGAGAGTCTTGAGATTGAGAGTGGTTAAATGGCCATTGAAAGACAAATTTTATACGTGGCCAAATCTTAGAATAATGCTCCAAGGAGAATAAATATCAGATATAGAGAATATGGATTTGGGGTGGAGGATACTCCCACCCCTGTCCCCTCTGGCAATCGCCAATTTATTCTCCACATTGATGAGCTGGTTTCTGTTATTTGTTTGTTTGTTCATTTGTTTTATTTTTTAGATTCCACATATAAATGAAATCATATGGTATTTGTCTTTCAATGACTTATTTCACTTAGCATAATACCCTCCAGTTTCATCCATGTTGTTGCAAATGGTAAGATCTCATTCTTTTTTATGGTTGAGTAATATTCCATTCTATATATGTATAAATATATAAATATGGATATATACCACATCTTCTTTATTCACTCATCTATCAATGGAAATTTAGGCTGCTGCCATATGTTGGCTATTATAAATAATGCTGCAATAAACATGGGGTGCATATTATCTTTTCAAATTAGTGTTTTCATTTTCTTTGGGTAAATAACCAGTAGTAGAATTACTGGATTATATAGTATTTCCATTTTTAATTTTTCAAGGTACCTGCTTGGGTCTTTATCATTTCAGGTGATGCCTCCTTCCCCTGAGGGGAAGGTCTGAGATCCATTCACTCTCTCAGGCAGCGATACTGTGATTCCCCAAATGTAGAGGAAACCACATTAGGTCAAGACTCTTGCTGTTGGAATTTCTAATTAGTTATTTTAGGGACTATGGACATGGAGATTGTTGTGAAAGATAACAGAGCATCAGAATTAGTCACGCTGTCACAGCACGTGTCCTATGCTCTAAGCCATGAAGAGTTCTTGGCCGTGTGCTTGGCGTCTTCCCCATTTGATGGTAAGCTCTCTTGTGGAGGCACCGTATCTTATTCACATCAATTCACTCACTTAGAAGGGTCCATTTTATTAGCCTCATTTCTTTTAAAATCTCCCAGAATTTAAACTACTCACCATTGTCATTTTGTATCATGTTTATCCAGGCCAAAAGTATAAATTAAGCTGTGTCCTCATGGTCTGTAAATTAATGTGGTTTAACTGCACAATCATATAAATCGAGAGGAAAATACTGTTCTGAAAATGTACCTCTCTGAATCTGTGGTTAAAGAACATGGACGAAAATGTAAGCATAAATAACTTGTCAGAATAAATGTCAGTAGTTTCCTCATAAGGTCTTAAGTTGTCACAGGCACACATTAACTTCTTATAAACAATGAATTTCCTCTATAAGCTACCATTTTGAACCCAAAGCTGCCAAACCCAAATAATAAAAGCCACGTGGTGAAGAACAGTGAATGCTGTAGCTATGTCTACAGAATAGTACTGCAAGAGGGCAGCCTGGCTAACTCCCTGGGTTCATGGTAATGGCATGTTGTGAAATATTCTATACTTAGGTAAAAAATAACTTCCAGGAAGATGGGTCAGCTTGACAGTAAGCTGGATTATGTCAATGCCACTTACTTACTACACTTAAAATGAATCACTGTTAGGAACTATGTGAACACTTTCTCTCTTCACTGTCAACAAGGACAGGAGATGTTCCAAGCTCAAATGGACAATATGTTTGGTGGTGAAATGGTGGGAGAAATACCAATGTTTTTTCAGAGAGAGAAAAAACAGACCTAATGGCTGTAAGCAACAGTGAATTTCATAGCAGAACTGAGATCACGAGGGCAAAATTTTTACCTCCCTGGTTTCTTTAAACTGGTCTCTGTAGCTGTACCTAAAAGCAGTTTCTGACTGCCTGCTTTGAACCATATGAAATCCTTCTAACTTTACAAGAGGACTGAACACTTGGATCAGCTGGGATCATCTATTTCTGTGGTTCCTCAGCTTCCATTACAGGGAGTCCTAGAATCAATCGTAAGCAATCCTCTCTTTACCTTAAATTCTGGTCTGCTTTCCCATCCAGATGCTGGCAACACCTGCTACATCCAGGAGTCCTGGGTTCACCTCTGAATACCCTATGGGTTATCACGAGGATGACAATACTGTCTCACGTGCACAGACGGCTGGAACACGACTGTTACATAAGGTGATTGGGCGGGGGAGGGAGGGATGGGCAGGGAGCAAAAGTAAACAGAGTTCTAGACAATTCACCTTTCTTTTCTAATGGCATGCCAAGTATTTCAGAATGTCCTTTCTCCTCTTCTTTTCTTCTCCACATCTCCCTCTTCCTCCCTCCACCCCTAAATTTTTCCCTTTTACCCTTCCAGAGAGCCCAAGGTAAAGATATGGTCAGTCTTGGTCAAAGGGAAACGTTCCTCCCACCCCAGTAGAAGGTGTGACCAGTTGTATCTGGCCGGGAGTACTAAGGTGTTCTGGTAACTGCTTTTTTTTTTTTGCTAGAAATAGGTCCTCTTTTGGAATGTGCTTTCCTTCTCAGTTCGTGGGAGTTCAGGTCCTCACCTCCTAGGACACAGTTCAATCTTCACTGTTCAGTCAGCCATTTACTTCAGGGCATTGGAGGAATGATTACTGAAGTTGTGGTTAATAATCAGTGTACAAATTTAGGTGTTTAGGAGTTGCGCAGGAATCTGGAGTCTCCAGGGTAGATTTTCCTTCCCACATGATGGCTTTATCCTTTATATTAGGAAAGAAAAATTAAAACTGTTGATACAGTTAATTTGTGTGGGCCTGGAAATTTTACTATATACATCATCTATATGTTTCCCTTTCATCAAGAGAACTCATCTTAAAGAATGGAAAAGTGGGCCAGAGGAAATAAAAAATATTAAAAATTACTGAGGAAACTGACCACTAGATGCTAGTTAGGAGGGAAAAAATTATCTTAGTTTTCATAGTGTCTAAAAAGGTTTGGGGGCACAGCTCACATATGGCACTCAGAGTAAACCCTTCACAGTGCAATGTCTAGAAGTTATGGAATTTATAATGTAACCAGAATATATAAATGGAGATGCACCATTAGTGAGTGTCAGAATTAAGGACTTGTCGAAGCTTAGAAACAAATGACTGTGAGGAGAAAATCTGACCTATATTGTTTGACTCGATGGTCTCAACAATAGCAATTGACTAAAAGTGCCATGCCCTTTGAACTCTAAAAATTCTAAGAATGAAAATAGGAACACACAGTAAAAGCATTCTGACTTTTTTCCTAGTCAAAGTGTAAAGTATACACACTTTCTTGTCTTAGTATTTATGGGTACATTTGCAGTGGAGCAAATATTCCCCCATTAAAGAAGCCACATCTCTCTGCAAACCTAATTCTCTATTGAAGAACTCTTCTTTTAATTTATTTTTATTTATTTATTTATTTCTTAAAGATTTTATTTATTTATTCATGAGAGACACAGAGAGAGAGGCAGAGGGAGAAGCAGGCTCCCAAGGAGCAGAGAGCCCGATGCGGGACGCGATCCCAGGACTCTGGGATCATGACCTGAGCCGAAGGCAGACGCTTAACCATCTGAGCCACCCAGGCGCCCTCTTCTTTTAATTTAAATTCAATTAGCCAACACATAGTACATCATTAGTTTAAGATGTAGTGTTCAACAATTCATCAGTTTCATATAACACCCAGTACTCATCTTATAAACCATACTCTATCAGCAATGAGGCTAATTGGTTCCCACTTATCTATATTTGTAGGTAAGTTTAAAGAAACTTTTCACAAACTGTTCACTTGTCCTTAGCACCTTGTTAGGGACATAAAGGGTAGTAAATTAATGTCCCCTGTCCTCAGACAGTTTGCAGTCTTACTGAAGATTTAAGATTTACATGTATTATTAAAATAGTGATTAGTGTAAGTAAGTTTACTCCAGGCTTACTGTATCTTACAAATACCAAGTCAATGATTCTCAAATATTAGTAAGCATGAAAACTATGTAGAAGGCCAACTAAACATGAAGCCATCTTTTGACCCAACAGGGCAGGGCTTCTGTACCTTCATCCAGCACTCCAGATTATTTGGATGTGGTTGCCCCAGTGAAACTCCTGAGTGGGTGTGTGGAAAGTCAGGAATTGTCAGGACAGATCTGTAGAAGGCAGCAGATTTGAGATGAGTCTACAAGTCACACTTCAAGGTTTGGTGGGATTTAAATATAGAGAAGGGAAGCATATTCTTGGAAGAGGGAAAGGCCTGAAGAAAAGCACAAATTTGGGAACAAATGTGGCATAAGAAAGAGATACCCAGAAAACAAGGCTGAGAGAAGCATGTAGGATAGCCACATAAAAGCTGATTTCCACTCGCCTCAGGTTGATTGTCTACACAACTTACTTATCCTGGACAGTCTAACTTCTTTATGAAGGTACTCAGAGTACATACAGAAGGAATCTTTCTTTCTCTTTATGCTTATGCTTGAACCCAAGTTTCACATGTTATGTTCAATCATAAGGCTCAAGGAACATAAAAAAAGCAAATCCTAGAGCTTCAGTTTCTAAGCCAACCAAATCATGTGTCTATATACAAATTCTAGATCTGATGATTTAGTGTTTAGTGTCACATTCATAGTCATTATGGTAGACATATGGCATAGTACAAAAAAAAAAAAATCATTGCCTTAGGAACCAGAAAGAACAGGATTTACATCATTATTATATCATGTAGTACCTGGGACATTTTACTTGGCCTCTTTGAATTTTAGTTTCCAAATCTATAAAAGAGAAATAACTATAACAATACCTATAATACCAATATCTTGTATTGGGTTTTGAAGCTTAAATGAGGTGGTGGTGTAAACTCCCTGGCACATAGTAAATAACTGTGAATGAGTGAATAATGTTTCTAATATTTTTATATTTGTAAAGGACATGTTTTAAATGAATTAATCCATGATTATGCCTTGATGTAATTCATTTTAGGTCAAATAGGTCAAACATAACACAGTTGTGACATATTAAGAGAGATTTATGTTTTTCTGTACCAAGAAGAGGTGCACTTTGACAATTGTAGACCTGGTTAACAATATGCTGTGATTTGAAGGACACCCTAAGATATGTTTCCAAGGGGCCCAAGGTCTCCCATTAAGGGTGTCATTCTCGGGTGCCTGGGTGGCTCAGTTGGTTAAGCGACTGCCTTCGGCTCAGGTCATGATCCCAGAGTCCCAGGATCGAGTTCCGCATCAGGCTCCCTGCTCGGCAGGGAGTCTGCTTCTCCCTCTGACCCTCCCCTCTCTCATGCTCTCTCTATCTCATTCTCTCTCTCAAATAAATAAATAAAATCTTAAAAAAAAAATGCCATTCTCTGGTGACCCCTGGAGAGGTATGCAGCTCACATCAGCCATTCATGCTTAGTGTGAAGTATCCTGTCAGATCTCTGCTCTATGTGACAGTGAAACAAGAGATTGGCTGAACATAAAGGAAAGGTGGGACCATTTTGTAATAAGGGGCACCCACAGAAGACTGAGCTGGCTAGAGGGAGGGTCCTGCAAGCCTTACTCTGGTGAGGAAAGTACCAGAATAGAGAAAATAGGGCACAGAAAGGAGGCACTGACAAATGTCAAGAGTTTTCCCTTCAGTCTCTGTCTGGTTTGAGTGCCACTGTTCCCTCATTTCTGTTAAATGTCATTTTCCATTTCTGTTAAATGTCACACAAATGCCTTTTCATTTTGGGTGTCATCTCATAAAGTAAAAACCTCTAAGATAAGAAAGGGAGGCTCAAATACTCTCACCAGGTGGCCTAAGGAAATTTAAGAACAGAAGTGGTTTCTTAAAAAAAAAAAAAAAAAAAAATCATGCAATGAACTAACTATACAGGGTGTTATATAGAAAAAAAACTATTGAAACAGTTTTGAGTAACTCTGTTCCTTTAAGGTGTTTTTTTTTTTTTAACACTTTTTATTATTATTGCTCCCTGTTCATTACTATCATTTGCAATTATCCTTTTTTCACCTAAGAAATTCAAGATGTAATGTGCCTTTCTGGTTTGGAGACTTTTTTTTTTTTCTGTTTACTCTGCTGATTTCCCTGAATCACTATCTGTGATGTATCTTTAGAAATTTAGACACTTAGAGGGGAAAAAAATGCTTTCTCATCTACATTGATAATATGGTGAGTGTTGGTGAAAGAATTTTCTTCTTTGATAGGAAAAGAAAGCAGAGTTACATTAGTGTGGAATTAGAAATAAGGTCTAAATGCTAACTATAGATTACATCAGAGTAAGGTTATTTATACGGAGAGAAATTGACTATAAATTATAGAAAGAAATGTGTTCTGTTTATACCTAGGGCTAGGTGCATAGTAGTTGTTCAGCTGAAGAGTATTGGGTTATTAATTTACTACATAATGAGAAACAAACCAGAGTCCTTAGCTCTGAGCAGTATTAAAATACATCCTCCAGGGGCGCCTGGGTGGCTCAGTCGTTAAGTGTCTGCCTTCGGCTCAGGTCATGATCCCAGGGTCCTGGGATCGAGCCCCGCATCGGGCTCCCTGCTCCGCGGAAAGCCTGCTTCTCCTTCTCCCACTCCCCCTGCTTGTGTTTCCTCTCTCGCTGTCTCTCTCTCTGTCAAATAAATAAATAAAATCTTAAAAAAAAAAAAATCCTCCATATCACTGTTAGAACTGTACCCATCTTCACACGTGCTTACACACACATATACACACACCCACACACACACTCACCCCTTGGATGGCCCAGTGACTCATCTCTGTGCAAATTCCTTGTTAATTATCTAGTCAATATCAGCACACTAGTATCAACTCAATCCTGAGTGGAACAGGGGAGGGCTTATATAAGGCTTTATGATAACTTTTGGTTTTCTGTCAAAAGAGGCCATAGGGTTCAAGAAATATACAGAACTTTGCTTTCAAACAGTAGATAAATCACTTTGCAACTAAATGTGGTCCTGGGGAGAAAAATGCTGCTCAACATCAGAAGCAGTGTTATTTATCTTTTGAATGAGTGCAGAGAATTCCCGAATGAGAGAGGTCAGGGGCACTTCTCTGAGCCAAACTCCATGTAGGCAATGTAGAGGGCTGCCTCAACACATTATCTGAGAAGCCCTAGAAAAATCCATCTGTACAAAACCTTTACCTTTCACACTGCCATACACTAAAATTCCTACTATTGAAATTGCTATTTCAATTCACACACTGAAAATGCACTTTCTTAGGAAGACCCTTGGAGGCATCTGGTAGAGATTGCCCAAGGCACCACCCAAGTGCAGAGCCCAGAAGTCAGGGGACGTCAGAAGGGCCAGAGGGGCCTCACTGTGGGCAAACTTAATGAACCTCACAATTTTGCCTTCTCCTAGATATGGCCAGTCAATATTCTAGTTAATGTGAACAAATTAAGTAGGGAAAGAACAGTTGTATCTTTCAAAAGCCACACTAGCAAGTGGAATGTGATTTCTTGCAAACACTCTTGGGCTTATCTTCCATGTTAATTGTGACAGTAAAACAATAAAAATCAAGATTTAATTTTAACTCATGTTGATCAGTCTAGGGCAGTAAATGAAGATGATGGGCTGGAGAAATATTAATCCACGTTGGCTATTTAACATCTGCCTTATTTTGAGGCGATCACTGTCAAAGGCTCCTGCTCAGGACAATGAAAGTCCTCAGTTATATTTTAGTTTATCGCCGGTTTCTCCTTATAGTTTTCACTCTGTTGGTTTTACTGCCATTGCCAATCATCGTTCGCACCAGGGTAAGTGAACCTGGAGAATAGGCTGGTGGGTTTCCTGATTTATTTAATTGTCCTTTATTGTTTCTATGTAATTGCCTCGTTCAGAGCTGAGTGGGGGGAGCGGTGCCACTTTGAGTTGGAAGTCAGGATGGTCATACGTCGTGTTTTGTCCTCTGTTCTCCTTTTTAATGGTTAATGTTGGTTGATTCTCAGTATGACTAACTACAATAATTAAATAATATACTCAATCAGAATTGTTCTCTGTCTGGCAACTAGATGAGAGGAAGAGCAAAGAGGCACAACCCTTGAGATCTTGTCATTCTGGTTAATCAGTCTCCAAGGAGGAGCCTGGGTTAGCACAATCCCCTCTCCCAAGCCCGGGCAGCAATGTGATACCCGGGGAAGAGCTAGAAAAACAACGGGGAGCCCCAGCGTCTAGCACAGACTAATTTACTTGTCAGCTCCAAGGCTTGCTGTGGGCCACCAAACCTCCTAGAAATATTGTTTCCTTATGGGATGAGAAAACACTGAAAGCATGAAGTAATTTTCCTTGGTCACTCAGAAAATTTAATAAATTATTACACTATGTTCTGATCATTTGAGATTTTATTTCATTTTGGTATACTATAAGCATTTTTCTGTTTGCTTTTAAGTGTAGTCAGTCTACTAAGTCCAGAACAATAAACCCAGGACATTTTTAATCCCATCCTAAAATGATTAGAATCGGCACACATTTAGTGAGCACCTTCTTTACGTCAGGCATGGTGAGTGTCAGTTGCTAAGAGGACAAGCACTAGAGTTAGGCTTTCTGCTTTAGGTCCCAGGTATACCACTTACAAGCCGAGTGACCTGGGCAAATTAGTTAACTTCTCTATGCTTCTGTTTTCTCATATGTAAGATTGGGATAGGCACAGCCTTGCTGTGAGGATTAAACGCCTAAGCACTCATCAAGCACTCCCTCGGAGCAGTGCCTGGCACACAGTAGGTAGGGCCACAAGAGTCTCCCCAAATGTGTTGACCCACAGCTGGTGCAATTCCCACCACCCCAGGATGCCTTTCTGATGCTCTTCTCTAACACATATTAATCAAGGTTTTACCAGTCTGGGTTAAAATAGAATCAGTAATTATAATACGATGGATCCTCAAAAGTCTGCCCTCAAAAGTCTGCCACTGCTCTGGGAACCTCTGAAGGAAATTCACGTGAGCTAATGAAAAGTCCTTTTTGATTCTACCGAGGTCTCCTCTGCCTGCTAAGTCGGAGAAGGGACTGGCCTCTGCTGCCCCTGGCTATGGGTTTTCTGCTGCAGAGGGCAACCACCCAGCTCTAGCAGCTTCCCTTGGCTGGGCCTGTCCTTACACTGACGTCTCACTGTTTCCTGTTGAGGAAGGGAAGGACTCCCCACCCTTTTTGGTCAAACATCGTTCTGAACCCTCAAAAGCCTTAAAGCACAGTCCAGTGTTTTGGTTTGGTTGGTGTTGTTTTTCAAATTTTGTGTGATTAATCTTTCCCTCTCCTCCTTTTCCCTCCCACTCCAGCTACTTCTGAAGACTCTTATATGGGTCTCTGGTGGCCACTAGATGACAAATTTGAGTCACAGGCACAGGGCTCCAATCTGAATACTCAACCCAAAACCCAAACCCCCTTCGAAGACTTGTTACTCTATCTAGCATGCATGATGGCCTTCTCTTTTAACTCCCCTGGTCCTGTGGGTTCCCTAGACCTGGCTGAATTCTACCATTCTACTATGAATACATCCTGGACCCCTACTATATTGTTATATTTCTGGGTTAGTTTCAACTTAAGTCCTCACTTATGGCAGAGAAAATCAGAAATTAAACTAGTCAGTACAAACTTGGGCTATGGCTACTACTCCTTTGATGCACACATGCGTGACACTTTGATTATCTTCCATAGTTTTCAGAGAAAGTTAATGTAAATTCTTTGAAAGGGAGAACAACTAAATAAATGAAAAGCAGTGGTTTCTGTGCATGATTCATTAATCAGAAAGTGTATTCTTGCTAAAAAATGCAGTCATCGATTTTTTTTTTGCAAGGTGCTATGACAAGAGTACATTAGGTCTGTGGAGAAACGAGGGACCTGGCATCAAGTTGCATTTGATGAACTGTGTTCCTCTTTCCTTTTCCTCTAATCAACTCATTTGTTAAAACTCAATGTTAATGTGAGGGTTTTTTCCTAGTACAATAACATGATTTCATTTTGGCTACTTCAAATGCATATTTAATCATTCAATCTCATGATTGAAACTCAATGAATATTATTTTAACTCTTGTTTACAATGAAAGCAGAACTTTTTTTTTCAAAGAAAATAGGCCTTTGGAGGGTATGAACTTAAAGGAGAGGCTACTTTGACACCGATGCAAGTCAATCTTGTAACTTTCAGGTTACTGAACTGGAGAACTCAATGCTTCTAAGCACTCAGTAATAGAACAACTAAAGAATTCAAACAAAACAAAAAATCAATTTGCTTTATAAAAACACAGTAAGTCTATACGATGTAGAATCAACAGTGAATTGCTGACTGTTGTTTGTTCTGGGTTTTTTGTTGTTGTTGTTGTTGTTGTTTTTCATTTTTCTCCCGATTATTGAGTTGTTTCTATAGACTGGCTTTAACCCTTACTTTAATTCCATCTCAGTTCAGAAATGTGGGGCATCAATGATAAGAAACCCCCAGTGGCTTTGCAATGTAATATCCAAAGTGAAGGAGAAGGGATTCCCTTTGCAGAGCATACCTCTTTTCTAGGCATTCTGCCAGCTACTTTATCCAAATTATCTTATTTAACCTTCATTCCAAACCAAGACAATCACGTATGTTCTATCATTCCCATTTTACATTTGAGGAAATTGATGCTCAAAGATATATAACCCAACAAAGATCACATAGATGCTGTAGAAACTGGATTTAAACACAGAGTCCGTCGGAACTCAGAATTCATGCTTTAACAGTGGTTATGTTTTAGTCTTTTCTATATTTGTATTTTTGAAGATTTACCCTCATCTTGAAGAGTTATATAAAGTGTGGCTTGATAGTCATTATCAACAACTCAGGTATTTCTCTTTGTGATAAAACTTTAGACAGGTCAAACCACAGACAAGGTGTATCTTGGCCATTTCCTCAATTGACCTCATGCTACTCAATGTCTTCAAGGTAGAACATTGCAATGATTCTAATGACTGGGGACAGGCCTATGAGGACTGAAGTAGCGGTCTTATATGCCATTTGCTGAATGTCCCAGAATCCCAGCTATACAAGTAGGTCATGTCAGTTTGTCAGGATATGCTGCCCCTTCCCTTCACACCTGTGCCCAGATATTCACCTGGAGTCACAGCATTAGCTTGGCATCTTAATATCTTCTAGTTGGAAGAAATTTTAGGACTGTGTTTTTCAATGTTTTTATGGAAATTTTATAGCAAAGAAGAATATGCTCACAGGCATAAGTCAAACAAAACCTCAAATTTAATCCTTATCAATTAGGTATAATTATTAGTCCAATTTTGCAGATTAGAAACAGAGACAGAAACAAGTAAATAGCTTACCAAAATGTGGCTATATAAATGTCTCCAATCAACATCTGTCTGACTCTAGAGCTGTGATTTCAACCACAACTGAATATTTGTGTCTTTATAGCTTCCACAGTGTTATAATAAGTATACACCTAATATATCGGGATAAATGTCACTTTACTAAAGGAATCCTATTTTCTTATTGCTTTACACTGAAACATCAGAAATGCTATCTTTTTGTCACATAAACAAAGAAGTAGTCTTAGTCTTTCTCCAATTAGTAGTAGTTAAAGTGATCAATAAAACAAGCCTGTAACATAATTCCCATTTATGTAAATATTTGAATGAAATTAATAATTGCAGTGAGTTTTTCTCATTTTGGAGGGGAAATTTCTTAAATATTCTCAGATAAAAAGTTAAAATTGGCCTAGGGCACATGCCATTGTTCCAGTGATATCCTCTGTGCAACTTTGTTCTTTTATTACTATTTCTAGTATCTTGTTTTTACTTTTCTCAGTACTCTATACTATTTCCTTACTCATTTTTTCAATTCTTAACTTTTCTTTGTATTTCTATTAATAAAACAGACAAAAAGAAGGCAGTATGTTTTGAGGAGCAATAAGTAGAGAAAATTGAGCAATAATATTTTCTGTGTGTAGAGTGCATTTCTTCCAGGTATATCTTTGTTGGCTTATCTCTAGTTTATCTCTAATTAGGACCCCTTTTTTAGATTTTATTTTATTTTTTCATTTATTTGAGAGAGAGCGAGCAAGCACATGTGAGCATAAGTGAGGGGAGGGGGAGAGGAAGAGGGTGGGGGGGAGAATCTCAAGCAGATTCTGCCCTGAGAGCGGAGCCCCACACCGAGTCCTGAGATCTTGACCTGAGCTGAAAGTAAGAGTCCCATGTTTAGCCCTCTTAACTGAGCCACCCAGATGCCCCAGGATCCCTTTTTGAGATAAGGAGAAGGGAAATAGACACGCAGATATTGAGCAGCATGCCCTAGTTGATTGGTTGTAAAACCAAAACCAGATTTCAGTTATCTCTCAGATACTTCAGGTTTTCTCTGCAAAATATCTTGCACCAAGAGAGACTTGAAGAGAAAAGAGAATGGGAGAATCAACACAGCAGAGCATTAGTGCACAGACACAGCACGGGTTAGGGAGGGAGGAACTACAGCATTAAGGGCCAGCTGTATTTCTGCAGCTGTCGTGTGCTATCTATGCTTCCTTCACAATATATTCATCTGCTATATCATGAATTTTAAAGTTATGATAGAAATTATAATAAATAGAAGAAATGGTACATAATGAGAGACTTATGGTGCCAAATCTTAAAAAAACAAAAACAGGAGAAATATCATGTTCATAGAGAAATGTAACTTGTAAGTGATAAAGAATGTACTAGAAGGAGAGAAGTGGTATGTTGGGAAGTCTCACAGAGAAAATGAAAATGAAGGGGAGAGAATTTAAAATGACTACAAGTGAAAGAAGAGGAAAAGGGAGGAATTCCAAGAAAACATGAACTTTGAAAGGGACAAGTTATATAAACATATTAATAGAAATAATTGATACTGTCTTAAATGTTGGTTTAAAATATGGTAGAGATTTAAGATAAGGGGGAAAATGCTGTAAACTCCAAGAAAGTAAGCATTTTAGTCACAAAAGAGCATCAGAATGATGGAGGGCAAAGAAAAAGAAAAAATAGAAATCATGATAGTAATGTGGTAGATGAACAAAACCAGGAAATCCAAATTTGATACATAGTCTTTCATGAATATTTTATGAGAACTTACAAACCCAAAGTATTGTGCTAAGTGAACTGTGGGATATAAACGTAAGTTTAAATTAATGTTTCTGCTTTCAAGTAGCTTGCACAGTTTCTGAAAAGTCAATATACACTGTGGCAAACATTAATCACAAAATAAGATTGTATATAGGGGTGCCTGGGTGGCTCAGTCAGTTAAGCATCTGCCTTTAGCTCAGGTCATGATCCCGGAGTCCTGGGATCAAGCCCCACATTGGGCTCCTTGCTCAGTGGGGAGCCTGCTTCTCCCTCTCCTGCTCCCCCTGCCTGTGCTGTCTCTCTCTCTCACTATCTCTCTTTCTCTGTGACAAATAAAGAAATAAAATCTCTAAAAAAATACGGTTGTATATAAATAAGTACCAAATGATTTAAAGAAATCATTTGTGTCTAAACATGTAATTAAAAGGTAGATAAATCTCTGGGGATACATCCTCCTCCAGCCCCTCCATGCCCCCAACCATACACAGTCCCACTTGCCCACCACCTGCCTCTCCTTCTGCTTTCTTTGTCTCAGAGAACCTGCTAGCCTTCACCCCATTCCCAGTCTGAAACCTGTGTGTCATCTTAGGTGCTGCAAATCATCAGACTATGTTGCCTCAACTCCTAAATCCACCCCCCTCCCATCTGCTTCTTCATCTCCATTCCTGGCACTGCTTTCCTTGAGGCTGTCCCATCTCTCTTTCCCATGGACCATTTCACAGTCTTTTCCCGAAAGTCTCCTGCCAGAGCACTATTTTTAAAATGCCAACCTGGTCCTATTGTACCCCTGGTCAAACTTCTTCAGTGATTCCCTTTTGCCTACAGGGGAAAAAATATCTACACAAAACATGTATACACTGACGGATTTTCAAGATTTTGCCATTTGTTTGTCCTAACAACCCTCCCCTAAGCCCCCAGTACCTGTCTCGCGCATTCATGTTTTCCACGTTAGCAATATTTCACTATTTGCAGTCCCTGGGTTACTATTGACTATTCATGGCTATTCTTGCCTCTCGGTCTTGTCACATGCTGTACCCTTGTCCTGGAATGCTCTCCCCTCTTGCTCTGTCCTTGAGAAAGGCAGCTCCAGCAGTGATACAAACTGAGAATCCTCCTCAATGCCCTCATTGCATAATGGATACCTCGGCCTGCGTTATAGTATGTATTCTATTTTGCTTTCATCATTCCCTCCCCGCCAGATGTAAAGGCCTTAAGAACATAGTGCCAGTCACACAGTAGATAGCTGATAGCTATGCTGAATGAATGACTGATGATTTCCCATGGCACAAGGATGGGGGGAACTTAATCTAGATCTTGGAGGAAAGAAGATGATGAAAGGAAAGAACTTCCAGTAGAGTGACAAGTGTGGCAAAGGGACAGAACGAGAACACTGGTGTAAGAGGAGAGTGTCTCTTTTTTTCCTTCCATGGTACATTTTTATACCTCGCTTGGTACTGATAATGAATGTGAATATCCATTATAAGCTTCATAGCAACCATTAGAAATACTCAATATCATCCCCACTGTTACAGATGAGCAGAGACTTAATGAAAGAGGTTAAGCAATTTGCCCAATCACATAGTCTGTAAAGGGAGTAAGAGGATTATCTGACTCCCAAGCCCATCGAGAATATCGTTTCCTTAATGGTATTTGTATCAGATCTTTAAAAGCTTACGTACAGTTTGCCTTACTCCATTGTTTCTGGGTCTTCGATTACAAAAGCCCAAGTTGAGATGAGGCCTCCCTCTGCCTGGATTGTAGGGTAACCATGACCCATGGTGGACAGATACTAGGAGCAAGACAGACTTTGGTTGTCTAAGCTGCTGAGATTTAGGGACTTTTGCCACAGCATAGCCTCAGCCGCTCTGACTTCTCTCGCATATCCGAAAAAACTCCCCAAGTGATTCTGTCATGCTACCCCTGGCCCACTTTGTCATCTGTAAAGTGAACAAGGCTCTTAAAAGAGTTTTAAATGTTATCTGTGGATCGGCTGCCGCAAATTCACCTGAGCTACTTGTTTAAAAATCACAAGCTCTGGCTGTGAAGCCCAAGACGGTGCACGGCTTACCAGACTCCTCCTGATTCTGAAGCAGTTAATCCACAGACTGCATTTTGATCACCCTCTAATGCATTCTCAGGTTGCAGAACCAGGTGAACTCCATTGTGTGCACAGGGGGGTGAAGATGGTGCATCTTCATTGCTAATTAGTTGCAGAGGTTAAATGAAAAGAAGGAGTTAAACATTCTCCAGTAATTGGCATAGTGGCTCCACCAGTTGCCTTTCCCTGCTATGGGCTAAAAACCAACAAGAAATGCTAGTTATTTTTCCTTGACTTTGTAAGTTGAGCTCCTCCTTACTCTTTATCTTCCGACAGGAGAATATTTCCAATCATTTTAAGCCTTGCAATTAATACGGATTGAGTCTTGAGAAATCACTGCAGCAGAAGGGGTAGGTGTATCACAAACCATGCAAAGCCCTTTACAGGCTCTGTCAAATAATAATAGTGTTTTTCTTGTAGCACCCAGATTTAAAATGCATGATTTTTCTCCTTTCTTAATTACTCTGCTTTCCCTTTAGAAAATCAATTGCAGTGAGTGAGGCCTATGATTGGTCCTGCTTTTCTCAAGCTGTGCTGAGAGATCATATCCACATGCGTACTAATCCATCAGCCAAATTGCTCCCTAATATCAGAGTGTCATTAAAAAATGGAGGGAAGGGGTGAAAAAAACTATATTTTACAGCCAATTTTTATTTCAATTCCATCTGGAGGTATAATTTAAAAGAGAACCAAGGTGATTTTTAAATATAATCAGCCACACTTCCCAAGACAATTGGACAGTCGGAATTTGTGGGGGAGAAGCCATTATCCAAATGGCCTAGTCATAGCTTCATTTGCTGTCCTACCTCTGCAGCAAGTACCCTGGCTGCACTTGGTTGAGATGGTTAAGACAAGATATGACTGTGTTATTGTTAAATGGGGCCTGGGGAAGTATGAAAGTGTCAGCTGTGAGGAAGTAACCGATGCAGGAGAAGTTTCAGCTCCAGTTCTTGTTCACTGGCAAGAGAGATGAGAGCTCCGGCAAAACTGGAGAGACATTCCCCCACTGGGGTGAGGGTTAAGATATCTGGTGCCAGCAAGCAGGAAAGAAAAAAGAAAAGGCAAAGAAAAGAGGTTCCTATCCTGAAGAATTTTATGTTTAGGATAGCTATTAAGACTTTTATATAGGGATCAAGACATATAAATAGAAACAACTGTAGGAAGAACACAGAAAAACCGTGAGAAGAAAACAGTTATTCAACAAATATTACTGAGTGCTTGCTACGTGCCTGGTGCTGCTTTAAGTGCTGGGAATGGAGCCGTAAACAACAAAATATATGCTTTCGTGGCATTTTTGCTTGGATTGAAGCCTGGCTCTACCACATACTAGCAATGTGATCATTGATCCCTATTTGAACATGGAATTACAATACCCACCTCAAAGAATGTTGGTGTGGACTAAATAAGATAAGTCATGTGGAACACCAAGTATTGTATCTGGTGTGTAGTAGGCATTCATAGATGTTATTTTCCCATCCTTTTACTTATTCATAAGTCAGAAAAGCAGATTTGTCAATTTACTTGTTAGATGTCTTCGCCTTTTAAATAAGTTCTTCTATCAATAAAGTTTATGATTAGCAGTGTAGATGAAGTTCATACAGTTAGGACACCTCTACCCCAACCATTCTCCACTTTAAATATGAAGCAAATACATGTTTCCATTGACCAGAACGGGTCAGACAAGCAAACAGGGGCAGTGAAGGTGAGGACCTATGATTGAAAATGCTCCCACATCATCCTGGGGTCTGTCAAGTTCAATGACCTGAATTAAGGGCCAGAGAGTAGTTTTCTTGCTACCAAAAAAAAAAAGAAAAAAAGCTACAGACAACTGTCTGTGGTAGCATTCATGGGAGGTAGGCACTTCCCAGCCTCCCCACCAGAACCTGACTCAAGCTACTGGATCCAGCTAGATGATTGGATTTGCACTGTCCTGGTAAGACAGGACCCCAGGCTGCCAAGATAAGACATTCCAGATGGGAAGCTAGGGACTTACTGGAGGCAACTGTAAAGATTCTAGATGAGGAATAAAGACTACAGAAAGAATAAACACAAAAATAAAACAACTATCACTCAATCTCAACATGCAAGAAGATAATTAAGAAAGACTGAGAATAGTCAAACTATGGAAAGAGCCCAGATGTCCATCGAGAGATAAATGAATAAAGAAGATGTGGGGTGGAATACTCAGCCATCAAAAAAATGAAATCTTGCCTTTTTGCAACAATGTGGATAAAACTAGAGGATATTATGCTAAGCGAAATAAGTCAATCAGAGAAAGACAATTATCATATGATCTCACTCATTTGTGCAATTTAAGAAACAAAACAGGATCATAGGGGAAGGGAGGGAAAAATAAAACAAGACAAAATCAGAGAGGGAGACAAACCATGAGAGACTCTTAATCACAGGAAACAAACTGAGGGTTGCTGGAGGGGGTTGGGTATGGGGATGGGGTAATTGGGTGATGGACACTAAGGAGGGCATGTGATGTAATGAGCACTGGGTATTATATAAGACTGATGAGGGGCGCCTGGGTGGCTCAGTCGGTTAAGCGGCTGCCTTTGGCTCAGGTCATGATCCCAGGGTCCTGGGATTGAGTCCCGAGTCAGGCTCCCTACTCAGTGGGGAGCCTGCTTCTCCCTCTGCCTACCGCTCCCCCCATGCTTGTGCTCGCTCTCCCACTCTCCCTCTCTCTGACAAATAAATAAAATCTTAAAAAGACTGATAAATCACTAAACTTTACCTCTAAAACTAATAATACACTATATGTTAATTAACTGAATTTAAATTAAAAAAAGAAAGAAAAGCTTAATAATAATAAAAAAGAAAGACTGAGAATGGAATCAACACAGTGATGAAAGCACTCCAAATAGAATGAAAACAATAGGGGAATCAGGGCAAGTTTGAGGGTCTTGAGATACAGATTGTAGAACTTGTTGAAAAGCTGTAATAATTAAAAGTTTAATAATTTTGCAAGAAGTGATTTTTAAAAGGTGGCCATGATTGAGGGACAAAATAAAGAGCCCAGAAACATATGTGCCTGCATTTGTAAAAATTTGACATAGCAACAGGAATTGGTGGGGAGAAGATGGACCATCCAATTTAAAAAGCCAGGGCATTTTGGCTCCCCATTTAAGAAAAATAAGGTATCAGTTTCCTATACAAATAAATCAAGGCCCCACACTTGAAAATTTTTAAACTTTAGAAAAAAATATGGAAGTATGTAATACAGGAAGAATTTCTCATACAAGGTAGTAAAAACAAACAAACAAAAAACATAACAAAGAATTTAAAAATAACTGCAGTAAAATCTTGTCATCCAAAAATAGAATAAAGCAAATTCCAGAGATCAGCCAAAGATTAAGAAAAATATTTGCAAATATTTCACTCACAAAGATATAATTATGAATCTAAAAATAACCACAAATTCGTGAAAAAGAGAAGCAAACAAGCAACAGAAAAATGGTAAGAGGCTATAAATAAGGTAGTTTGCAGGAGAGAAACAATTATGTTCAATAACCATGAAAAAATACTTCAGTGGTATTCAAGCAAATACAAATTAAATTAAGAAGAACTTTTTTATACCATCAGATTGTCAAATAAATTAGCCCAATATACTAACGGTTGGTAAAAAAGGAACTTTCTCACATTGTTGGTATTGATGTAAACCAATACAACCATCTTGGATAGCAATTGGGCAGTACCCACTACAATTAGAATCCACCCCTTCCATTCAGAAATTTTACTACCACTTTTATACTCTAGCTTAGAAAATTTCTTTCCTATATCCACATAAAGGCAGGTAGAAAGATGTTCATAGCCTTATAATAATGAAAAATTGAAGGGAAAGGGCCTTCAGTAGAAAAATGGACAAATGAATTGTAATACATACATAAAAAGAAATGCCATGTCCATTTAAAATGAATTAACAATAGGTCTACATGTATCAATATGAATGCATTCTTGAAATACATGACTAAAATGATAGAGTAAAAAGGCATTCTTCACATGAGTGAGAAAACAGGTTGAAAAATAATATATGCAGTAAACCTTATTTGATTGTAAAACCATATGTTGGAGCACCTGGGTGGCTCAGTCATTAAGCGTCTGCCTTCGGCTCAGGTCATGATCCCAGGGTCCTGGGATCGAGTCCCACATCAGGCTCCTTGCTCGGTGGGAAGGCTGCTTCTCCCTCTTCCACTCCCCCTGCTTGTGTTTCCACTCTTGCTGTGTCTCTGTCAAATAAATTTTAAAAAAAGTCTTTAAAACCATATGTTGTTTATTAATGATAGATATTTAGTGAAAAGAAGGGGTATGTGCACCCCAATGTTAATAGCAGCAATGTCCACAATAGCCAAACTAGAAGGAGCTAAGATGCCCTTCAATAGATGAATGGATAAAGAAGATGGGGTTCATATATACTATGGAATATTACTCAGCCATCAGAAAGGATGAATACCCACCATTTGCATCGACATAGATGGAACTGGAGGGGATTATGCTAAGTGAAATAAGTCAAGCAGAGAAAGACAATTATCATATGGTTTCACTGCTATGTGGAACATAAGGAATAGGGCAGAGGACCACAGAGGAAGGGAGGGAAAACTGAACGGGAAGAAATCAGAGGGGGAGACAAACCATGAGAGACTCTGGACTCTGGGAACCAAACTGAGGGTTGCAGAAGGGAGGGGGGGTGGAGGAATGGGGTAACCAGATGATGGGTATTAAGGAGGGCACGTTCTGCATGGAGCACTGGGTGTTATGCACAAACAATGAATCATGGAACACTACATCTAAAACTAATGATGTAATGTATGGGGATTAACATAACAATAAAAAAATTAAAAAAAACTAATGATGTACTATATGCTGGCTAAATGAACATAATAAAAAAATAAAGAAAAAAAGGATAGATTGCTAGAAGATTTCTTTTTTTTTTTAAGATTTTATTTATTTATTTGAGAGAGAGAGAATGAGAGACAGAGAGCATGAGAGGGAGGAGGGTCAGAGGGAGAAGCAGACTCCCTGCCGAGCAGGGAGCCCGATGCGGGACTCGATCCTGGTACTCCAGGATCATGACCTGAGCCAAAGGCAGTCGCTTAACCAACTGAGCCACCCAGGCGCCCCTGCTAGAAGATTTCTAATACATTTTTCTTTGTCAGGAAACAGAAATTTCCTCTCCATATTGATAATCAGTCTGCACTTAATAGCTTCATCTCTCTGGTGCTATTGGAGAATCTTCGTACAATAGAAAAGGTGGAGGTGGCCCTAAATGAGCCAGGGAGGCATGGTGTACACACACAGAGCGGGAAACCCTGGTTAAGTGACATTACACCTCATGCTATGTAATGGGATTTACATCTGTATTCTGCACAACTGCCTCTGTCTGGCTGCATGTGGTTTGTTTGCTGAAAATTACCCATGTAATTTTTGGAAATGGTAGGGAATATATAAATTTTTGAACAGAAAATTTTGTTCTTTTATTTTAAGGTATTTTTATTTGAGGAAGCCCTCTCAACTCCCCCCACCCTTTGTTTCATGTAGTATTTTGGGACTGAATCATGATTTTAAAAAATCTTTTTTGTAAGATCGGTCTTAGACTTTTGAATCTTTTTTTCCTTTCTATATTTTCCATCATAATAAACAAAAAAGAAGTAGACATTATTGTGTTGCTCTAATTCAGCTCAAGAACTCATGTACCAAAGTGCTTTGCTATTTCTAGAACAAAATGTTATTCAAATTATTACTTGTTATGGTTGCAGAGTTCATTTTAATAAGGATATGAGCAACTTCCACTAGACTTGGGAAGAATTGAAAGAGAGGGGAGAACAATTCACCCACAGTCTAACTGACTTGACAATGGGCCTTCTTTTATTGTTGCTTTATCATTGTTTGCCTGTGGTAGTAGGAGTGGTGGTGGTGGTGGTGGCTGGTGGTGGTAATGGTGGAGCGGCTCCATTTTAGGAGCAGGGGGATTGCTAAGAATGTGGAGAGAGGGAAGAGAAAAACATTAAAGGGATCAACAGGAGACAAAGATGATATAGCTAGAGATAACGGGTCAGTCTCTGGATTTCTACTGACAAAATAAAGGAATTTTTCCCCTACTGCAGAGCTGGTTCTGCGAATCAGATATCCAGGACACACTTCCAGTGACAGCACAGACAACTTACGAGTTTTCTTCTTCATCAGAAGAACCTGTTCACCAAAAATTACTCACCCTAATATTAGTTTTTTTGAATATGTATGAATAATAGAAAACAATGAAATGTTTACAGGAATATCTTTTGTTACTTCTTCTTAATAAGAATGTTCACAGATCTTTGGTTTTAAAAAGTAATTCTATATATTTTAATATTAGATTCTTTTTTTTTTGAGATTTTATTTATTTATTTGACAGAGAGAGACACAGTGAGAGAGGGAACACAAGGAGGGGGAGAGGGAGAGGGAGAAGCAGGCTTCTGGCCGAGCAGGGAGCCAGATGCAGGGCTCAAGCCCAGGACCCTGGGATCAGGACCTGAACCGAAGGCAGATGCTTAACAACTGAGCTACCCAGGCACCCCTTAATATTAGATTCTTAAAAGAAAATGCTTGACACTGTATCTGTATTAACCTTCTGTTGTGAAATGCCTGAAGGGTGTTGATGGGAAAGAACACTTTCCTGCCCATGACTCCAAGCCTGACCAAGAAAGATCACATAATAGAAAACAGGAATTGGAAGGAGATATTCCTAGGATGGTGGACCCATCAATAGGAAATCTGTGTAATTTATCAATGAGGGACACTTGAGAATGAAAAGGGTTGCTAATCAGAAAGACAACAGGTGGAAACCAGCACTATCCCAAGAAAACTGAGACAGATTGCCATCCTACCCACCCAGCCCTAGCCATCTGGATAATTCTGTATTCCTCTTTTTCTAGACTTTAAGCTTTCATTAAGTTATGAAAAATGGGGCATTTCCCACAGATTCTGGGAAGGCAACTCTTAGGAACAATGCAGATATGATGCCTTAGCCAGTTGCAGTTATAACCTCCTGGGACTCATATGCAAAAATATAAAATGTGCATGAATGTTTGGGGGAAGCTGCATAGATAAGACGTAAATTTGAACCTTAACACTGAAGGATGGGCAGCTTTTCAAAATACATTCTGAGAACACCTCTCAAAATCAATAAAAATAGTTCAACACCCCGACATCTAATAGTAAAACTTACGAGTCTCATAGACAAAGAGAAAATCCTGAAAGCAGCTCGGGAGAAGAGATATGTAACCTACAAGGGTAGAAACATTAGATTGGCAACAGACCTATCCACAGAGACCTGGCAGGCCAGAAAGGACTGGCAGGATATATTCAGAGCACTAAATGAGAAAAATATGCAGCCAAGAATACTCTATCCAGCTAGGCTGTCATTGAAAATTGAAGGAGAGATAAAAAGCTTCCAGGACAAACAAAAACTAAAGGAATTTGCAAACACAAAACCAGCCCTACAAGAAATCTTGAAAGGGGTCCTCTAAGCAAAGAGAGACCCTAAAAGCAACATAGACCAGAAAGGAACACAGACAATATACGGTAACAGTCACCTTACAGGCAATACAATGGCACTAAATTCCTATCTTTCAATAGTTACCCTGAATGTAAATGGGCTCAATGCCCCAATCAAAAGACACAGGCTATCAGACTGGATTAAAAAACAAGACCCATTGATATGCTGTCTGCAAGAGACTCATTTTAGAACCAAAGACACCCCCAGATTGAAAGTGAGGGGGTGGAAAACCATTTACCATGCTAATGGACACCAAAAGAAAGCTGGGGTGGCAATCCTTATATCAGACAAATTAGATTTTAAACCAAAGACTGTAATAAGAGATGAGGAAGGACATTATATCCTACTTAAAGGGTCTATCCAACAAGAAGATCTAACAGTTGTAAATATCTATGCCCCTAACATGGGAGCAGCCAATTATATAAGGCAATTAATAACAAAAGCAAAGAAACACAACGACAACAATACAATAATAGTGGGGGACTTTAACAGCACCCTCACTTAAATGGACAGATCATCTAAGCAAAAGATCAACAAGGAAATAAAGACTTTAAATGACACACTGGACCAAATGGACTTCATAGACATATTCAGAACATTCCATCCCAAAGCAATGGAATACACATTCTTCTCTAGTCCCCATGGAACATTCTCCAGAATAGATCACATCCTAGGTCATAAATCAGGTCTCAACCGGTACCAAAAGATTGGGATCATTCCCTGCCTATTTTCAGACCACAATGCTTTGAAACTAGAACTCAATCACAAGAGGAAAGTCGGAAAGAACTCAAATACATGGAGGCTAAAGAGCATCCTACTGAAGAATGAATGGGTCAACCAGGAAATTAAAGAAGAATTAAAAAAATACATGGAAACCAATGAAAATGAAAACACAACTATTCAAAATCTTTGGGATGCAGCAAAGGCAGTCCTGAGAGGAAAGTATATAGCAATACAAGCCTTTCTCAAGAAACAAGAAAGGTCTCAAGTACACAACCTAACCCTCCACCTAAAGGAGCTGGAGAAAGAACAGCAAATAAAGCCTAAACCCAGCAGGAGAAGAGAAATCATAAAGATCAGAGCAGAAATCAATGAAATAGAAACTAAAAGAACAGTAGAACAGATCAATGAAACTAGGAGCTGGTTCTTTGAAAGAATTAACAAGATTGATAAATCCCTGGCCAGACTTATCAAAAAGAAAAGAGAAATGCCCCAAATCAACAAAATCAAGAATGAAAGAGGAGTGATCACAACCAACACCAAAGAAATACAAACAATTATAAGAACATATTATGAGCAACTCTATGCCAGCAAATAGGATAACCTGGAAGAAATGGATGCATTCCTAGAGATGTATCAACTACCAAAACTGAACCAGGATGAAATAGAAAACCTGAACAGACCTATCACCACTAAGGAAATTGAAGCAGTCATCAAAAATCTCCCAAAAAACAAGAGCCCAGGGCCAGATGGCTTCCCAGGGGAATTCTACCAAACATTTCAAGAAGAATTCATACCTATTCTTCTGAAACTGTTCCAAAAACTAGAAATGGAAGGAAAACTTCCAAACTCATTTTATGAGGCCAGCATTACCTTGATCCCAAAACCAGACAAAGACCCCATCAAAAAGGAGAATTACAGACCAATATCCCTGATGAACATGGATGCAAAAATTCTCACCAAAATACTAGCACATAGGATCCAACAGTACATTAAAAGGATTATTCACCACGACCAAGTGGGGTTTATCCCTGGGCTGCAAGGTTGGTGCAACATCCGCAAATCAATCAACGTGATACAATACATTAACAAAAGAAAGAACAAGAATCATATGATCCTCTCAATAGATGCAGAAAAAGCATTTGACAAGGTACAGCATCCTTTCTTGATCAAAACTCTTCCGAGTATAGGCATAGAGGGTACATACCTCAATATCATAAAAGCCATCTATGAAAAACCTACAGCAAATATCATTCTCAATGGGGAAAAACTGAGAGCTTTCCCCCTAAGGTCAGGAACGCGGCAGGGATGTCCACTATCACCACTGCTATTCAACACAGTATTGGAAGTCCTAGCCACAGCAATCAGACAACAAAAAGAAATCAAAGGCATCCAAATTGGCAAAGAAGAAGTCAAACTCTCACTCTTTGCAGATGATATGATACTTTATGTGGAAAACCCCAAAGACTCCACCCCAAAACTGCTAGAACTCATACAGGAATTCAGTAAAGTGGCAGGATATAAAATCAATGCACAGAAGTCAGTGGCATTCCTATACACCAACAACAAGACAGAAGAAAGAGAAATTAAGGAGTTGATCCCATTTACAATTGCACCCAAAACCATAAGATACCTAGGAATCAATCTAACCAAAGAGGCAAAGGATCTGTACTCAGAAAACTATAAAATACTCATGAAAGAAATTGAGGAAGACACAAAGAAATGGAAAAACGTTCCATGCTCATGGATTGGAAGAACAAATATTGTGAAGATGTCAATGCTACCTAGAGCAATCTACACATTCAATGCAATCCCCATCACAATACCATCCACTTTTTTCAAAGAAATGGAACAAATAATCCTAAAATTTATATGGAACCAGAAAAGACCCCGCATAGCCAGAGGAATGTTGAAAAAGAAGGGCAAAGCTGGCGGCATCACAATTCCGGACTTCCAGCTCTATTACAAAGCTGTCATCATCAAGACAGCATGGTACTGGCACAAAAACAGACACATAGATCAATGGAACAGAATAGAGAGCCCAGAAATGGACCCTCAACTCTATGGTCAACTCATCTTCGACAAAGCAGGAAAGAATGTCCAATGGAACAAAGACAATCTCTTCAACAAATGGTGTTGGGAAAATTGGATAGCCACATGCAGAAGAATGAAACTGGACCATTTCCTTACACCACACACAAAAATAGACTCCAGATGGTTGAAAGACCTCAATGTGAGACAGGAGTCCATCAAAATCCTAAAGGAGAACACAGGCAGCAACCTCTTTGACCTCAGCCGAAGCAACTTCTTCCTAGAAACATCGCCAAAGGCAAGGGAAGCAAGGGCAAAAATGAACTATTGGGACTTCATCAAGATAAAAGCTTTTGCAAAGCAAAGCAAACAGTCAACAAAACCAAAAGACAACCGACAGAATGGGAGAAGATATTTGCAAATGACATATCAGATAAAGGGCTAGTATCCAAAATCTATAAAGAACTTATCCAACTCAACACCCAAAGAACAAAGAATCCAATCAAGAAATGGGCAGAAGACATGAACAGACATTTTTCCAAAGAAGACATCCAAATGGCCAACAGACACATGAAAAAGTGCTCAATATCGCTCGGCATCAGGGAAATCCAAATCAAAACCTCAATGAGATACCACCTCACACCAGTCAGAATGGCTAAAATTAACAAGTCAGGAAATGACAGATGTTGGCGGGGATGCAGAGAAAGGGGAACCCTCCTACACTGTTGGTGGGAAGGCAAGCTGGTGCAGCCACTCTGGAAAACTGTATGGAGGTTCCTCAAAAAGTTGAAAATAGAGCTACCCTATGATCCAGCAATTGCACTACTGGGTATTTACCCCAAAGATACAAAAGTAGGGATCCGAAAGGGTACGTGCACCCCGATGTTTATGGCAGCAATGTCCACAATAGCCAAACTGTGGAAAGAGCCAAGATGTCCATCGACAGATGAATGGATAAAGAAGAAGTGGTATATATATATATATACAATGGAATATTATGCAGCCATCAAAAGGAATGAGATCTTGGGCGCCTGGGTGGCTCAGTTGGTTAAGCGACTGCCTTCGGCTCAGGTCATGATCCTGGAGTCCTGGGATCGAGTCCCGCATCGGGCTCCCTGCTCAGCAGGGAGTCTGCTTCTCTCTCTGACCCTCCCCCCTCTCATGCTCTCTCTCTCTATCTCATTCTCTCTCTCAAATAAATAAATAAAATCTTTAAAAAAAAAAAAAAGGAATGAGATCTTGCCATTTGCAATGACGTGTATGGAACTGGAGGGTATTATGTTGAGCGAAATAAGTCAAACAGAGAAAGACATGTATCATATGATCTCACTGATATGAGGAATTCTTAATCGCAGGAAACAAACTGAGGGTTGCTGGAGTGGGGGGTTGGGTGGGAGGGATGGGGTGACTGGGTGATAGACACTGGGGAGGGTATGTGCTCTGGTAAGCGCTGTGAATTGTGCAAGACTGTTGAATCTCAGATCTGTACCTCTGAAACAAATAATGCAATATATGTTAAGAAAAAAAAAAAAAGAACAAAATACGTTCTGAATCTGGGGATTGAATTTGGGTAGAACATTACCTGGAAGCAAGTGTCCGGTTTCCAAGTTGGACCCAGAGTTAAAGATAAAAGGTAAGGTCTGGAAGAGGAAGTAACCCAGTGCTTCTCAAACTTGAACCTCTATAAGAATCACCTGGGGAACCTGAAAATACTGATTCTGATTCAGTAAATTTGGGGAATGGCCTGATTTCTGCATTGCTCACAAGCTCTGAGGTCATGCCGATGCTGCTGGTCCATGGACCACACTGGGGGTTGGGCAGAACAATTCAAACAAACGGCCGAAGTGTTGATTCTGGAATGGTAAAATAAGATTTTTTTGCAAGGCAGAGTATCAAGGTAGCATTTTTATTACCAGAGATTTTATTAAAATGCTAACAAAGGCCAAGCAGATAAGAGAATAAAGTGAAATGGTGCAGTGCTGTGCAGAACTGAAAAGCACAAGTCTGTCTTTAAAGGGTAAGCTCTCCTTGAGTTCTAAGAATTGTTGACATGGAAGAATATGATCCTAATATTACCAAACTCTTTAGTTTTTCAAGGAAAGCCAGAAATCCAGATTTTATTTTTAATATGAAATGTGTTGGTTTGTAGATCATGTTTCAAATGAAACCCACACGCATACATAACACCGTGAGTCAAATAAAATGTATGTTTTTGTTAGACTTGGTGATCAGCTTGCTGCTTCGTCTCAATAGTCAAACTGGGTCAAAGAGTCCAAGAGTCCAGAGTATAATTACAGGCAGTTAGAAGCTGTCACTTATGGGCATCTGGGAACTTAACAGTATGACTACTTGGCCGAACATTATGTATTAAAAGTTCAGAAAAAGGTTGCATGATGAGGAGCAGGGATCATAACCCAAACATCAAGAAGGCAATAAACTCTATAGAAATAGAGATGTGATGTCAGGAAGTATTGGGGTAAGTCGGGTAAGTCTAATTATAGTTAGACTGCAGGTGACCTCTAATGCAAGATGAGGATTTTAGATTATTTCCGATAAACAACTGAAAATCACTGACTTGATTTTAAGTCAGGGCTAGGCAGTTAAAGTATGAAAGTTGTTAGGGAAACTAATAATTTAATTCTTGAAATTTTGCTTTTTATTGCGTTTTAAAAGTTGCCACTTCTGAGCAGACTATGATGTCTAGCTGAAATAGACCCATGTTGAGATGAAACAGGGGTTATGTTAGCTAGCACTGGATTTTCTTTTTATTTTTCTGTTCTAAGCAGGCCCTTATAGGTTGATGCTCCAAGTTGTTGTAGGGTGACTAGTCCCTTAATCTGGCTTTATGCAAGGGAATGACAAAATCAAAGTGGCTCCTGGATGACGGTGTGGTGTGCAATAGGCTTGCCTGCAGTGGAGGAAGTGGGGTGGAGGTTGAGGGGCATATCTGAGAGAGAAAATGACAGGGATAGAGGATTTGGTTGTGGCAAAAGAGCAAGGCTGTGAAGGGGTTCATTTATCTTTGAAATCTAGGTTCCTGCAAGTATGATAGAAAACAAAGTGGTAAGGAGGTTGGGTTATTCATGTGTTCTCACCAAGAGAAAATGCAGGCCTGGTCATTCTCATGCATTGGTATTTTAAATTAAGCTAGTATTGTGGGGGGTGCCTGGGTCGCTCAGTTGGTTGAGCATCTGACCCTTGATTTCGGCTCAGGTAATGATTTCAGCGTCATGAGATTGAGCCCCACATTGGACTCTATGCTCAGTGCAGAGTCTGTTTGAGATTGTCTCCTTCTCCCCTGCCCCTCCTCCTGCTCACACTCTCTCTGTCTCTAAAATAAATAAATAAAACCTTTTTAAAAAAATTAATTAATTAAGTTAGTATTCACAAATTCTCTCCAGAGCAAATTAGGAAGTTTTAGTCAAGGCCCAGCTTTGTTTTCACTGTTTTATTTTCAAGGTTATAGAGGCAGACTTTCTATAAAACTATTAACATCCAAACATCTTTATTCTTTCTCCTTTGAAGAGAGAACATGGTGAAGGTGCAACATAATCCTAGTTTATTAAGGATTTCTTAGACCCTCCCACTGAAAGTGCAGGGATGCTAGGTGACCAAACACCAAGCTCCGAGGATTCACCCTGACGTGGGAGAATCAGGGGGCAGCAGAACTAGAAATGTTATTGCCCTGGGAAAACCATAAATAAAATACCTCATTAAACTCAGCAGTTTTTATAAATTTTTCACATGCAACTCAGAATTTGCAGAGATTAAGCCCTGTGAGAGCAAAACAAAGCCATGTAATAGATGCTAACTTTTGTCAATCACTTAATACACTCCAGGTGATTCCATTTCAAAATCTTTTATATAAGCCAAATATAATAATACATTTCAACCATTTTTATTGAAGTATAATTGATATCCAACATTCTCTTAGTTTCAGGTATAATTAAACATGATTCCACATTTGTATACATTGTGAAATGATCACCGCAGTAAGTCTAGTTACCATCTGCAACCAAAGTTACCATTTTTTTTTTTTTATGATAGGAACTTTTAAGATTTTCTTTCTTAGCATCTTGCTGTACAATACATCCCCATGACTTCTTTATTCTATAACTGGAATTTTATACCTTTTGATTCTCTTCAACCCATTTTGTCTACCTTCCTCAACTCCTTCCCCTCCAGCAACCACCAATCTATTCTCTTTATCTATGAGTTTGGCTTGGTCTGATTTTGTTTGCTCATGGGTCTATTAGATTCCATATATAAGTAAAATCATGTGGTATTTGTCTTTCCCTGTGTAACTTATTTCACTTAGCTTAATACCCTTGAGGGCCATGCATGTTGCCACAAAGGGCAACATTTTATTATTTTTTTATGGCTGAGAGATTCCAATAAATGTGTGTGTGTGACATCTCCTTCTATCTCTCTCTCTCTATATATATATATTACATATATACACCACAGCTTCTTTATCCATTCATCCATCAATGGACACTTAAATTGTTTCCATACCTTGGCTATTGTTAAGTAATGCTGCAATGAACATAGGGGTGTGTGTATCTTTTCAAATTAGTGTTTTCATATTCCTCAGATAAGTACCCGGTAATGGAATTACTGAGTCATATGGTAGTTCTATTTTTAATTTTTTGAAGGACCTCCACGCTGTTTTCCTTTGTGCCTACACCAATTTACATTTCCACCAACAATGCATGAGGGTTCCCCTTTTCTCCACATCCTTGTCAGCACTTCTTATTTCTTTCCTTTTCACGATCAAGTGAGGTTTATTCCACAGATGCAAGAATAGTTTCATAAGAGTGGGGCACACCCACTATTGTTAACAAGGTAAAGGAAGAATGCAAAAATGGCACCAAATAGCACCTCTATCCCTGGACAGAGTCCTAATAGGCTCTGCCCCTGTGTGAGATGCTTTTTAGATTAACAAATGACTCTCCTTCATGTATGGTCTAGGCAGTTTTCAAACTGCTGATTTTGTGCTGAGTCCCAGGGTGGATGAGTTTGTACATGAGCCCTTAAAGAGTAAAGTCTCCATTCCCTACAGCCTCATGGTTCTCCTGAACCTAAGCCTCATTGGTTTTCAAAGTCAGACATTTCAGGAACTCTTATCACTGGTGCAGATCCAAAGAGTTGAGGTGCCCAATGTGGGGCACAAACTCCTCACTCCTCAGGGAGAAACTCCATATTTTGAGATACCTCCCAGTTGTGGGTCACCATACCACACATAAGGTTTTTGGTGAAACCACATCTTTGTCTCTCTTACCTGTCTGGATGTGGCTCTTTTATCCCTTGTTATGAAGGAAACTGTTCAGCTAGTTCTTCAGAAGAAATTATCTCATGTGTAGCTGTAGATAATATTACATCTGTGGGAGGAGGTGAGTTCAGTTCTGCCATCTTGAACCCCAAATCTCAACCATTTCTTAACAATGCCCTAAAACAGAAACACACAATTTTATACCTAGCAAAGCAACAGATTCTATTAGGAATTTCATTTCTGTTGGGTCTCCCTGTGTTTCCTCAGGAGCTCAGTTGTCTTTCTAAAAAGCAAAGCAGGAGGTTCTTAACCTCCAGGTCCATGTTACTTAGGAGCTGATTTAGACTCAACCATGTCACATAACTTGGCATGTCCTTCTTTCTCTGAAACAAAGCACAGCAAAAAGTTTTTTCTAGGTTGATTTCTCCCTTTTAGTAGGAGGGGAAGGCAGGTATACATTGGTGCCAACCAACAGGCACCAGGGAATGCAATTGAAAGTCACATATGCCTTGCCCCAGGGGAAAGGCAGTAACTTGACTACTTATGCACTCCAGAAGAACTGGAAGTTCTTTTTAGGCATTTTATAGGCATATAAAGGTGAACACAAGCATTCATACACACTGAAAGGAGAACAGAAAATTGACTATACACCGTTATTTGTTTTGAAGGAAATGTGAAAGAAACTTCATGAAGGAGGATTTTTTGTTTTGTTTTTGGTTGTTCATGTGTACTAAATTTTGGCCCTTAGAAGCCCTAAGAAATAACTATTTACTGCCCAACTCAAAGGTGTAGAGGCCTTCAAGTTTCTTCTTACTTTCTCGGTGATACAACTCCATTCAGCAAATGTGGTTGTGATTTATTTATTTTTGGGGGGGTTCCTTTTTTTAAATTTTAAGTTCAATTAATTAACAATATAGTGTATTATTAGTTTCAGAGGTAGAGTTCAGTGATTCATCAGTTGCATACAACACCCAGTGTTCATTCCATCATGTGCTCTCCTTCATGCCCACCACCCAGTTACCCCATCCCCTCCCCAACCTCCCCTCCAGCAAGCCTTAGTTTCTTTCCTATGCTTAAGAAGTCTCTTATGGTTTGTCTCCCTCTCTGGTTTCATCTTGTTTTATTCTTCCCAGGTTTTTTGTTTTGTTTTGTTTTGTTTTATTGCTAACCAGAATCATGCTGTATGTATTGTTCTTTGATGTGTTTTTTGGAGTTGTTCTCAGCCTAGCACACTCCTTTTATCCATTCTACATTCCACAGAAATAGTTAAATGTTTGGGTTGCTTCATTCTGCTGTTATAATTATTCCCACTTTTGTGCACAAACTTGAGCACAGGGGCTGAAATTTGAGGGGAAGAGTGTCAATTTGAGCCCTTGGCAATCTGAGGTGAAGGCATGTTGACTTGGCATTTAGCAGATGGCAGGCCGTGCATGCTGACTCAGGCAGGAGGGTGGCTGGACTGTGAATTTGGGACCCACAGGCCAATGGCATCATGTGTAACAGGGACATGTTGGTTTTGCTTTTACTTTTTGTTTTTCTGGGAAACTTGATTTTCCCCTCTATTCTAAATGAAAGCCTTGCTGGATAGAGTATTCTTGGCTGTAGATTTTTTTCTTGTAGCAGTTGAAATTTATCATGCCACTTTCTTCTGGCCTGCAGAGTTTATGCTGAAAAACCCACTGATAGCCGTATGGGTTTTCCCTTGTATGTACCTGCTTTCCTTTCTCTTGCTGCTTTAAAAATTCTCTCTTTATCACTACTTTTGGCCATCTTACTTACTTTGTGTCTTGGTGCAGACCTCTTGGGTTTGGTTGTGTTGTGCCTCCTGGATCTGGATTTCTCTTTTCTTCCCCAGATTCAGGAAGTTTTCAGCTATTATTTCTTCAGACAAATCTTCTGCCCCATTTTCTCGCTCTTCTGCTTCTGGGATCCCTATCATGCGACTGTTATGCCTGACAGTGTTGCTGAGTTCCCTGGGTCTATTTTCATTTTGCGTATTTTTCCCCCTCTCATCTGCTTGGCTTGATTGCTTTCCATGACTCTGTCCTCCAGGTGGCTGATCCTTTCTTCTACTTCCTCTTGCTTGCTATTTATACCAGATAGTCTATTTTTATTTCCATTTAGTGAGTCCAATAGCTCTAATTGGTTCTTTTTTATGTCTTCTATCTCTTGGTGGAGGGTCTCATGGAGGTCCTGCAGTCCTTCCTCAATTCTAGCAAGTATCTTTATGAGTGTTACTTTAAAGTCCCTATCAGACATATTACTTACCTCCGTTTCGCTTAGGTCTCCTGCTCTGATTTTGTCCTGTTCTTTGATTTGGGACATATTCCTCTGTCTCCTCATTCTGTCTCTTGCGTTGTCTGTTTCTCTGTTAGGAAAGTCAGCTACGTCTCCTGCACTTGAAAGTAGTGGCTTTATGAAGAAGAGGTCCTGCAGTGCAATGTCTGTTCCCCAGAACCTGGTGCTTCAGGGGGTGTCTCCTATGTGTGTTGCTCCAGGGCTGTCCTCCCGTTGTGGCTGGGATGTGTTTGCCTTCAGTCCTGTTGTCTGCGACGGCTCTCTGCCTGTTGTGGGCAGAGTCTGGTGCCCGTGGTGTTAGTGGGCTGCTCTGGGGCTGCCTTGGGCTTGAGTTGAGTCAGACCAGGCGTTTGCCAGAGATGCAGTAGCACTGAACTGCAGACACTGTCCCTGTGTCGTCCCCGGAGAAGCTTCTGTTGGTGGGTGGGGCCTGCAGTCAGACCCCCTGCTGGGGTCACAGTCAGACTGGTGTGTGGTTATCTTCCCCTCTCCCTGGGGCAAGACTCACTTTGGAGTGGTGCTGACCCTTGTCTGGGCCGCGCGCACACTGCCAGGCTTGTGGCACCACTTTGACGAGATCTTGCCAAGAGTGATCGGAGGGGGTGGATCTGCTTCGCTGTGGCCTCTTGTCTATGCTGGCCTGTGGAGAGTCTGTTCTGCCAGTTTTTGGGCTGCTTTCTGGGTTATTTATGTGGGTGCTCTCTAGGCGGCCACGTGGCAAGAGGTGAGCCCAGGGACGTCCTACTCTGCCATCTTCCCAGCAGCCTCTGCTCAAATGTGGTTGTGATTTAAATGATGATTTTCCAGCCTTTTTATTTCACCTTGCATTTTTCCTTTGTTCTTTCCAGGAAGCAGAATGTGCCTACACACTCTTTGTCATTGCCACGTTTTGGCTTACAGAAGCTTTACCTCTGTCAGTCACAGCTTTACTGCCTGGTTTAATGTTTCCATTGTTTGGGATCATGACTTCTAAGAAGGTAAGTCCTCTTGCAAATGTTTGTCATAATTAGGTTCCCTATTTTGTACTGATACTCCCACTGAGAAAAGTTGTATTGAAAAGGAACAAGAGGGGCACCTGGGTGGCTCAGGCAGTTGAGGGACCAACTCTTTGATTTCATCTCAGGTCATGATCTTGGGGTTGTGAGATCTAGCCCCTTGTGAGGCTTCACGCTCAGTAGGGAGTCTGCTTTAGAGTCTCTCCCTTTGCCCCTCCTCCTGCTCTCTCTCTCTCTCTCAAAATAAATAAATAAATCTTTTTTTTTTTTTTTTAAGGGAACAATAGTCCTGTTAAGAAATGCATGTCCTGCCTTCCCAGGCTGATATCTATGCCTGGTGTCTCCTTCCCAACAAAAGGTCCAACCCTTTTACATCCTGCATTAGCTTTTTCTTTTCAGCAGAATTTGGTCTCGCACAGTGTTAGAAAAGCAATTTCTGTTTTTAATGAAGAAAAAGCTACCCTGTTTTCTTTTCCAGAAACCTGCCATTTCAAAAGATAAAGCCAAATTAACTTTCATGTGTATTCCTATTTTGTTCTTGCTGAGAGGAGTTTATTCATGCTGAGAGGTGTTTCTTACCTTTATACAATCTAAGGGTACCCGTCTGAAGAAAATGCATTCAGTTTCCCATTAAAAGCATGAAATGCATTGAAATCAGAATATCTATCTTCACGCAGTCTCCACACCCAGCACACAACTGCCTAAACGATAGCTGAAAGAGTCTAAGGAAAGATACCAAGTTCAAGATGCAGTCCCTGCAATTTGTCACCTTTGGACTTCTATCTTCTGCCAAAGTCCAGTATTGCTATTTTGAGGTTCATCTGTCTTATAATGTGGGTGGAGATTTTTTAACTAACCCATGATACAGGGCTTTTTTGTTCTGTGGGAGAAGGTATTCTTTTCCTTCTCTTTATGTCATTCTTCCTCAGTTTGTAGTTCAAACCATCTTTTTGCATTTCAGATCCATTTTGCTCCTCTTTTCTTACTGCATTTTTCCTTCCCTCGTAATCCTGACTCTTTTCTTTCTAAGCACCACTGATTGGGAATAGAGGGCAGCCAGGGCTGACACTTTGCTGTCCCACAGAATCTGGACTCTATAACTAAAGAAGGTTTTCAAATGCTCCAACACACTACATGGCTCTTAGTAAAGGAAATTTTAAAAGAAGGGATGGGCAGGTTCTCAAAAATAATGTGTCAAGTTGTTAACCCCTGTTCTGCTGGCTTGGGTGGTTGTACCTCCAAAGACAATTAAGTTCAACAGTGACATATTTGTCTCTTATGATTTAATAATAATAAAATTGACCTTTTTTTTTAAATAGATTTTATTTATTTATTTGACAGAGCGAGACACAGCGAGAGAGGGAACACAGGTAGGGGGAGTGGGAGAGGGAGAAGCAGGCTTCCCGCCGAGCAGGGCCCTGATTCGGGGCTCGATCCCAGGACCCTGGGATCATGACCTGAGCTGAAGGCAGACGCTTAACAACTGAGCCACCCAGGTGCCCCTAAAATTGACTTTTTTTTTTTTATAGAAGCTAAGATAAAAGCAAGATTAACTGGAATTGGAGCATTTCTGTAGCAAACAGGCTAGAGGAAGACAGGAGAAAAAGGGTGCCTAGGAAAGCCTGGCTTTGTGAGAACTGCCAAAGAAATATCTTTGCCTCTTTACAGGATGTGGAGGCCCAACTAGAGGCAGCAAAATTCTAAGTACTGTCAGCAGTTGCATGACTCAGACCAAGAGTCCGTCATCCCCCAGAAGTGTCAGCCTTGGACTAATTTAATGGCCATAGAATCTCAGACTTGGAGGCACATTCTTCTGGTCACTTCATGCTGGGGCAGATTCCTCCTCCCAATATTTCTTATAGATGAGATCACTCCCAAAATGATTAAAGGCTTCCTGTGTATGGGCCCGGAATATCCCACAAGGAAATACATATCATTTTCGAAAACTTTGAATATTTAAGTCACTCACCTTTATTGAGCCCAAGTGTGAAACTCAGTCACTTTGACTCTAAATTTTTCTCTAAACATCTAAGATTACATACACACACACGCACACACGCACAATAACAACAACAAAAACCTCATCTTTTTTCCATATGACAATGTTGCTTGGATGTGAAAATAAATATCATTTCCTCCTTAAGTCCTATCTCCAGTCTTTATGGTTTCCAGACCTCAACTCCCTTCCTTAACCCCACCACCTCCACCTGCTTTGTCTCTACCATCTTCATTCCTCTTCCTGGAACTACCTCTAGTTTATCAGTGATACTTAGAGATTAAATAGTTAATAAATGCAATGTCTGTCATGTCGTAAGCACTCAATATATATTAGTTAATATTATTATTATTTGCACATTGGCAAGAGTGAACAGGTCACTCTAGAAACATTCTGACTGTTGCAAAGCTAAGTGAGTCTATCTCCCCTCTGGTATCTCAGCCTAAATCCATTTTAAACTTTATGTGACTTCTTTCACCTTAAGCTTAACAGGAACTTACAACAAATCAAAGTCCTTAGGACTTTTAGTATAGAAAACTTTTCTTCAGTCTTGTGATCCTCTTTCCAGATAGGGCAACTGATCTTTTACTAGGAAATATTTGACCAAAGCTACAGGGAAAGGTCTAGAGATTTAGTCAGAAGACCTGAGCTTAGCACCTGATATTCACCACTAATTACTTGTATGATCCTGATCATGTCCCTTAGCAACTCTTTTTTTCTCATCTGTAAATAGGGAATGATAATGCCATAATATCCAGGGGTTATTATAATAATCAAATAAAATAATATATGTGAACAATGATACATACTAGGCATCAAGTATTCTTATGAGTTTTAATATCCACAGTTAAAGGGGTTAAACTATCATGCCAGCCTACTGAAGCATATTGGAATCTCAACTGTGCCATTGAGAATAATGTGTCTTTAATATCCTCATCTAAGTTCAGAGCTCCACACAGCCTTCTCTTTGGCCACCATAATTTTAACCTCACTTTATGTATTTATTAAGCCAATGCTAAATATCTATATGTTTTTGAGCACCTTGTTGTATTAAAGAATATCAAAAATTACTGAATTTCTCTCATATCTGTTGAATAAAATCTGAAATGCTAAATATTTAGTGTGCCCAATTAGATAGTCCAAATCAGATATCATTATTATTATTGTCATTGAAAATATGCTTATATATAAATTTTATACATATAAATGTGGAGGTACACATGTGTATATGCAGATGTTATATTACATATTTACTCAGTCATTTGATAAATATTTATGTGCTAAGACTCTGCTAGGCTCTTGGGAATATATCAATGAATAAATACAGACAAAAGTCCTTGTCTTCCTAGGAGAAAAGAGACAATAAACAACTTTAATGTATAAGTAAATTACAGTGAGTTAGGAGGTAATTGGTTGCAACAGGATAATGAAGATCAGGAGAGAGTTGCAGTTTTGTTTTTGTTTTTTTTTTTTAAGATTTTATTTATTTGCAAGAGAGAGAATGAGAGACAGCATGAGAGGGAGGAGGGTCAAAGGGAGAAGCAGACCCCCTGCTGAGCAGGGAGCCCGATATGGGACTCGATCCCGGGGCTCCAGGATCATGACCTGAGCTGAAGGCAGTCACCCAACCAACTGAGCCACCCAGGCGCCCCGTGAGTTGCAGTTTTAAATAGGATGATCAGAGTAGACCTCAGTGAGGTGTCAATACCTGAACAAAGACTTACAGGAAATGAGGGAGTTAGTCATGTGGCTATTTGGGGAACAACTGTTGCTGAGAGGCAAATACCCACCACAAATACTTCAAGGTAGGTATATGTCTGCAGTGTGACTAAAGCAAAATGAGTGAAGGGGAGAATGACAGAAGGTGATGTCAGGGAGATAATTTGTAGAGGGACTAGACCATCTAGGGCCAAAGTAGGCCACTGTAAAGTTTTAACTCTCAATGAAATGAGACCATCTAGAGAGTTTTGAGTAGAAGAGTGACATGATCAATTTGACTTTTATTTAAAAGGATAATTTGGACTGCTGTGTTGAAAAACAAGGCAGAAGGAAGGAAATGGGTAGCAGGTTATTGCAATAATCCAGCTGAGAGGCCATGGTAATTCAGACCAGGGATAGTAATAGGGATATTGAATATATTGTTAATGTACTTTTAAGATAAAACCAACAAAATTTCCTGCATGATTTTATATGGCATATGATGGGGGCGGGGGGAAGGATTCAAAGATGCCTCAGAACTTTTTGACCTGGCAGTTGGAAAAATGGAGTTGCCATCAATTGAAATGGGGAAAACTATGGGGAGAGTAGGCTTGTTGCAAAAGAGAGGCTGACACTGGGAGTACAAAGTTTGACACTAAGTTTGAAATAACTATTTGATATCTAAGTGAAGGTGTTGAGTAGGCAGTTAAATACAAATGAGTCCAGATTTCATGAGATAAAGCTGAGTGGAAATATAGGTTTGAGAATCATCAACATATAGATGGTATTGAAAGCCCTAAAACTTGATGGGGTGATTTAAAGAGTGAGTGAAGATTTAAAACAACAACAACCACAAAACAAAGAGTACAAAGAACTGAGCTCTGGAAAACTACAACATTCAGAGATTGGTGAGAAGAGAAAGTACTAGCAAAGAAGAAAGAAGGATAGGTTATTGAGGTAGAAGGAAGGCCAGGAGAGTGTGGGATCCTGGAATCCAAGTTTAGAAATGTTTTAAGGATGAGGCAATGATCAAATGTGTCAAATCTGCTAATAGATCAATTAATGTGAAAACTGAGAATCAAGCATTGGAATTAGCAACGAAGCATAAATAAATATTTTTTAAAACAACAAAATATATATGTTATAATATAATTTTAATCAAAAGCATTATAACTGACTTTTCTAAAAAATCTCATTTAATTCACAAACTTGATGTGAAGTATTATTGAACTTTAATGGGTAAATATATTGACTTGTAGAAAGATTGTGAACTGGTACATTTTATAGCTAAGAGAGAACCCAGGTGCTCTGATTACAAAAGTGCATGTTTTTTGATGAAATCCCATTTTGAAACAGAAATATGACTACCTTGAGCTTAAAAATAGATTTCAAATTTCATTAGGAATTTTATTTGACATGCCTATTTTGCCTCAAAAATAGTTATAATTATCAGTGTCATTTATAAACCAGTAGCATTTTCTCTTGTTACCTCCTGTGTACATAGGCTATAAACAAACACATACACTTGTGACTAATATGCTACAAATATACTAACTCTGATGGAACCCAAAGAATAGGTAATAGAATGAGAAACAAAGAATGTGAAAATTCCTCAAGTTTACAGTTGATTTCATTTAGACAGTTGGGCTGCAGGCCATTTTTTGTTTACTTAGTCTATTAAGAGATTGGCAAACTATGAATCTGAGGGCCAAATCTAGCCTGCTACCCAATTTTTAAAATAAAGTTTTATTGGAAACACACAAAGCCATGGTCATTCATTTACATAATGTCTTTGGCTACTTTTTTTGCTACAAAGACAAGTTGAATAGTTACAATAGAAACAGTAAGACAAAGTCTAAAACATTTATTATCTGACCTTTTACAAAGTCTGCCAACTGCTGACATAATCTAAAGAGATTACAACAAGAATATCTCATGGTCCTGGACTTCCTTCTATGTTTAATCACTTACTGATAATGGCTTGCTTCTATGCATTCCTTTTCCTGTGTTTATTTTTTCATTGAATTCTCAGACTATTGGAATAGGGTACGTGGATCTTATTTTCATGAGCAAAACTGTAAAAGAGATAAGAGAAGAGGAAAACTCAAATGTCTATTCATTTTTCAATAATTAACTTGTGTATCAGGTCCTGTAAGAAAACTTACCCAATTCCCCTAGAAAAAAGTGGTCATTATTCTTTGAGCTTCAACTATAACTTGAAAAAATATTTCTCACACACTTATGATACCTTACTGCAGTCTTTGTTAACTTGTTTTTCACATATAATAACCTGTAAGCTCCTTGAGTCTGGGGAATTACT
This sequence comes from Mirounga leonina, assembly GCF_011800145.1. Lineage (NCBI taxonomy): Eukaryota > Metazoa > Chordata > Mammalia > Carnivora > Phocidae > Mirounga > Mirounga leonina. Next base: position 63,327,128 of record NW_023270451.1, on the reverse strand, counting down.
GATTCAGTATCTACTGAGTGCCAATATGTGCCAGGCTTGTGTTAAATCCATAAATACAGTGATCGGTAAAATACATCTCTGCCTTCAAAATATGTCTAATCTAATAATGGGGATAATTAAGTAAATAAATGATCACTATATAGATGAAGATGTGCTCTCACAAAAGGAAGTAACATCCAACCAAGTTGAGGATAGTCAAGGAAGGCATCTTAGAAGAATTGGCATCTGAGTTCATCCATGAAGGAAGATTATGGATAACCAAAGTAAGAGAAGAGGGTCATTCCAGGTTAAATGACTGGCAAGTGTTGAAGCATTTCTGTGACTGGAGTATTTCACACGTAGGGAGAAGTTGGCAGAGTACTGAAAGTCTAAGCTGGAAAGGTGAGATGGGGCTAAATGATGAAGAGTCTTATAAGACATGTTGGGAAGATTGGGTTTGGTCTTAAAAGACATGGAGTCCAGTGAAGAGTACAGGAAGCACAATGATGTGATTAGATTCACACTTTAGAAAAGGAGCTGTGACAATGGTAAGGGGTGGATTAGAAAGAGACAGATCAAACAGCAACCATTTGAGAAGCAGTAAGGAGCTTAATTAAGATGGTAATGTTTGAATAGAGCAAAGTGGACAATTTCAAATATATAGGGGAATGGGACGCCTGGGTGGCTCAGTCAGTTTAGCCTCTGCCTTGGGCTCAGCTCATGAGCCCGGGGTCCTGGGATCAAGTCCCCCATCGGGCTCCTTGCTCAGTGGGGAGCCTGCTTCTCCCTCTGCCTGCCTCTCCCCCTGCTTGTGCTCTGTCTCTCTCTGACAAATAAATAAAAAATCTTTAAAAAATAAAATAAAATAAAATATATGGGGGAACTAGAGATAATAGGACTTCATGACTAACACACATACTGGAAGTGAAAAAGGAATCATAACTGACTCTTAGCCTTCTAACTTGGGCAACTAAGTAGATGGAAGTTTCATTTGCCACAAAAAGGGATATGCTGAATTTTTAGATGTTTGTGGGAAATTCAAATGGAAATGTCCAGCTGGATACACCAGGCTTATCTGTTTGGATACAAAGATTTTAGTGTCTTCAGCATTCATTCAACAAATATGTATTGAATGTCCACTGTGTGCTGAACATTATCTTAGTCACATAGAGTTAGAAATTGAATCTGTAAGATTCAAACTTCAGGTGTACAAAACAAGAAGATTGGAGACAAAACCCTGTAGAATACCAACATTTAAGAAAAAGGAAGAGCAAAAGTAATTTTCAATGTAGGCCAAGAAGAAAAATTCAGAGAGGCAGACCCAGGGAGGAAAAAAAAAATGGTTCGTAAGTCTGTAAACACTAGTAAATTAATAATTTGAAATAATACTTATACTGAGAGTAATGACTGAGAGAATTAGGAAGATAGAAGTTTGGAAACAGGGGCTCCTGGGTGGCTCAGTCGTTAAGCGTTTGCCTTCGGCTCAGGTCATGATCCCAGCGTCCTGGGATTGAGACCTGCATAGGGCTCCCTGCTCAGCGGGAAGCCTGCTTCTCCCTCTCCCTCTCCCCCTGCTTGTATTCCCTCTCTCGCTGTGTCTCTCTCTGTCAAATAAATAAATAAAATCTTTAAAAAAAAAAAAAGTTTGGGCGCCTGGGTGGCTCAGTTGGTTAAGCGACTGCCTTCGGCTCGGGTCATGATCCTGGAGTCCCTGAATCGAGTCCCACATCGGGCTCCCTGCTCAGCAGGGAGCCTGCTTCTCCCTCTGATCCTCCCCCCTCTCATGTGCTCTCTCTCTCTCATTCTCTCTGTCTCAAATAAATAAATAAAATCTTTAAAAAAAAAAAAGTTTGTGAACAGAGTGTAGACAATTCATGATTGTGATCACTCTACTGATTTAGGAGCTCAGAGACCGTAGCTTATTCATTGACTCCCTTCCTCCTTCTCTCATTCATGTAATATTATTTACTGAGCTCCTGTTCTGTACCAGGATTGTACTAGGTGCCAAATATGCAATGACTAGCAAAACAGATTTCTGGTCCTCTTAGAATGTATAGTATATTACAGAAGAATGCAACAAGCAGGTAAACACTACTTACATAATATAATATGCTATGAAGGAAACAACCAGGGCTCTGTAATACAGAAGAATAGTAGAAACTATTTAGAAAATCTGGATATTTGAGGGCGCCTGGGTGGCTCAGTCGTTAAGCATCTGCCTTCGGCTCAGGTCCTGATCCCAGGGTCCTGGGATCGAGCCCCACATCCCGCTCTCTGCTCAGCGGGAAGCCTGCTTCTCCCTCTGCCTGCCACTCCCCCTGCTTGTGCTCTCTCTATATATATCCCTCTCTCTCTCTCTCTGACAAATAAATAAATGAAATCTTAAAAAAAGAAAGAGAAAGAAAATCTAGATATTTGAGGATTGAAGAGGTGTGAAGAGGGAAAAACATATCAGACATTTATCATTGCATTCCCTGTTCATATAACAGTTGTGGTGCATGGTAAATATTTATTCATTGTTAGAGTAATTAATAAATGAGATAATAAGGAAACCGATAGAATTATTTTCTATTATGCAATTACTACAAAATGTAAAGAGTTAAATACAAACTGTGAAAAACATAATAAATCAACATAAAACATAATGAAGAAATTCACTTGTCCACTTTTAATTCCAAGGCTAATTTTTACTTTCTTTTTAAACCAAGCCAAGCTTAGTTAGTTATATTAAAAATGCTAATACAATTTAAATAGCAAAATTATCATGAGAACTGATTTTTCTATTCCTTTGTGGTTTCATAATTTTCCAACTCTCCCATTCCTTCTACCAGATATTGTTTTTTTTAAAGGGATGTTTCCTCTTATAATCCTCTCCTTTTAGCACAGCCTCATGACTCAGTTTAACCAAGCAGGTCCTAAAGTCAGGTCTCTTGAGTATCAGTCTTATGAAGCACTACACCTAAAAATTTAAAAATAAGGTTTCTGTGGTTAGATAAGTTTGAAAAATATGTTGTATGTGGAATCCCACTCTGTGAGTGGCAATGCATGTTAATATTTAAAGGTTTTGAGTTAGACTTACAGGAAAGAAAATTCTAGTATTTCAAAACTCTGTTTTCTAAACTAATTAGGCTACAGAATCTTTTTGTTGTTGTTGTTTGAGAAAAAGATTATGTGCCTAACATACTTAAGAGAATTCTCTGGTAAATAGGTTGACCCAAAGAGTCTGTATACTCTACTAATCTCGGAATGGTGTTAGCTAAAAATGGCTTAAGATGTTGGCTCCTATTCAAGGGTATTTATTTTATAGCAAATAATTTTGAAGGTAAAACCATTCAAAATATTTAGGAGTGACACTACAGTTTGGGCATAATGGATGGTAATGAAAACACTGGCGGGTTGGAGACTCAACTTGGACTTCCCCAAGTCACAGTCACTGCCATTCTACTGTAGCAGCATAAACCAGTTAACCCCAGTTTGGAGATGGAAAGATTAAGATGGAAAGATTGCCTGATGTTACACAGCTATTTCAAAACCCAGTATCTTGGGTACTCTTTTTTTGTATGTATTTTCCCTTAACACTCCCATTTCTGGGTAAGCATAGTTAAATTTGTATTGTCACATATCTACATTTTTCTTAATAGAAGGATTAAGTAGTTTGAAGGTCAAAGTTAAGAGTAGCATAATAATGCTTTCTTGGGCAATATTATTTTTCCCCCACCAACATAAGTAATTATGGGTTTAATCATAAATTTCAGGTGGCATCTGCTTATTTCAAAGATTTTCACCTACTGCTAATTGGAGTCATCTGTTTAGCAACATCAATAGAAAAATGGAATTTGCACAGAAGGATTGCTCTGAGAATGGTGATGACGGTGGGTGTGAACCCAACATGGTAAGTACTGCATTTCCTGTTCCAGGTTTACTTTCCAAACAGATCATTTTTGTGTAGAGCAAATAACTAAAGAAGTAATGCACATCCAGGCAATCATTCATATCACAGTATAATTCATGCCTTTCCTCTGCAAATATGAAAGGGATATAAGGTGTACTGGAGTTTTGGAAGAAACAACAACAACAACTTTCAGGTCTAATTACAGGGAGATTGGAATAAGTGCACACAACCCTCCTACCTTTCATGCACAGGAGACAAAGTTGAGAGAAGCCTTGAACCCCAACAGACAAGACTGATAGACTTCTGAGTAGATTTCAGTCCTATTTTGTTTATTTGGCTGATTACACATTCAAGACTTGTTCAAGAGCATCCTTGATCATAGGGAGGATTAAGAACCAAAGACAAAGACATTACCGACAAAATACAAACGTGTGTAGAAACATTCCAAGGTGAACATTTTTCTTTTTATTTATTTATTTATTTTTAAAGATCTTGTTTATTTATTTGACAGAGAGAGACACAGCGAGAGAGAGGGACACAAGCAGGGGGAGTGGGAGAGGGAGAAGCAGGCTTTCCGCCGAGCAAGGAGCCTGATGTGGGGCTCGATCCCAGGACCCTGGGACCATGACCTGAGCCGAAGACAGATGCTTAATGACTGAGCCACCCAGGCGCCCCAACATTTTTCTTTTTAAATGAACTGTTGCAAAGTGAAACAATCAATTAAGAAATTTCATCTACAGAATGTGAAATCACTCAGTTGACTGATTTTCCCCACTGAAATAAATGCTTTTTTCCACTAAATTAATTGGCTATTTTAGTTTTAATTCTAGCTCTTGTTAAGGACATAGTTGTGAGGGGCGCCTGGGTGGCTCAGTCGTTAAGTGTCTGCCATCGACTCAGGACCAAGCCCCCCATCGGGCTCCCTGTTCTGTGGGAAGCCTGCTTCTCCTTCTCCCATGCCCCCTGCTTGTGTTCCCTCTCTCACTGTGTCTCTGTCAAATAAATAAATCAAATCTTTAAAAAAAAAAAAGAACATAGATGTGAGCTAAAAAAAGAATATTTCCAGTGTCATAAACACTTACATGATAGCATTAAGCTCTAAAGTCTTAGGTGGTTCTTCCCTTCTCATTTTTCTTTGAAAATAAGACAATTTTATTGAATTATGTTGCATGATTCGTTCTAGAGTATATCCACATCTGTGTTTATCATTTATGAATCAAATAGGTTTGTTAAACACAAAAAATAACTCAGATGAGACAAATTTTTAAAATATTTGTTACTTAAAATGTTTATAACATGTATGTATTAAGGGAATCTCACTCTTGAGATGAAATGGTATTCCATGCCTCTGGGGTGCTATAGATATGTGTATCTTTTCCTTGACCATCTGCTCACTGACCACAGGGGATGGGGTAGTGAACCACACAGTGTAGCAAGAGTCCTGTCCTTTTACCACCCAGTAGCTTTGCAATTTAAGGCATTTTCACCGCACAGAAGGTTTATTGGCTCACTATCTTTTTTTATAGGAAGATTTCATGTCTTGCCAATGCCTTAAATGAAAAGTATTTCTAATTTACTTTTTATTGAGAATGATTTCTTATTTAAACAGATATCTAAAGAGTTTTATTTTGTTTTACATGTAGAAATTGTTCACCCGATCTGAACTTGAAACTGTAGAATTTGTCTTGTAGATCTACTTTTAAAGAGAGTCATAAAATTTCATAAATGGCTCCATATGGAAAGATGTGCTTCTGAATGATTTTCTGGGATCTCCTACTCAAAAGAGATCATATTTCTTCCCCAAGTGTGATTTTGAAAGCTTCTAGATATGATTTAAAATCCTACAGTCTTAGGTGTGTTATTTTTAAGGGAGAAGAACTACTTTATTTATAAGAGAAGACAATGTAATATATCCAGTTCTTGACCACAGGCAGGAATGTCAAAACTCAGGAAAGCACAAATAATAGAATCTACAGAAAATTCTGAAACCTCATTTTAGCTAGTAATTTTAACCATTTCCTCCACCTACCATATATTGAACCAGAGTAGTCAACAGTAAAAAGTAGATTTATAAATATTAATTTCTCTCCTTGCCCTTGTGCCTCCTTGGCACACATACTAATAAAGAGAGATGTGACCTGGGCGCCTGGGTGGCTCAGTCGTTGAGCGTCTGCCTTCGGCTCAGGTCATGATCCCAGGGTCCTGGGATCGAGCCCTGCATCAGGCTCCCTGCTCGGTGGGAAGCCTGCTTCTCCCTCTCCCCTCCCCCTGCTTGTGTTCTCTCTCTCGCTGTGTCTCTCTCTGTCAAATAAATAAATAAAATCTTAAAAAAAAAAAAAGAGAGAGAGATGTGACCAAAAGACAAAAGAAAGAGTAAGGGATCCTAAATTGAAAAACTAATTGCATTTCATCTTACTGGTATTTCAAGGTAAGTGTCATCTGTAAAGGGCATTCAAATATTGGTATAATATTAGAAGCTGTTCTGTTTTAAGAGAAGATGTTTACGGTTCCAGGGAGACAAATCTCATAAGAACACCACTCTTCCATGTGCCATTCTGATTCCTATCTGGTTATAACCATCTTCAGGGTTCGCCATCAGAGGGGAACCCTAACTTAAGTGTGTTTTGAAAAAATTCCCAATTTACAAACAGCATTCTTTACAGTTAAATAATACAGAGCTAGTTAAGCCGGAGAGCGCAGCTCATCCAAAAGGCCCTCTCGTTTCAGGCTGACATTGGGGTTCATGAGCAGTACCGCCTTTTTATCGATGTGGCTTAGCAACACCTCCACGGCTGCCATGGTGATGCCCATCGTGGAGGCCGTGGCACAGCAGATCATCAGCGCTGAAGCAGAGGTCGAGGCCACCCAGATGACTCATTTCAGTGGATCAGTCAACCATGGACTGGAAATTGATGGTATCACATGTTGATACAGCTGCAGTGGGGTCTAATCATTTGGGCAGTCGGCAGAAACTCAAGAATTCTGGCTTATATTTTATTAACTGCCCATACATGCATGATGTGAATTTAACTTTCTTCTTGCTGTATTTCCCAATAGTATACATTACCCAAATATTTTACCTTCAGTTAATGGTCGAATCTACATTCTCTGGAAAAAGAGGAAGAATGCCCTTTCTAGCCTCTAGCCAGTCTGATGGAATTCTCTCTCTGTCTCTCTTAGTAGACCCCAGGTTACTCCTTCATACTGAATTGACATTCTTGCATAATAGTGGGAATCTCTAATTCCTACATTCTATTTGGAAAGAGCATTACACTTGACTGTGGTTATTTCTGGCTCTGATAAATTGCCCTGATGGAGTGGAAACGTTGGGGTGATATTTGTATTTATAAAATACTTTATTAAGATGAATGTTATGTCAGTACAGGTGAATTTGTTTTCAGTTTCTAGTAATGCTTCCATCTTAACACACACACACACACACACACAGATAACCCTTTAAATTATTTTTCTTTTATTTAATGTTTTGCAGAAGGTGTTGAAACAAATGAGAGGAAAGAGAAAACAATACCAGTTCCAGGGTAAAGAATATTGACATTTTGATTAGGATTTTCTAAATTACATTTTAATAAAATTATAAACTGAGTCAATTTGTTTTTCAGATACAGTAATGATGCAGGAAAAATTTCAAGCAAGATGGAGCTGGAAAAGGTATAGTAAATGTGATTCCTTCTAAATAATTATACATGAAATTATATTAGAGTTGCAGTTAGAGATGTATGCATTTTATTTTTTATTTTTAGAGAGGGAGGGGGAGGGGCAGAGGGAGAGGGAGAGAGAGAATCCTAAGCAGGATCCAAGCTCAGTGCGGAGCCTGTTGTGGGGCTCAATCTCATGACCCTCAGATCATGACCTGAGCTGAAATCAAGAGTGTGATGCTTAACCGACCAAGCTACCCAGGCGCCCTGAGATGTATGCATTTTAAAATTTGTTACTTCCTTCCTTGTCTATAAATTACTTTGCTTACCTAAGTCAAAGCACAGTGTAATGGTTTGATAAGCCCTCATAGATAGACATAGACTAAAATCAACATTCTGATAGAAAACTTTTTAGGCTTTGAAAATTAGCATCATTATTTTCTTCTTTTACTGAGTTCATGGTGATGAGAGTTAGGATATGTAGTTTAAAGAAATATAATTCCAGTCTCAGAATATTGCTTCATTTTCTTAATAAAATCTTATTGGCCCGATAGCCTGATTTTTATTAGGACTATTCTCATTTCTTTCAGGTTATAAACTTAGAGCAACTCGTATTCCTGTAATTACAATCCAGTTATCGTTAGTGTCCCCACTAAAAAATTCAGGGCAGAATTTATGAATTGCCACTGTCAAATACAGATGGAAGAGTTGTTGTAGTCATTCTTGCAATTAAAAGAAGGAAGGAGACTTTTGTAAGCTACCCCATAGAATTCATTTTGCCAGAATAAATCAATATAAAAACTCTATACTAAGTTGTACTGGGAGCAATGGATCTTGAGACCACTGAAAAATAATCCTACATAGAAATAGTTTTTCGGTAACCATAGCATTAAGAATAGGAGAGTGGGGCATATGTTCCTTCCTCAGGCTATAATGCATTTACATGCAACTCAGTAGGAGAAAGAAAACCCTCTTGTTATTTACAGAAATCTTTAAGGAAAGAGTGATTTCTCTGTAAAGAGAAAACAAATAACAAAGATAAGTTTTAAGCCATTAGCTACAGGGTTTTAAACATGAAAATTGAATATATATTGCTGAAAACATCATCTTTAGGAATAGAAGTAATTCTTTTAAAACAGAAAATCAGCAGCATACGAGGTATATTACAGAAGAATACATTAAAAATGAGCTTTAAAAATTATGAAAATTGGCAAGCATAAACAGAAAGAATATACTTGCACTCAGTAACTTTCTCATGGTCACATTTAGAAATCCAGTTTCTGGCATGATGCCTAAATTTTGGGTCAAGCCCCTTCAAATCAATTTGACATCTAGCACTGTCCTTGGCATTATAGGAAGGTCCACTGTTGGAAAGACCTGCTCCTTACTGTAAGCAGCTCAGAGTCTAGTGGGGAAGATGGACTTTAAAAAAAAAATGTGTGACATAAATCCTACAACAAAAGCAGGCACAGAGGCTCAGTCTTCCAAAGGTGGAGCAATTAGGTCAATAAGGACGTATTGCAGGAGTGGGGTATGAGTGAAAGAGACTTGAGTCCAGGAGGAGACAGCATGTTCAGTCAGCAGAGCTCAGACTCCATGCATGCAGGGACCACGTCCACTTTGTTCACCATCTAATCCCCTGGTACGCTTCATTGCCTAGCACAGGGTAGGTGTTCAGTAGATATCTATCTTAATTAATTAATTAATGAGTGAAAAGATAAGAGGTAGTCTCATTAGAAAAAGTAATGAATCCAAAGACCCAAATATGTAGACAGCAGGGGTTTTTCAGGAAACATCTCCACTGCAGGTGCTAGGGATGAGTTGTGCTAAGTGAAACATCCAGATCCTTGAGCTGTGTTAAAAATAGTTGGTCATGCCATGCCAAAGATTTTAGAGTTTATCTTAGAGAAAATAGGAATCTTTGAAACTGGAGAGCAGCATGGTCAATTCTGCCCATTGAGAAACTTACTATGGCAACACTTTGAAGGCAGAGAGTGTAAACCTAACTGGACTATTTGATTAATCAGACTTTGAGGACAAAAGAGAGACAAGTATAGAAGAAAGCCCTGCTAGAGTAAACTAGGTAAAGGTAGGCTGTGAAGCCACTGATGGGAATGGGGAACAGAGAAGGAGGGATAAGTTTTCAGTGGGGGAAAGTAAGGTAATTTGGGTACATTTTAGGCAATGAAGATTGAGTTCTGAGTTTGGGAGAAGAGAGCAAGCAGGGCCTTTGAACAATGATTCTATGGTCTTTCTAGAACTCAGTGTATAAAAATTCAGCTTTGTGTAAAAGAAAAATTAAAGGATAACCTTTTACTTTACAAAAGTGTTCATTATTAGAGATAACATGAAAGTATTACTCGCTTTTGGTGTCACATTAAAAAAGTATTGCCAAGACCAACATTAAGGAGTATTTGCCTATGTTTTCTTCTAGGAGATTTACAGTTTGGGGTCTTATGTTTAAGTCTTTAATCCATTTTGAGTTAATTTTTGTGAGGAGTATTAGATAAGGGTCCAGTTTTATTCTTCTGCATGTGTTTATTGAGTTTTCCCAACACCATTTATTGAAGAGGTTATCCTTTCCTCACTGAGTATCTTGACTCCTTGTCACATGTTGGTTCACTGTAAATATGAGGATTTATTTCTGGGCTCTTGATTCTGTTCCATTGGTCTGTGTGTCTATTTTTATGCCAATTCCAGACTGTTTTGAATATATAGCTTAGTAATATAGTTTGAAACCAGGAAGTGTGATAACTTCAGCTTTGTTCTTCTTTCTCAGGATTGCTTTGGCTATTCATGGAGATTAATTTCATTTTTGGTGGAAAGAAAAGCGTTTGGAACTAAAATTTATCAGTCCTAAAATTCTTGTTAATAAAGCTGCAAATTTCTGATATAGATGATAATGATGGTAATTTTGCCTTTGCTGCTGCTGCCAATGGTGCTGATTACGTGTTGGTTTTAAAGATGGTGGTTAGTCAGTAGGCCCTCAGATTCCAGAAACTGATTAAAGAGTAGCCATATTCGAGTGCTGCATACCTAAAAATTGACGTTTTCCATGACTTGCCAAGTTCTCTTCTTATTATAGGCCATGACCCAAACATTAGCAGAGCTCCCTACTTGTGTCCCCAATAAAAGTAGTGGCTAGTACTTAGCCTGTAAATCCCGTATGAGTCCAAAAGTAGTTAAAATATTTTTTGAGAAGAAAAGGAACAAAAAGAATGAATTATCCTAAAGGGACATCAGCAGTACATGGACAAATATATTTGTCAGGTTCTAGTGGGGTGACTGAGACACCAGTCATCATCGCTCATATTATTTCCATAAGAAATGAGTTCCAGATATCTGAAAATCATTCTTTACATATGAAAGGAAGAATCAAGTTGCTAGATTTTTCCCTTCCTCACAAGTACTAGTATCATTCAAAGAGATTTCCCAGATTTTTATACTGGCTCAATTTTTAAACCTCCAGGCATCTTCAAATGAAAAGAATTGGAAAATCAGTTTGCTTTTAATGAAAGGTCTAAGTTCATGGTTTTCCATTCATCTTATATAATGTGTAATTCTCTAAAGGGAAAAATTCAAAGGAAAAATGTCCTTGAACAAATTAAATCTTGTTTTTTAATTAGGTGTTTAGTTTGGGGGTGAAAATCCTTATTGTTGAAAACCAAATTCTGTAAGAAAACACCGTTTAATGTTCTCCAAGAATTCAAAGAACCATATTAACAGTAATAAGCATAGCTCATAATATCATGGTCTAGGGGCATTAATTCTGCCAAGTTAGGGGATATCAATTTTAGAATATCTGGTGTCCAGATCAAACATTAACAAACGTTTGTTCTCCTTGGTTACTCTTCCATTCGATACTGGGTGGAATTGGATGGCAAAGCCAATTATTAGGGCTGTTCAGTCCTCACCTGACACAGCCTAGCTGTCTTATTTCACTCATCCAGCCAAATCCTGTAGTTTATAGAGAGATGATGATAGAGAAAGAGCAGCATCGAAGTGACGAGAGATAACAAGTGTTGGCAAGGATGTGGAGGAAGGGGAACCCCTGTGCACTGTTGGTGGGAATGTAAACTCCTGCAGCCACTACAGAAAACAGTATAGAGGTTCATCAAAAAATTAAAAATGAAATTACCATATGATCCAGCAATCCCACTTCTGGGTATATATCCAAAGGAAATGAAAACAAGATCTCAGAGGGATATCTGCACTTCTATGTTCATTGCAGCATTATTCAGAATAGCCACAATATGGAAAAAGTGTCCACCAATGGACGAATGGATAAAGAAGAGGTGTTATGCATATACAGTGGACTATTATTCGGCCATAAGAAAGGAGGAAATCCTGCCATTTGCAACAACATGGATGAAATTTGAGGGCATTATGCTAAGTGAAATAAGGCAGACAGAAAAATAACAAATACTGTGTGGTATCACTTATAGGTGGAATCTAAAAAAAAAATAAAAAGTAAAACTCATAGAAACAAAGAGTAAAAAAGTGGTTGTCAAGAGCTGTGGGGTGGGGTGCAAACTTTTGGCTTATTCCCATGAATAAGGTCCAAGGATATAATGTAAAACATGGTGACTATACTTAACACTGTTGTGTGGTTGAAATAGGGTAGGGTAGTGGTATTTGAATGTCTGACAAAAGAAAGAAAGAAAGAAAGAAAGAAAGAGAAAGGAAGGAAGGAAGGAAGAAAAGAAAGGCAGGAAGGAAGAAAGGAAGGAAGGAAGGAAGAAAAAGAAAGAAAAGGAAGGAAGGAAGAAAAAAAGAAAAAAGGAAGGAAGGAAGGGAGAGAGAGAAAGAGAGAAAGAGAGAGGGAGGGAGGAAGGGAGGAAGAGAAAGAGAAGGAGGGAGGTAGGGAAGAAGGAAGGAAGGAAGGAAGGAAAATAGACGTGTGAGGTGATGGATATGTTGATTGGCTGGATTAGGGTAATCTCTTCATGATGTATGTATGTGTCAGATCACAACTGTACACTTTAAATATCTTAGAACTGTATTTGTCAATTATATCTCATTAGGGTTGAAAACCATTGTGGGATATTTTATGTGTACATCAAGGTGATTTGATGTGCATGTTAACAGTGAAAGGAATTTCTCCGTCTAGTTTATTGGCACCTAGATGTTTATCTAGTTTGGGCACTTCACATATTTTTTTATTATGTTCAGTTAGCCAACATATAGTACATCATTAGTTTTTGATGTAGTGTTCACGTCACATATTTATCTTTTGCATGTCTGTGTGTGTGTGTGACCACATTTGAGTTCTACGCTCTTAACACATTTCAATTGTGCAGTGCTGTCCACCGTAGTTGCCAAATTTTGCACTGAATCTTCAGTCCTTATTCATCTTATAGCTGAAAGTTTGTACCCTTTACATGGTCTTTTTAACTGTGGCAGTTTCCTATGCCTCTCTGAATAGGAGAAGTTGAACTTTTAAAAGAAATCATAACTATCCTATTTACTAATCCAATTAGAACATATTTCATTGAAAAATTTGGAAGCCTCATTATCAATGTTATTATATCAGAACAAAAGATTAAATTTCTGATATATAATGGGGATCCAGTATCCTCCACCAACAGTATAGACTAGAGTGAAGGCTGATGCTTGCATATGGATAAGCAGGTAAAACCTAATTCATCTAAAATTACACCAGGTGTATTTTCTGATAAAAGAAGGGACAAATGATATACTATATGTTGGCTAATTGAACATAATAATAATAAAAAAAGAAGGAAGTGGGTGACAACATTTGGTGAGGCAAATTCACTTCTGAATAAAGATTTTTTTTAACATTTATTTTAAAAGAGAGAAAGGAATCACAGCAGCAACCTGTGACTATGACCTCACTACAGATTTCAATTTTTTTTGCAGTCAAAGCCCTAGCTCTGTTGGTATCTATACTTAGCTGTGTTTCCACAAAACATTTTGTTGTTAAAGAAATGATTGGCTGTTGATAATAGCTTTTGTCCCATATATCTTTCACTTTTGAATCACCAAAATGTAGTTCTTCACATTTGAAGTTATTGATATATCATCTAGCAAATAACATAAGGTCAGCTATGTTGGAAGCATCTGTACTTTCTTCTAAGTGTACAGTAAGCCTCCCACACTATATAATTTATTCTAATACTATATTTCTTTTTTTAAAATTCTCAACAGTGTTTTTCTATGCATCTTCCAATAGTATTTCCTAACAAAAGAATACATTTATTTTACTTTATCCCCAAATTATTTTTATGTACTTGATTATGGAGTATTTTATACATATACATATTTATGAAATGTAACAGAAAAATTTAAAGAATAACAAAATGCTTAAAATGGTATATTTCACACCCCAGCTTAATTAATTTTGAGAAATCTCCATGAGCCCTTCTCTGTTTCCATCTCCTTCCTCACAGTCACTCATCCTTCCCCTTGATGAGACAGACACAGTCCAAAATGTTGTATTAATCATTCTCTTGTTTTCTTTTCAGTGTTTCCACTTGTATTAGTTACTTGTTCATCATAGGAAAGACCCCAAATAGCAATAGTTTTAACAAGATAGAAATAAGCTGGTATGGTGGCTCCACAATCACGATGACCCTGATTCTTTCTATCTCAGCTCTGCCATCCTCAGCACTTCACTGCTACCTCATGGGGCAAGATTGCTGCCTCATTTCCCTCTATCCATTCTCTACTCCAGCTAGCAGGACAAGGAGAGAGCAGAAGGCATATATACTTAGAAATTACTCTCTTACTTTCCTGGCTTTAGCATTATTCATATTTTCTATTTCTTCTTGAGTTGTATTTTTGGGGAACTTATGCATTCCATCTCAAATTTACTAGCATGTGGTTGTTGATTATATCCACCAAGACCAATTTCATTTGTAAAGTATTTTTAGTTATAGCTTTTATCATGGCTAATATTTCTACTTATGCTTTTAAACTTTTTTTGAAGAGTCCTTCAAAAATTTGTCTATTTTATTAGTCTTACAATTCTTGTCAAAAAGCTGACTTTTGGCTCTTTGATCATATTTTATATGTATTCTAATTTATTCATTTCCTCTCTTTATTATATTGTTCTGTCTACTTTATTTTTGCATTCATTTTGCTGCTCTTTTACTTTTTAAATTAGACATTTACATTATGAAATTTGAGCTTTTCTTTTCTTCCAAAGTAAGAATTTAAGGAGATGAACTTTCTTCCATTAATTTAGCTATACCACATATTTTTCAGTTCTTTGTGTCTTCTGGATTTCTATTATGAATTGCTTAGAAGTGTATTTTAAAATTTGAAATAAATGAGGCTTTTGTAACTACTTTTTGTTTTTTTTCTTTTTATTTCTAACTTAATTTAACTGTGCTCAGCAGTTGGTTTGTATGATATCAGTTCTTCTAAACTTGTTGAGGCAGATTTGTGGGCTAGCACATGGTCAATTGAGATAAATATTTCGTTGTGCTTAAAAAGAATTGTATATTCTCAACATACCGGTGCAATATTTTCCAAATGTCTGTTAGATCAAGTTTGCTAGTTGTTTTTCAAATCGTCTGTGACCCTAATTTTTTGTCTACTTAACCCAGCAATTAATGAAACTGTTTTGTTGAAATCTCCGTCTAGGATATGGGTATGTCTATTTCTCCTGCTAATTCTGTCAATTTTGGTTTCTGTATATTTTTAGATTATTTAGATTATGTTATTGTATCCCTACCAGTTTAGAATGTTTATATCTTCCTGGTTAATTAATGCTTTTACCATTTTGCAGTGACCCTCTCAATGTATAGTAATGTTTCGAGGGTCTTAGAGTTGATTTGTCTGATGCTAATGTAGCAATGCCAGCTGTCTTTTTTTTTTTTACATTTATTTTATTGTATTTTAATTCCAGCATAGTTAACATACAGTGTTATATTAGTTTCAGGTGTACAATATAGTGATTCAACAATTCTATGCATTAGTCAGTGCTCATCATGATGGGGGTACTCTTAAATCCCTTCACCTATTTCCCCCATCCCCCACCCACTTCCCCTATGGTAACCATTTATTTGTTCTCTGTAGTTATGACTCTGTTTTTTGGTTTGTCTCTTTTTTCTTTGTTCATTTGTTTTATTTCTTACATTCCACATATGAGTGAAATGTGTAATATTTGTCTTTCTCTGACTGACTTATTTCACTTAGCATTTATACCCTTTAGATCCATCCATGTTCTTGCAAATGGCAACATTTCATTCTTTTTTTGGCTGAGTGATATTCCATTGTGTGTGTGTGTGTGTGTATATAAATATATACATTTTACATTATATAAATATATACATTTCCAAATTATGGAAGCAGCCCAAGTATCCATTCATCTACCGATGGACATTGGGCTGCTTCCATAATTTGACTATTATAAATAATGCTTCAATAAACATTGCAGTTTATACCTTTTTGAATTACTGTCTTCATATTTTTTTGGGTAACTACCCAGTAGTGGAATTATTGGATCATATGGTAATACTATTTTTAATTTTTTGGAACTTCTATAGTATGGACATTTTAACAGTATTTGTTCTTCCATCCATGAGCACAGAATATCTTCCCATTTGTTTCTATCTTCAGTTTCTTTCATCAAGGTTTTATAGTTTTCAGAGTCACAGTCTTTCACCTCCTTGCTTAAGCTTATTCCTAGGTATTTTATTATTTTGGTGCAATTGTAAATTGGATTTTCTTAATTTCCCTTTCTGCTGTTTTATTATTAGTGTATAGAAATGCAAAATATTTCTGTATGTTGATTTTTGTATCCTACAACCTGACTTAATTCATGTACCAGTTCTAATAGATTTTTGGTGGAGTCTTTCGGGTTTTCTATATATAGTATCATGTCATTTGCAAATAGAGAAAGTTTTATTTTTTCCTAGCCATTTGGATGGCTTTTATTTCTTTTTTGTTGTCAGATTGCTGTGTCTAGCACTTCTAGTACTACGTTGAATAAAAGTGATGAGAGTGGACATCCTTGTCTTCTCCCTGATCTTGGGGGATAAGTTCTCAGTTTTTCACCACTGAGTATCATGTTAGCTGTGGGTTTTTCATATATGGCCTTTATTATGTTGAGGTATAGTCCCTTTCTAAACCTATTTTATCGAGAGTGTTTGTCATGAATGGATGCTATACTTTGTCAAATGCTTTTTTTCTTTTGTATCTGTTGAAATGATCATATGGTTTTTATCCTTTCTTTTATTGATGCCATGTATCATGCTGATTGATTTGCAAATATTGAAACACACTTGCATCCCAGGAAGGAATCCCACTTGATCATGATGAATATTTTTTAATGTATTGTTGAATTCAGTTTGCTAGTATTTTGTTGAGGATTTTTGCATCTATATTTGTCATACATATTGGCCTCTAATTCTCTTTTTTTATAGTGTCTTAATCTGGTTTTGGTATCAGACTATGCTGGCCTCATAGAATGAATCTGGAAGCTTTCCTTCCTCTTCTATTTTTTGGAATAGTTTGAGAAGGATAAGTATTAACTCTTCTTTAAATGTTTAGTAGAATTTACCTATGAAGCCATCGGATCCTGGACTTTGTTTTTTGGGAGTATTTTGATTACTGATTCAATTGCATCACTGGTAATTGGTCTGTTCAAATTTTCTGTTTCTTCTTGATTCAGTTTTGGGAGCTTATATGTTTCTAGGAACGTATCCATTTCTTCTGGGTTGTCCAATTTGTTGGCATATAATTTTTCATAATATTTTTTATAATCCTTTGTATTTCTGTGGGGTCAGTTGTTATTTCTCCTCTTTCATTTCATTTCTCCTCATTCATTTCTCCTCTTTCATTTATTTGCATCCTCTCCTTTGCTGTTGTTGTTGTTGATGATGATGAGTCTGACTAAAGCTTTATTGATTGTTAGTCTTTTCAAAGAACCAGCTCCTGGTTTCATTGATCTGTTCTGTTTTTTCTTTTTTGTTTTTTGTTTTGTTTTTTAGTTTCTACTTCATTTCTGCTCTAATCATAATTATTTCCTTTCTTCTACTGGTTTGGGGTTTTGTTTGTTGTTCTTTTTTAGCTCCTTTGGGTGTAAGATTAGGTTGCTTATTTGAGAATTTTCTTGCTTCTTGAGGTAGGCCCATATTGCTATATACTTCCCTCTTTGAACACCTTTTGCTGCATCCCAAAGATTTTGGACCATTGTGTTTTCATTGTAATTTGTCTCCATGTATTTTTAAATGTTCTCTTTCATTTCTTGGTTGACCCTTTCAGTGTTGCATAGCATGTTATTTAACCTCCATGTATTTGTACTCTTTCCAGATGTGTGTGAGGGGATGCAGGGGTTGATTTCTAGTTTCATAGTGTTGTGGTTGGAAAACATGCATGGTATGATTTCAATCTTCTTTAATTTGTTGAGACTTGTTTTGTGGTCTAATATGTGATCTATTCTGGAGAATGTTCCATGTGCACTTGAAAAGAATGTGCATTTGCTATTTTAGAATGGAATGTTCTGAATATATCTGTTAGGTTCATCTGGTCCAATATGTAATTCAAAGCCACTGTTTCCTTGTGGATTTTCTGTTTGGATGATCTATCCATTGATGTAAGTGGGGTCTTAAAGTCCCCTACTATTATTGTATTACTATTACTTCCTTTATGTTTGCAGTTATTTTCTTTTTGTTCTTTATTTTTTTTAAGATTTTATTTATTTATTTGTCAGAGAGAGAGAGAGAGAGAGCACAGGCAGGGGTAGTGGCAGGCAGAGGGAGAGGGAGAAGCAGGCTCCCCGCTGAGCAAGGAGCCCGATACAGGACTCAACCCCAGGACCCTGGGATCATGACCTGAGCCAAAGGCAGATGCTTAACCAACTGAGCCACCCAGGCATCCTGTTTTTGTTCTTTATTTAATTCATCCTATGCACGCGCATGCGCATACACACATACACACACACACACACACTGATATTCTATGCTCTATTATTTTAAATTTCCTGATCATTTTATCATGTGTATTAATCAATTAGGTCTGCCATAACAAAACACCACAGACTTGGTTTATAAACCACAAGAATTTATTTTCTTACATTTCTGTAAACTAAAAGTCTAAGATCAAGGAGCCATCAGGGTTAGTTTCTGGTGAGGCCTTCTTCCCTGCTTGTAGACAGCTTGCTTGCTCATTATCTTCACATAGCATTTTCTCTATGCAGAAGCAGAGAGAAAAAGAGAGATCTCTGGTCTCTCTTCCTCTTCTAAGGGCACCAGCTTTATCAGATTAGGGCCCCACCTTTGTGACCTCATTTAACATTAATTACCCCCTTAAGGTCCCTATCTCCAAATACAGGCACATTGGGTGTTAGGGCTTCAACATATGAATGTGAGGTGGACACAGTTCACACTATAACATCATATATGCTTGATTTATAAAAATGTAAAAATAATCCATTATTTTCTTCCTCCTGAACAGGACAAAGACCTTAGGACATTTCAACTACACCATCCCTTCCTATTTACGTGTGACTGTTTTCTAATTTTTTAGTTCTAGTCTATCATTCTCCTATAAACTATATAATTTCATTTTTTAAATCAATGCTTTATAGGACTATGTACCTATTTACTAGTATCTTTGCTCACCATTGTTTCTTGCTTCCTAGACATTCTATCTGGGGTGATGCTCCTTCTGCTTGAATATATCTTTTGAATGTACTTCAGAGAGTACCTTTTGGTTGTAAACTTTCAGTTTTGTTTTATATACAGATCTTTACAATTTCTGGAATATATTTTTGTGGTTATAGATTTCTAGATTGACCATTATTTTTTCTTTGCACATTGAGATGTAATTATACCATTTTTTTTACTTTTTTTGCTGTTGAGATCTTTAAGCTAGTTGTCATTCACATTACCATTCCTTTAATAAACAGTCCTTTCTCTTTGGTTACTTTAAAGATACATGTGTGTCTATGTGCATGTATGTATGTTGAATCTTTCCCAATAATCCTTGAGAATTCTCAGCCATTATTTTCTCTGGTCTCCGGTTAAACACGTTAAACTTTCTCATTCTGTCTTCCAGGCTTTTTAATATCTCTTTATTTTCCTTCTGTATCTTGCTTTATCTTCCTTCTGTATCTTGCTGTACTACATTATGAATACCTTCAGATCTATCTCCTAGTTCATTAATTCTCCTTTTGGCTATGTCTGTTTTGTTGTTTAACCCATTTACTGAGTTTCTACATTCAGTTATTTAGGTTTTAATTTCTATAAGTTCTGTTTGTCTCTCTTTAAGATTTCCTTGGTGATTTTTATAGTCTCTTTCTCTTTACTTATATTTCCCATCTCTTCTGTTAATTTTGTTAATCATAAATTAATTTACTTATATGTCTAATAACTCTAGTGGCTGAAGTCCTGTAGATCTCTTTGGCCTGTTTTGTTTTCTGCTGGTTCTCATTTTTGTTGCCTTATTTGTGTGTATGTGTTGGGGGGGTGTTTTGTGCTTTTTTTTTGTCTTTTTCAATTTTTTATTTAAATTCCAGTTAACATACAGTGTAATATTAGTTTCAGGTGTAGAATTTAGTGATTCACCACTTACATACAACACCCAGTGCTCATCACAAGTGCTCTCCTTAATCCCCATCACCTATTTAACCCATCCCCGCACCCACCTTCCCTCCAGTAACCCTCAATTTGTCTTCTATAGTTAAGAGTCTGTTTTCTGGTTTGCCTCTCTTTTTTTCCCCTCTATGTTCATCTGCTTTATTTCTTAAGTTCCACATATAAGTGAAATCATATGGTATTTGTCTTTGACTGACTTATATTGCTTAGCATAATATTCTCTAGCTCAATCTATGTTATTGCAAATGGCAAGATTTCATTCTTTTTTATGGTTGAGTAATATTCCTGTGTGTGTGTGTGTGTATCACATCTTCTTTATCCATTCATCAGTTGATGGACATTGAGCATTGGGCTCTTTTCAAAATAGTTTGGCTATTGTTGATAATTCTGCTATAAACATTGGGATGCATGTATCCCTTTGAATCAGTATTTTTATATCCCTTGGATAAATACCTAGTAGTGCAACTGCTGGATCCTAGGGTAGTTCTATTTTTAACTTTTTGAGGAAGCTCCATACTGTTTTCCAGAGTGGCCGCACCAGTTTGCACTCCCATGAACAGTGTAAGAAGGTCCCCCTCTCTCTTCATCCTTGCCAACATCTGTTGTTTCCTGTGCTGTTAATTTTAGCCATTCTGACAGGTGTGATATCTCAGTGTGGTTTTGATTTGTATTTCCCTGATGATGAGTGATGTTGATCATCTTTTCATGTGTCTGTTAGCCATCCGTATGTCTTCTTTGGAAAATGTCTATTCATGTCTTCTGCCCATTTTTAAAAAAAATTTATTTATTTATTTGAGAGAGAGAATGAGATAGAGAGAGCATGAGAGGGGGGAGGGTCAGAGGGAGAAGCAGACTCTCTGCTGAGCAGGGAGCCCGATGTGGGACTCGATCCCAGGACTCCAGGATCATGACCTGAGCCGAAGGCAGTCGCTTAACCAACTGAGCCACCCAGGTGCCCCATCTTCTGCCCATTTTTAAGCTGAATTATTTGTTTTTTGGGTGTTGAGTTTTATAAGTATTGAAATGCTAGTTTTCCTTGAAACTTCTCTGGGAACTCCTTAAGTCCTGAGTTGCAGCTGCATGGAAGAGTTTTTGTATTATTGTTTTTATTTTAACAAACAGGTAACACCAATTTAGGCTAAAAGTGCTCATGATTAGGAGGTTCCAGGCTACATTATGTTTTCCCTTAAGTCAGCATTATAGTTCCTTGCTGTCTACTTTTGCAAAGGATCCCAGCTTTTTGAGTGTTTTCCTATATAATTTCCCATAGAGGATGGGCCTTAGGCATTATCTGCCATACCCAGCTCTTTCTGCAAAAGAAAAAAATGAAATCCTCAGATCAAAAAGCTGCCCATCACTCACTTAAGATTCCCACTTCCACTTTTTTGAGGGTCAAGGCAAATTCTTTACTTTTGTATTGTTTTGTGATACAGTTTTAATGTTCTTTTTAAATATTTTAAATAGCATTTTATTTAACAGGAAATCTGATTTGTCATGTGGCTGAAAAGAAAAATCAACTATATTATTTATATATTATGTCAGTCATATTTACTGCTATAGAAAGAAAAAGATTTTTTCCAATACATACATATTTTTATTTTTGGCTATTCACAAATAAATTACAAAGGAAACTTCTAAATATTTAACATTTAGGATAATAACATTTTATAAAATAAATCTTGGATTTAATTATGATTTTCAATATTGCTGAAAAAATAGAATTTTTATAGAGTCCTCAGGCCTTAAGTGCTGAATTTTAAATATCTTTCTATTCATCATACTATTACTACATAAACAAATATTCTAATTCACAATATGCAACATAATTCATTATTAACTACAGTGGCTATAAATCATATTTCCAGGAGTCTTATTGATAACTTCAATTTTGTTACCAACTGCTCTGAGTTGTTCAGATTATAACAGATCAGATCCTTACCAGATCTTCATGAAGAGTTTGTATCAGGAGTAGGAGAAGGATCTCCTCTCATATTTTCTTGCTGTTCACTTATGTATTATCTTTATTGTGGGCTTTCTTTACATAAATAATTTCCTATAGAAATCATTTAAAGCCACATGCATGTCATGAAAGGGCTGTTTTAATTAAAACTAGAAAGCATAATCTGTTATCCACTTAACCAAGCACATGTAAACTCAATATGCTGAGAGCAAACAAAGGAGACAGGGCCCCACTGTCATTCCCTCCTCACACTATGGAGATTTTACTCTCCCCCACCATCTTTCACCTAGATCATCCACCAATGTATGGACCATGAAGGGATCAAGGTCAATCTGTGCAATAATTATTAGTTAAGATTCATTTATTTATCTTTTAATGTAAAAAGAGAAATATTGCATCTTCTAATAAAATGCCAGATTGAATAAGCCCATTTACCTTCACTCTGTCCTAAATCTCCACCAAAACAAGAACAAATAGACCTTTTAAGTCATAAGACAAAATTATATAAATGTCAGGAGAAGAGATGACAGCAAAATCATTTTGGAAGCTGGAAAGTAAAAGGATAGGTAGGAAATGACTCAGTTATCTCATAAAAGTGGAATCCTAAATCAACAGTGAAGAAAGACAATAAACAATGCAGGTTACATAGCAGCAGCCTTCAAAGTTTTTTAAAATGTTGAAAATCAGGGAGTAAGTAAGAAATTGCTTATGAAAAGAGTTGAAATCCCAAATTTTTCCTCAACTCTACATAGAGGCAGCTGCTGCTTCTCCACCAAACAGAAGTATCATCTTTAGACTGGTAAAGCAGAGGGTTAGGAGAACCAGACACAATTCAGGTCACAGAAAGGTTTCACAATGAAAATAGGGGCGTTTGTGAGGCAGTTTATCTCTGGATGGTGAGAACCTTCCCTTTTACTCAACTGGTCCCAGGAGCCAGGCCTCTACCCTCCAGGTGTCAGCAGGCAGGAGACCAGGAGGGCCTTCCCTGGAGAATGTAATCAACACAAAGGTGAAAATGTATACTATTGGGTTTTCTCAGAAAAAGAAGAGGCCCACTCAGATGATACTGCAGTGAAGCCCACAGTCAACAACAACTCCCAAAGCACATGTACAGAGCTTCCAAACAGCTTTTCACTGTCTTAAATATGAACAAACACGAGAAAGTTCTAGATATCTGAAGATAACCTCGGGCATGAAAGAGAGTTCCAAAGAAACAAAAAGGGAGCAGAAAGTTGCAGGAAACAGAGACTATGCAAAAAGAAGAAAACACAAGAAAATAAACTATCATTAATATAGTCAGAGAAGCAAACAAAGGAATTGCATTCATGGAATATGAATGGTATCCTTTTTTCCCACAACATAGATATGTTTATTGTTTTATTTTTGCTTCTTATTTACAAATGTAGCATACGATATATGCTGTCTTGCACTTCCTTTCTTTAATTTTCATTTTTTAGTAAATTTATACCCACTTTACCTATTTATCTGACTCCCTAACCCCCTACCTCTGGCAACTACCAATCTGTTCTCTGCATCTATGAGCTTGTTCTTTTTTTTTTTTTTTTTTTGTATTTGTGGGTTTTTTTTTTTTTTAAGATTCCACTTGTAAAAGAGATCATATAATATTTGTCTTTCTCTGACTTATTTCACCTAGCACAATGCCCTTGAGTTCTATCTGTTTTGTCACAAATGGCAAGATTTTATTCATTTATTATGGGTGAGTAATATTCCACTGTGTCCATATACCACAATTTCTTTATCCATTTATCCATCAATGGACACTAAGGTAGTTTCAATATCATTGCTATTGTAAATAATGTTGCAGTGAACATAAGCATGCATATTTCTTTTTGAGTTAGTGATTTCATTTTCTTTTGATAAATACCCCAATATAGAATTGCTACTTTACATTGCAGTTCTATTTTAATTTTTTGAGGAACTTCCATACTGTTTTCCATTGTGGCTACACCAATTTACATTCCCACCAACAGTGCACAAGGGTTCCCTTTTTTCCACATCCTCACCAACATTTATTATTTCTTGTCCTTTTGATAATAGTTATACTAAGAGGTATGAGGTGATAGCTCATTGTGGTTTTAATTTGTATTTCCCTGATGATTAATGATGTTGAGCATCTTTTCATGTGCCTGCTGGCCATTTATATGTCTTCTTTGGGAAAAAGTCTGTTCAGACCTTCTGCCCATTTTTAAATTAAATTGTTTGGGTTTTTTGCTATGGAGCTGTTTGAGTTCTTTATATATTTTTGGATATTAGCCTTTTATCAGAAATATGATTTGAAAATATTTTCTCTCATTTAGTAGGTTGTCTTTTCATTTTGTTGATGGTTTCCTTTGCTGTGCAGAAGCTTTTTAATATGATGTGGCCCCACTTGTTTATTTTTGCTTTTGTTGCTTTTGCTTTTGGTGTCAGATTCAAAAAATCATCAGCAAGACCTATGTCAAAGGACTAACCATCTATGTTTTCTTCTAGGAGTTTCATGGTTTCATGTGATATGTTCAAGTCTTTAACCCATTTTGAGTTAATTTTTGTGTATGCTGTAAGATTGTGGTAAAACTTCATTGTTTTGCATGTGGGTGGCCAGTTTTTCCAATACCATTTATTGAAGAAGCTGTCCTTTTTCCATTGTATACTATTGGTTCCTTTGCCATAAATTAATTGACTATATCTATGGGGATTTGTTTTGGGGCTCTCTATTCTGTCCCATTGATCTATGTGTCTATTTTTATGCAAATGGCATACTATTTTAATTCCGGTAGATTTTAAATACAGTTTTAAATCAGGCAGCATGATGCCTCAACCTTTGTTCTTCTTTCTCAAGATTGCTTTGGCTATTCAGAGTTGGTTTTGGTTTTTTTTTTGTGGTTCCATACAAATTTTAGGATTGTTTGCTCTATTTTTGTGAAAAATGCCATTGAAATTTTGATATTGAATTTGCATCATATCTGTAGATTGCTTTGGGTAGTTTGGGTACTATAGATTGCTTTTGAGTAATATCAATTTTAACAGTATTGATTCTTCTAATTCACAAGCATGGAATATCTTTCCATCTATTTGTATCTTCTTCAATTTCTTTCATTAATGTCTTACAGTTTTCAATATATAGGTCTTTCACATCCTTGGTTAAATTTATTTCTAGATATTTTTTTTTGGTGCAATTATAAATGAGGTAGTTTTCTTTGTTTCTCTTTTCTGACATTTTAGTGTATAGAAATGCAACAGATTTTTGCATATGGATTTTGTATCCTGCAACATTACTGAATTTTTTTTATTAGTTCTAACAGTTTTCTGATGAAGTCTCTAGGGTTTTCTATATATAATACCATTTCACCTACAAATAGTGACAGTTTTACTTCTTCTTTTCCAATTTGGATGCCTTTTTTTTTTTTTTCTTGCCTAATTGTTCTAGCTAGGACTTCCAATACTGTGTTCAATAGAAGTGGTGAGAGTGGGCATCCTTGTTTTATTCCTGATCTTGGGAGAAAGACTTTAAGCTTTTCACGATTGAGTATGATGTTAGCCATGGGCTTGTCATATAATGCCTTTTTTATGTTGAGGTATATTTCCTCTGTACCCACTTTATCATAAATGGATGTTGAATTTTGTTAAGCACTTTTTCTACATTTATTCCTATAATCATATTATTTTTTACTTCATTTTGTTAATGAGGTGTATCACATCAACAATCTGCAGATGTTGAATCATCCTTGAAACTCTGGAATAAATTTCACTTAATAATGATGTATGATCCTTTTAATGGGGTATTCTCGAATTTGGTTTGCTACAATTTTGTTGAGGAGTTTTGCATCTATGTTCATCAGGGATAGTAATGTGTAATTATTTTTTTGTAATGTCCTTGAATGGTCTTGATATTAGGGTAACTACACTGGCCTCATAAAATGAGTTTGGAGGAGTCTCTCCTCTTCTATTTTTTGGAAGTTTGAGAAAGATTGGTATTAATTATTCTTTGAATATTTGCTAGAATTCACCAATGAAGCCATCTAGTCCTGGATTTTTTTTTGTTGAGAGATTTTGGATTACTGATTCAGTCTCTTTACTAGTAATGTGTTCACATTTTCTATTTCATCATGATTCAGAATTGGTACAATGTATGTCTCTAGGAATTTATCCTTGAATGGTTTTCTTTAAAGGAGGAACAAGAAGACAAAAACTACAATATGAATGTAAATAAAATATAAAATAAATATGTAAAATGTAATAAAAAGATATAAGAATATATCATAAATGGGAAATTTAGAAAAAATGGGAAGAAACAAGATAAGAGAATAATAGGAAATTCCAGAAAAAGAGTGGAGAAAACTGAGGAGACTACATCAAAAATTGAAGAAAATTTCCATAGTGGAAGAATATAATCCCACTGGGTGCCAGCCAAGAGATGAAACACACATTGAGAAGGTTATTAATAGTTCAGAATATTATGAGAAAAGAGAAAATCCTAAAAGTTTTCAGAAAATGGGAAAAACTGATTCATTAAAAAGGATAAAAAGTAAGAATAGCTGAAGACTTCTCTACAGCAACACTGGAAACTCAAACAATCGGAAAAAAAAATGCCTTCAACATTCTGCATAACATTTATTTTCAATCTTGAAATCAATATCCAGTCAAACTATCAGTGAAGTGAGAAGATAGACTAAAGTCAAGGTAGATCTTTGTGGGTCTAGAGAGAAAAATGACTAGAGTTAAGACAAGTTAGGAAGGCCTTGGAAGAGGTGCTCTAAGATTGTGAAGTTGGTAGAATATTTGATGTAGATTAAGTATCTTATCATTTGATTGTTCTGAGAGAAGATTTAAACAACCACAGAATAGTTTGGAGCCATTTAGTGGTTATTTAGAAAATTAAGCAAAACTTGGGAAACTAAGTAAGCAAGGAGGGGTAGAGAAGGAGTACAAAACAGGAAAAGTAGTATAGATCATATTCCTCAGATGTTCATGGATCTCAACTCTAGACAACATTCTGAATGTTGAACTCTTCTCTAAGTAAAATTATCATGTAGCCATAATGGGAGGATGATCGGGACATGGAAAGTCCTGAGTGTGTTCAGTGGTCAAGTCTATGAAAGAAAGCCTAATTCTCATCATCTAACATAGTAGAAATTTAATTATAATGCCTACAAATGAGAAATCAATATATGATGTCATATATTGATCTTATGCAAATAAGTATCCAAAAAGAGCTAAAAGATTTTAAACTGGCTGCCTTAGGCAAGCAGAAAATGATTAGCCAGAACTAATATTTTGTACAATTAGCCTTGCATAATTATTTAAATATAAATAGAAACCCTAACATTTTCATACCACTCTCACCCCAGTGAATTATTTTGTACATAATTGGAGACCACTGGTTTAGCTCATGCTGGTTCATGTATGCATTTTTAGTAACCAAGATTGCAAATGTTCAATATGCCCCTGGAATCTGCAGTCACAGCCACCAGGTGGCGATAGTGAGTTATATCTGGACCTGCAAGATTTCTGTTCTGAAATCCCTTGAGCACCACCAGTGTGATGATGTCATGGGATTCTGCATTTGATCACGTCCTAGACAAAATTCATCAGTCGCTTGGAAGAATTTGTGGAAGGCATATCCACAAGGTCTTAGATGTCATGTATTTGTGTGAAATAACAAGCATAGAATTGGGATTGAATAAAAACAATAGGTTATAATTGCTGTGTTAAAAGCAATATGAAATGTAATCAAGTGTAAAGTCTTAGATGTAGGCTTAAAAACACATAAATAAAAAGTGTTCTGGAAGGTAAAATGGTACAAAGGTAACCACTGACTGGAAACTCAGATACATGGATTCTGGTTTCAGCTCTACAGTGACCAGCTAGGTCACATTTGAGACTCATTTTGGTCTCCTGAAAAATGAGGTCTTTGTTCCACATTAATTTCTAAATACTTGCCTGCACTAAGAGTCCACAATTCTTTTATATATTGGAAAAACCTTTTTATGATTGTGGAAGTTACAAAAAGTATCAAGAGGACAAAAGATAGCCCCAATCCCATTGTTAATATTGTTAATATTTTGACATATTTCATTTTAGTCTATTCCTGGGTACTATATGTATGTGGATATATTTTTATTATAAAAATTTCATCATTCTGTGTATTTAATTTCACATAAGTCCCCCATCGTGAAACATTATAAAACAAGCACTTTCCCATTCAATGTGTCCATGGCAGTGTCCTTCAGTCACCTCAGCATGGGACGTTCCCTCTGGCCGTGTCATCCCCGACTGTCTCCAGCTTCACCCCTCAGATGCTTTGCTTTTCCTCCCTTCTTTGCATAGGAATCTTTTTTTCTCTCCTAAACTCTTAGGAGAAAGTGCACCACACACACACACCAAATTCCTCCTCCACCTATGAGAAATGTAGTGCTTACTTTGTTGTCCTGATATCTGCAAACACATGCTCATAGCTTTCTATTCCAAATTCCTTTTGGACCAGGGTCAAATCCCTTGGTCTCAGGTTGAAACCACTGTCTTAGGCAAAAGGCTAATCTGCTGAGGATCCTCCCTTCCTTTATTTTTGTAGTTTCTGTACTAATAGTTGGCTCAATTAATGGTTCATCTCAGCCTTTCTTAAGAGCTCTATTTTTCTGCCCATTGACCTTCACTACTGTCTCTCTGGTCTTCCATCTTTACCCCTTACTACCACACCATCTCTTCAATCAGCCCGGCAATCACATGCCCTAAGCAAACAAAACAATAGAGCTGACTGCGAGGGGTTCATGTTTACTGGCTAGATAACACAAGTGTTGTACCCCATCCCATCTCCCAACACCTGCATTTAACCCTTAACATGTATTATATTAGCATTACAATTTACTGCAGAATTTAAATTTACTTTGAATTTTTAATGCGTTTCTAAAATTGTCTGTGATATTTCACCTAATGAATGTTTTAAAGGTTTATACATAGGAAAAAGTATGGGAAATCCATAAAGGGTAAAGCATGGCAAATCTATTAGTACTTTCCTATTTTGATTTTTAAATTTTGTATCTACCCATGCATTTTAATCATTATGTTTTATATACACATATATACATCTATATATGCATATATTTGCAGTTAAGAAGGTTTTAATGTGGCAATGAGAACTGTGTAAACACTACATCTTTAAGTTTCCATTCTTATTAATATCCCATTAATTATTCTATCCCAATATTAATATTCCATTCTAATTAATATCCAAATTATATATCACTTTCTGGTTTCTGTTTGGTCTTTTCTATTTTAAAATAGTTAATATTTTAGCCCTAAATTTCAGTTGCAACTTTACACTACTATAAGAAATTTTAAACTTATTTTGCTATTTTATTTACATACCATTTGTTTTTCAAGTTTTCAGTGGAAACCATTATCATGGAAAATATGAAACATTGAAATATTAGACAAAGGAGACATTTATAAATTAATTTATTTTTGGTGAAGAGTAGATAGCCCAGGGGGCTAACTTTTGAATTAATTAGAAAGTAAAAAGCAGGGTGCCTGGGTGGCTCAGTCATTAAGCGTCTGCCTTCGGCTCAGGTCATGATCCCAGGGTCCTGGGATGGAACCCCGCATCGGGCTCCCTGCTTGGTGGGAAGCCTGCTTCTCCCTCTCCCTCTGCCTGCCGCTCCCCCTGCTTGTGCTCTCGCGCGCTCTCTCTCTCTGACAAATAAATAAACAAAATCTTTAAAAAAAAAAAGGAAAAAACAACTTTATCTCTTAAAAAAAAAAGTAAAAGGCAAATTACAATCCAATGCACCTGACCCTACCATGCTAAGTCATTCCCACATCCATGATGATTTCCAATGAGTCTGGGAGAATTGTGTGTTTTTAGAATAATTGGCCTTCCCATGATTTCTCAAAAAGATCTCTCAGTGCATATATCACAGGCAGCATGCCTATCTGTATGAAACAGGGCGATTCTTCTATTTGTATATTTTTAAAATATATCTGTATTCTTTTAAAGGCTGCAATGTGTAGAAAGGTCTGAAACAGGCAAGAATTGATACATGGAGACCCATAAGGAGGCTATTACAATAACCCAAACCAGAGGTAATGGAGACGAACACGGAAGAGTCCAGACATGTTTAAGTAGATAAAATTGACACAGTTTGGTGGGAAGGAAGAGACTGTTTTCAGGGGGGACAAGCAATATAGTATAGTGGCTGAGTGTATGAATTCTAAAGCAAGACCACATGCCTTCAAAATCCAAGTCTGCCGTTTCCAGACTCTGTGACCTCGGGCAAGTCCCTTAACTTTACTCTGTCTCGTGTCTTCATGTGTAAAATGTGATAAATACAGTGCTAACCTCTCTGTATTGTAAGAATAACATCGATTAAACTGTTTAATTTTAATTTAGAACAGTGTTTATTATATACTAAGCACACTGTAAGTGTTTGTAATTATAATGATAATAATGCTATTAGCTTATATAGGTAATCCCGAAGAAGAATTACATTTGAGGAAGGAAATAGTGGGTTTGGTCTTGAACATTTTGGGACTGGAGTTTCACTTAACACATTCAAATTATGTTAAACAGCTAATTGGATATATAGGCCTAAAAGGAGAAATCTGGGCTGAAGACCAGAATCGGTGATATGGTGTATCTCTATTCATTAGTGAAAATATATGAGATTTCCTAAGGATAAATGTTACGGTGAAAAGAGACAGGTGCCCATGACAAAGTTTCAAGAAATTCCAGGTTTTTTTTGTTTTTTTTTTTTTAAAGATTTTATTTATTTATTTGAGAGAGAGAGACAGAGAGAGAGAGCACATAAGAGGGGGGAGGGTCAGAGGGAGAAGCAGGCTCCTCGCTGAGCAGGGAGCCCGATGCGGGACTCGATCCTGGGACTCCAGGATCATGACCTGAGCCGAAGGCAGTCGCTTAACCAACTGAGCCACCCAGGCGCCCAAGAAATTCCAGTTTTAAGGAAGGATAAAGGAAAATGAATTGGCAAGGGAGATAGAGAAACAAGCAGAGATGTAGGAGAAAAACTACAAGAATGAGATATCACAGAAGCCCCAAGAAGAGTTTTCCAGCAGGAACAAGTGATTAACTCTTTTGGGTACTGTCAAGAGGTCTACAAAACTGAGACTAAAAAGTATCTTGGGTTGGGGTTTAGTAATACACAGGTTATTGATAATCATAGCAAGTGCCGTTGGGGTGGAGTGAAGGGACAGAAGTCAGGTTGGAGTGGTTAAAGGAATGGAGTCAGTGAATGTAGACAACTCTTTTGAGTAGTTTGGCTGTGAAAATGGCAGTGAGGTAGGGCAGTAGTTTAATTGAGAAGAAGGTAAATAAGGCCACCTTTTTTCCTTTTGTAAAGATGACTTGAAAATGATTAAATGTTGGTGGCACGGAAGCCAAATATCAAGCAAAGGACCACATGATGTGTAAACTTTTTTCTTGTTGAACAGAACTCAGGCACAGGAACCAAATATCGAACAGAGAGGGACCACATGATGTGTAAACTTATGTGCTTGTGTATTGCTTACTCTTCTACCATTGGTGGACTGACAACCATCACCGGCACTTCTACCAACTTGATCTTCTCTGAGCATTTCAATATGTAAGTAAAGTTATTGGATTGTTGATTTAATAAATAGGCAGCACGTGACTTACAAGGGTTATTCTTAACTGATTCAGAAAATTCAGGAATGGAAATTGCTATACTGAGCTAATTCTCTTTTGTTTTTCATCAGGACATCTATAGGTCTAGAGACCTTCCCTTCTACTAGGAGTTAAATATGGAGGACATAGTGAATTAACAGGTGCCTAAAGATTCCCCAAGTCAGCTCAGAAGAGGTAACTCCTGGCTGACCATTCTGATCAAATGGGGAAAACATATCTCATTACAAATAATACTGCAAACGATAGTTAACTGAAGTGAATAGGGATTACTTGCATAGGAAAATCTATGTGGGGTTTGGGAACTAGCATTTGAACTTAAAAGATGAGTGGTGCACAAAGGTGCTAATTACAGAAGTCTGCCTAGAATTCAAAAAGATTTGAAGGATTGGGCAATTGCAAGAAATGGCAGTAATAAAGTATTCTAAGAAAGATACATGACTCTAAATATAAGTTTGCAACTGTGATGTTAATCCATTGGAGAACATGGGGAATCTGTGGGTAGAGTCAGATAACTTGGGTTAAAAATTCCACAATTTTGTGAATTTGAACAATAAAAAGTACATTACTCTCCCAAGACTTAAATTTTTCATATCTAAAATAATCACAGTTCAGATGATTATTGTGAGAATTAAATGAAGTAAACTATGTAAAAATATTTGACACTATTTATGAGAGCTCTTGTAAGAACTATTGAAACAATAGTTTGAAAGCCCATGTTTTTACGTGAGGGCTCAAACTGATTCTACACCTGAGATGTATTTTCAAGTACTAGTAGGACAGATCATTGTCGGAGTTCCAGCAGTGTGGGCAGCATTAAGGATGCCCTGGAACAGGATTTACGTCTTTTCACAGAAAAATTAGGGCTCAGAATCAGGAAAACTACATTCTTCAAAGCAGATTCACAGATTTTATGAACTTTCTGAAATTATTTGCAAAATGTTATGCATGCATAGCTTTTTCAAGAAATGTCTCACTCAAAAAATGTCACACTCCATTCTAAAAAGAACAAGAACTGTGTGCAAAGAACAGTGAGTGGTATAGAGGTTTAGGACAATCTAACACAGACCGCCATGTTTATTGATTATTTCTATGATTACACGTCAATCCTGTATTCTCCAACAGTCAACTTAGAAAGGAACCTTAAAAAGGCATCTGGGGGCACCTGGGTGGCTCAGTAGTTAAGTTTCTGCCTTCGGCTCAGGTCATGATCCCACGGTCCTGGGATCGAGCCTCCCCCCACCCCGCCACGTCGGGCTCCCTGCTCAGCCAGAAGCCTGCTTCTCCCTCTCCCACTCCCCCTGCTTGTGTCCCTCTCTCGCTGTGTCTTGTCATATAAATAAATAAAATCTTTTTTAAAAAAGGCATCTGGTTTATAAGTGGGAGATTTCTGAAATTCACTGTGTCAGAAAGGATGTATCCAATGTATCTCCTAATTCAAGACAGGAAATGTACCTGACCTCTTTAAAAGCTAGACTCCTATCCTTTTTCATGAATTCCCCAAGGAAAGAGACTCCACATTTTGGTCTTCTCGGTAAATCTTTTTCTAAAATTTATACCAAAATTTTATTGTTTTATTCTTGGTGTTAGAGGACTCCTGGTTTCCACCATTCCCATGAGGTTGATGTTGTTAAAGTAATCCTTACTGAGTTTGTCCTTAGTCTGCAGTCTCGTACAATGTATCAACCAAAATTTCTTTCTTTAACTGTTCCCTTGACTCTTTGGATGCAGTAATCCATTTGCAGTGACAGATTGGGAGCATTGTAGCACTTTAAGCAAAGTGTTTTAGTAACTATTTTCCCTAATTATCCTTTCTTCTAATTCTCCTATCATAGGAAATTGGCCAAATATTCTTTAAATTTAGAAAATGCTTAACATGTACTTTGAAATTTGGTAAAGTCTTTTCTTCAAAGGTTTGCTTTAACATTAGGAAACATTTGCTTTTACTATGCACAAACAGAAAGAAACTCAAAGTATCCCTTCTTGATAGAAAATACTAGAATAGAGGGGGAAAACAACCTTACGTGAAAAAAATATAATTGATGTTATTAAACAAGCCAGATATTTAACTCACTTTTTCTTAAATATTGGCCCTAAAAATACAACAGCATCTCAAAGCAACCATGGAATGAAATGCATTCAATTTCATTGGAAAAAGTGCCAAAAACTTAAAACTACAGGGGGAAAAAAAGATTTATATATTCTTTGTCCAGATGTTTGGACCTGGAGAGAAATTGCTCTTTATTTTCAAATATTCTACAATAATGCCACCTCTTCCTCTTGACACTGCTTGCCATCTTTTCTAAAGCAGTATCAACAGTCACTTTGTATAATTTCATTTTGGATCTTGCCCAGCTCCATGGGTGTATGAATCCTAAGAATCAATGATTTCGCACCATTGACATCTAGAGAAAGGTGCTATCTTACAAACAAACAATGGGAAGAAGAGAATGGATAACACATTTCAAAGCCTTTGTTTATCCATCTATCCACCTATCTATCATGTATAGATATAAATATATTTATATGTGTATATATATGTATATATAATGTCTTTTGTTCTCTTTTTTGCACAAAGAATGTAAGAACAGTGAATTCTGAGAAAGCTAAATTTTATTTGGTGCAAATAAAAACAAACATCCATTCACTCAGTCAAACATTTGTGGAGGACTAATGATGTGCACGGCACTGTTCTGAATTCTTTTGGAGAATGCAAAAAATAAAACTTGCCAGGAAGCTTTGAGATTCTATCTGGTTTTCTAGACAAAATATACATATGTGAAAATCATTAAAAATTTTTAAACAAAATAACGTTTGGTTTTTGACATGTAGGAGAGAAGTAAGGTGATATGTATTGAACTCTTTTTTTTTAAATTTTATTTTATTTTATTGTGTCATGTTAGTCACCTTACATTACATCATTAGTTTTTGATGTACTGTTCCGTGATTCATTGTTTTCGTATAACACCCGGTGCTCCGTGCAGTACGTGCCCTCTTTAATACCCATCACCAAAAATTTTAAATACATTTTAGTGCACACATATTCTTGCCGTGAAGGTGGCATATAAAGGTGAATAAAGCATAAGCTCTGGGCTTAAAATGCCTGTGTTGAAATCCCATCTCTTCCATTTACAAATTAGATGATCTTACTTACTCTCACAATGCGTAAACAGGTGTTTTGCATTATTTCATGAAGGCACTTTTGGTTTCTTGCATGACCTCCACAAGTTACAGAAAATGTTACAGGAAACATTAAATTGCCATTGCATTAGCTTTAAAGTTAAATTCAGGCAGGAAACTCAGCTGTACGAAGAGCTAAATTTTTTTAGAAAAAGTATTGTGAAACTCTAAATGTATTATAATTTATACTTCAAAATAATTCATAAGAAATATGTCCCAGTGTTGTCACAGTCTATAAAACACTCTTAACAGAGGAATAGCCTATTTTCATTGTAGTTTAGTAGAATTACATATTGAAGCACATAATGTATGTTGTATTTCAGTGTATATTATTTCTAATTTAGATGTGAATTTTTGGTTATTCATTAATACTATATCTCTTTGTGTATTATATAATAATGTATTTCCAAAAGTAAAAAAAAAATTTTTTTTGCTTACTTTAAAAAAAAAAAAAGATTACTTACTCTCTTTAGGCTTGTTACCTTGCAAGAAAATGGAATAATAATAAGGTTTCTGTCTTAGAGAGTTGTTTAAAGTTTTACAAAAAATAAATAGTACTTTAAAAAATACCTAGCA
The DNA here is from genome assembly GCF_011800145.1 of Mirounga leonina. Lineage (NCBI taxonomy): Eukaryota > Metazoa > Chordata > Mammalia > Carnivora > Phocidae > Mirounga > Mirounga leonina. The sequence continues at coordinate 63,291,664 of NW_023270451.1, read as the reverse complement.
CAGAGCGTATGCTCAATAAATGTTGGTTATTACCATTAGAGTTGAGAAAGTTGAAGTTCAGCCTAGCAGACTGAGGTCCAAACCATGGTCATTCAAACCCTAAGTCTGTCTCCCTAAAAGATTACCTCCCTAAAAACATTATTGAACATATCCTAAAAGAGGACTGTAGCTGTGTGTAGCACCCCTCGATCACTAGAGAAAACTTGTCTGTACAATATGGCCCAATTTAAAAGCGGTAAACACCGTACTTATGGAGAAAATGAATGAAAAAATTCATAAAATCAAAACACAAAAGGTTTGTAATAATTATTTTTTAGGGAGGCAGTAAAATAGTCTGGATTTTCTTTTCTTTTTCTTACTGTTTAGAATAGCAACGTGCAGATTGATTGCCATTCTACGAGTCTGGGGACAGGAAACCAATCAGGAGTCTGTTACCAAAGTGCTGACAAATTATAAGGGGCAGAACTAAGCTAGTTATGAAGTGATAGGATTTAGACTCAAGACACTGTACAGGCAGAAAGTGGTGAGCAATTAGGTGTGGGTATTTAAGGGCAATGAGGGGTTAGGGCAAGTCTGGGAATTTTTGCCAATATGGCTAGATGGTGATGCCATGAACTTCTTGGCTCACTGGAGAAATTAACAAATTTGATTTTAGATATATTAAAATGGCCTTCTAAGAGCCTACCCATGAGATTTTCAGTAGACATTTACAAATGCATTGTTGTAGTTAAAAATTTGAGGGCTATATGTATAAACACAGAAATTAGCATCTTGAATGTAGAAATGGTCAATGGGGACAAAAAAGTTGAAAGAATCAAAACATGGATAGACCTGTGGGAAATATTGACAAGAAAGAAGATGAGAAAAGTTCATCAAAGTAGGTAGAGAACCAGGAGCATGTGGTGTTTTGAAAGCTAAGTAAGACCATTTTCAAAACGGAGGATTAGTCAGGAACAAGCAGTGTGGCAGATGGGTCAAGTAGGATGATGGCTAAGAAAAGGCTTGGTTCTTATCAGTGTCCTCCAACAAAACACGTGGGAGACAGGGCAGAATTTAGACTGGAGAGAGTTTTAAGATGTGAGTAGTAGCGGGAAGGGGAAAGCCGCTAATTTAAATGATTCTTTCAAATTTGACAAAGCAAAGAAGAAAAGAACAAGCATGGTACAACCAGACGCAGAGAGTTCTCTTGGAACAAGGAAGATGTCAGGTTTGTTTTACACTCGGTAAGGAAACTGTAAAAGAGATGTGTGAAGTTTTGAAAAAGAGAGAGAAGAACATTGATTGGCAAGGTGTCAGGTAGAAGCAGAATGAAATTAGAAACAGGAGTAGAAGTGTTAGTCTTGGAAAAGAAGGACACGTCGTCCTGAGTAATAATGAGGAGCAAGTAGAGAAAAAGTGAAGATGGAGAAATTTTAGATCATGTATACAATTCCCTCATTTCACGGATGAGGAAACTGAGTCTCAGAGACTTTAAAGATTTATTTATTTTAGAGAGAGAGGGCACGAGTGGGAAGGGCAGGGGGAGAGGGAGAGCGAATCTGAAGCAGATTCTGCACTGAGCATGGAGCCCGATTGAGGGCTCCATCTCATGAGCGTGAGATCATGACATGAGCCCAAACCAAGAGCCGGTCACTGTACCAACTAGGTGCCCCAAGGCTCAGACACTTTAAGTGATGATCACCAGTCAGTGGAGGAACTGCCAGGTGAAGGCAGATGGCCTGAGTGCTAGTGCTCTTTCCACCCGACAGCCTCTCTGTCTCACAGACCATATGTGAGGGCGCCAATTTGGTAAAATTCTTAAAAAGCGAGTTTGCTGCCAGTAGCAAGAAGGACTACAGCAGTGTTCACATTCATGGGTTGCATTTTCTTTTTATAAAATGTAAGCATGCAAACATAACAAATGTCATTTGAAATCGTTGCAAAGCTAAGAGTGTGGCTAGTTAGACTGAATCATCCCCTTGTTGGCATGAGCTGATATATAGCTTGGAAGGTGATTTTCAGAATAATACTAAAAGATGGAGCTAATTATCTAACTCAACTATAAAGTACGAGATTTCTCACATTCTTAGTCTTTGAATCTAGCACCAGGGGTACCTAAATTCTGATTCATCTGTGATTAATTGGTCATTAGCCTTAACTAATCCTTAGAATAGGACATTCTGGAAATATTTTTTGTTCTACCCACCTCCTGTTACAACCTTACAGGTTTGTTAGATTTTTATCGTCTCCTCCATTAGGTAAATCCTGCTTGATCAGTGCTCTCTACCTGACCCTTATTCCATTCTGCTCCACTGATGATACTCTAGTCATCACCCCATCTCCTCCTTTCCTGACAATGCTGTTAATAAATACCACCCTGCAATTAACCCATTTCTTCTTACTCTGGTTCTTGAAACCTGCCAACTCTGTCAACTTCTTTCTGTACTTGAGCGGATGCTGTTTCATCTGAAACTCTGTTCAGTTACTCCTATACCACCATTCCCATCTCCTCTTATCGTAAACTATATTCACATTTCTATAAACCTGTCTCATCCACACTCATGCAGGCCGTCACCCCTGATGATTTGCAATCTTGTAGAGTCTGCATGAATCATTGTCTAATTCTTTTAGCACACCAGGGGCACAGGTCGATGATCAATAAACACTGGCTGAGATGAACTGTACAAGACATAAATGAAGTGCTTATTGTTCTTGGGAACCATCTAAATAACTAAATAATCTTTTGATATTAAAATTATGCTATTAAGGGAAATATTATTAGAGACAATTACTGCTTTCATAGCAGAGTAGTTTTGGTGCATCAATATTATTTAACAGAATAGCTATTAGTTAAACCCAAAAAACAAATCTACCAAATTAAAATGAAAGATTATCACAAGTAGTATTTCATAACTTGCCAATTATCAAAGTATATTATTCAGCTTGTGGGTGTCAGCTGTGAAATATGTGGGTATACAAAGAGCATGGAAGAAAGTTTTATTATCAATAATTAGCACAGTCACTGTTACTAATTATGTGTTAAATTATAACTACTCTAGATTCACAAACTAAGAAATGGTAAAATGTGTTTATAGGTACCCTACATTCAAAGCCCACCATCCTAACCTTTCTTCTTGGCTAGTTACAGAGGGAGAAGGTAAACCAGTTACCTAGCAATAGCTACCTTCAAAAGTTACCACGATTTTCCTCTGGAGAGATGAGCAGTTCTATTTCTCAGAAATAATTTCTCTGGCAAATACTATAGAAGAAATTTGGGTACTGCCGAGTTTGGACTAGACATTGGCTCAAATTTCAGTCCTGCCATATATTAGCTTAACTTCTGTGAACATCAGTTCCTTCATCTACCAAATGGGGCGATACTAGAACGTATTATTGTGAAGATTAAATGGGATAATGCACGCGTGGCTCTTAGCAAGAGGGCCTGGCACATAGGAAATTGTCAGTAATGCTAGCTATTTTTGCTGCTGATTCTAGTTTTGCTATTGCTATTAGAAATACAAGCTTGGCTCATGAATAACAAGTAGTTAATATTTGAAAAGAAACGTCTGCAAATACACAAATACAAAACTGAAAAGTGGCTTTGACTCAGACATAATCAAAGCAGTCATTAATCAAGAGAACTATAATCCGTGTGGACACAGCTTATAGTGCTCTAAAGGCCAAAATTGGTTTCAAAGCTGTAAATTTCCACAACTACATCCATTCTTTTAAGGTGACTTCTGTGTTTTCCTTAGTATCAATGCTATCATCATTCTGTCATTGGGCATAAGAACTGTAACAAGACTATCTTCCTGAGCTTCAGTAATGACGGGCACACGTGCTTCAGGTCAAAGCATGTCTCTGTCATGGCGAAATCATTTCTGTAGTGTTCTAAAATGTCCTTATGACATCAAGTTTGTACCCTGGATTATGGATATTTTGCAATATACATTGAACTTTGTATTTTCACCTGGGGACCGGAGTTGAGGACACTGGGCTTTAAAAAGATGTATTTTAAACACTCCTTCTGGGGTAAAAATTCTGCTTGACTGTACAATCTGTGACCTTGAACAATCCATTTAACCTTCTGAAACTTAGTGTCTTCCTGTGTAAAATGGAAATATAATGCTTTCCTCACAGGATTTGTGTTAGCATTAAATGTGCTTAGCTCATCTGCTCAGTCCTAAACCTCTGCCTGACCTCTAAAACTCAGATGCCCCAGGGTGCACTCCCTGTTCCTCTTATCTCCATTTTCTCCCGAAAATTTCACACCCATTTCTGTGGTTTATAATATCACCAAATATTGGTAACTACCTATTTTATGTCTCTAACCTGCCCTCTGCTCTCAGTTCCAAACTCACTTACCTAACTGCCCATCCAGTGTGACCACTTGGGAACCTAAGGGACATCTCAAAAACACATGCCCCTTGCAGTGTTTTTGACCCACCACTCCCCTACCGGTCTGCCAACCTGTTCTTCCCTCCAACTTCATTTCAATAAACGGCACTTGTTCCCCATTTCTCCACATTTTGTCCCAAAAATATTTAAAGTCAATGGTCTTCTCTTCATCTTTACTGCTACCACTCTGACTTCAGCTAAAATCTACTCTACTTCCTACTCTATTCTACCCTATTCCTCTGCCAAACTTCTTTGTCTTCTAATAAATCTCCTTGTGTGTTTGTTTTATATTACTATTTTACAAATTACCATTAATTTAGTGGCTTAAAACAGGATGAATTTATGACCTCATAATTTCCATGGGTCAGGATTTCTAGGCCCAGGTTATCTGAGTCCCTTGCTTAGGATCTCACCGGGCTGAAATCAAGGTGGCAGCTGGGCCTCGAATTTCCACAGACAGTCAGTGCCCTATTCCAAGATCATTCAGGTTGTTGAATTCAGTTCCCTGTGTTTGAATTACCAAGATGCCCGTTTTATTGTTCATTTACTTGGCAGGGGGTTACCCTCAGCTTCTAGAGGCTACGCCTAGATCCTTGCCACATAGCCCCTTCCTCTGGCTATGTGAAAGCTCACTTCTTTAGGCCAGCAGGAAAGGCTGTCTCTTAAGGGTTCACCTGATTAGGTCTGACCCACCCAAGTCTCCCTTTTGAGTAACTCAGAGTCTATTAATGAGGACCTTGGTTACCGCTGCAAAATCCCTTCACTTTTTCCATAAAAGAACCTAATCACAGGAATGAAATCTCGCCATATTCACAAATTCTACCCACACAGAAGGAGAGAGAATTATACAAGAAATGTATACCAGGGGCAGAAATCTAGGGGGTCATCTTGGAATTCTGCCTATCACCCCTTGGCTTCCACTCTTGTTGCCTTCTATCCTAAGGATCCATCTAACCAGTATGTTTTATGTAAATCACAAATTTACATAGACTTTAAATTAGATCATGTCACTAACTTATTTCCTATGTTCTAATTACTCTTAATTGCATTTGTACTAAAATTCAAATTCCTTCTGATGGCCTACAAGTTTTTATATTATCTGACCCCTACTGGCTACTTCTTAGACTTTATTTCATGTCACTAACTTTAGCTCACTATCCACAAGCACACTGGCCTTCTGATCCTCAAACATTCTACACTTATTCCTACCCCAGGGCCTTTATACTTGCTATTTCCTCTGTCTGGAATGCTGTTTCCCAGTTATTTACATGACTGGCTCTTTCTTGCCATTTAGATCTCATTTCAAATATTACAGTCTTTAACCACACTATGTAAAATTTCTCCCCCCTAGTAACTTTCTACTATGTTATTTTGTTATATTTTCTGATTCTTGTTATGCTTACCTATTTACTGCCTGTGCTCCTCATTTAAATGTAAACTTTATGAGAACCTGGACTACATCCATCTAATTTACCACTCTATCTCCAATATCTAGAAGAGTGCCTGATACGTGGTAGACACCCAAAAATATACTGTTGGGTGAAAGAAAAGATTCCATCAGAATTAATTGGACTCAACATAGTTCCTGATGGAAGAATTCTATATTTACTTTAGGCAGATACTTGCAGTAACTTCACTTATACAGGGTATGAGGAAGTGGGGGGGAAAAATACCAGTGAAACTAATACCTCACAGTATGCCATTCATTCCATTATCATTTGAAATATGCACTGTAGATCTAAGTATAAAGGTTATGATCATGGAGGCCACTGTCCTGTGTGGTGTTCACTTCCTTACTAGTGAAAGAAACAAAAACAAAACAGAATTTAGCTTTTTCAGGCTTTCATTTTTCTTTTCTTTTTTTTTTTTTTTAAAGATTTTATTTATTTATTTGAGACAGAGAGAATGAGAGACAGAGAGCATGAGAGGGAGGAGGGTCAGAGGGAGAAGCAGACTCCCTGCCGAGCAGGGAGCCCGATGCGGGACTCAATCCCGGGACTCCAGGATCATGACCTGAGCCGAAGGCAGTCGCTTAACCAACTGAGCCACCCAGGTACCCCTGGCTTTCATTTTTCTAAATGGACTATCCCTCCAGGCAAAAATTCTAAGAAACCCCTCTTCAGTTAAACAAATTTTACAGGATTGGGTGGGGAGAACAGCACAGCCTGATTTCAAGGTATGAGCCATAGATGGTGAAAAATGAAATTGGGTTTAGGGTACTGTTTTGACCCTGCCTCTAGTAACATTTCTAAATGCCTTCAGGCTGAACAGAGTAACATAGGGCATCAACCTGTAATTCAAGTCAAATAAATTGATGGGAAATAAGCTTAAGCATTTCCTCCTTATTACATTTTCCAACCGAAGACAACAAACATTTTTTTTAAGTGAACAATTCTTAATAGAAGCTCATGGACATGATAAAGCATTTTTCCATTCATCAATTCTCTGTATTCCCAAGCACGACTTATTCATCATTTGTCATTTCTAATTGCATAATATGTAAGCTAAGCTTTGGATCTTTTTGTGGTAGATAATAATCATCCTCAACTTGCTAATGATAACTCTGGTATCCACAACAACTTCTTATAACCTCAAGGAAATTGTAGAAAACATTAGAAATCTAGAGTTTTAAAAGCCCATTATTGTTTTTTTTTTAAGTTTTTGTATTACTTAGCAACCATCCTAAAATAGAAGAAGAAACAATTTATAAAGTACAAAAATATAGCTTATGTTGATGCATGTAGCATGAGACATTTCGTTTATTTACATGACTTTTCTTTAATGGAAAATACAAAGTATGATTCAACTATAACAAGAATTTAAAAAGCTATCATTTCTATAAATTGCTTTATATTTTGTAATTTTAAAGGTAATTAAAATATGTTAATGGTGTTTTTATTGCTTCTGTATATTTTCTGTACTTTCCAAAGTTCCAGCTACATCTTTGTGTCATTGTGTCAAGAAAAAAATCAAGGACAATTGTTTCTCAAATTTCCTGTTTTCCCCTCTTCTGTCATAAAATAGATAACTGTATGAGAATTTATTTGAAACTTATACTACATTTGTTTTTTGTTTTTTTTAAAGATTTTATTTATTTATTTGACAGAGAGTGAGAGAGCACAAGCAGGGGGAGCAGCAAAGGGAGAGGGAGAAGCAGGCTCCCCGCGGAGCAGGGAGCCCGATGCGGGGCTCGATCCCAGGACCCTGGGATCATGACCTGAGTCGAAGGCAGATGCTTAACGACTGAGCCACCCAGGCGCCCCTCTTTTTTTTTTTTTTAAGATTTTATTTATTTATTTGACAGACAGAGACACAGCAAGAGAGGGAACACAAGCAGGGGGAGTGGGCGGGGGAGAAGCAGGCTCCCTGCTGAGCAGGGAGCCCGATGCAGGGCTCGATCCCAGGACCCTGGGACAGTGACCTGAGCCGAAGGCAGACGCTTAACGACTGAGCCACCCAGGTGCTGCAAAACTTAAACTACATTTTGAAAAAATAAATGTGAGGTTACCAAAGAAACCGTGCTTGTCTCTGACCATCCCCCCCTTTTTTTGTTATTGTTTTGTGATTATGTGGGCTAAAATGCTGAAAATAACTAGGAGAAATAAAGGAAGAGCTCATGTTTTCCACAGAACTTTTGTTTTTATCTGGTCCAGATTTATTCCATTTGACTGAGCCCCAAAGCACTGTCTAATTCTAAGAAGAAAAGGCTAGCATATCCCTGGTAAGACGGTTACAGTTTCTTCAGGGCTGAGGAAAAACAGAGGGAAAACAGCCATAGGAGACAATATGGATGGATCAGAGTCCCTTCCCAAGTGCCTGGGATGCCAGCTACCACTGTGAAATGGTAGCAGACATTCAGGTCCGTGAAGTTCACTTTCATCTGCTCCCATGTCCTCTTGGCTCACCCCGCTCACATACTGATGCTTTGAGGGCTAACAAGGCACACATCCCCATGCATTCCCACTTCTGGTGCATTCAGTGAGTGTCGGGCACTGTGCTAGCTTTCCCAAGCACTTCCCTACAGACTGAACAAAAGGAACAAAAATCATAACATACCCTCTTGCTTGTATGGGAGGCAGCAAAAATTATGCAGTTACAGAATCAGGACAAAAGATAAGAGGTAAAACCAACTGCTGTACTTAATGATGAGAAGGTCCGACATCGTCTTTCTTGGCTGGGAGCCCGGGAAGGACGTGACCTGCTGCTTCTCCCCAAGGACCATCTGAAAGGATGGCACTTGTACACTCCCATGAACACTTTGCTGTCTTTTCACACAGGCGCTACCCTGACTGTCACTGCATTAACTTTGGATCATGGTTTATGCTTTCCTTCCCGGCTGCTATTATTATTCTGTTATTGTCCTGGATCTGGCTTCAGTGGCTTTTCCTAGGATTCAAGTAAGTAAATATTGCATGTTAATCAGATAAATACAGGTGTCTCGGTTCCCACTTCTCGGCTGCTCACCCAGGGGTCTTTCACCCATTTTAGGCACATGGAGTTTCTGCACTTCTGTTCCTCAGAAAACTGCCACACATGAGCACATATTTTAAGGATAAGCTAGAATATCATCTAAACATTGTTGGCTTTGGAGGAGAGTTTGTAAAAAGCAAATCCATCTCATTCTCCTTTGAGTGCTAAGCTAATAATTTATTAATCAGCCAGAAGGGCATAAGGAACTCATGATAAGAAGGGCCCAGTCCAGCTTGTTAAAGTGGAATTTCAAGAGGTTTTGCCCCTCCTCTTGCTTGTATGTGGGGATTTTGTCTGGTTATCTAGTTACTTTAAACTGTAACATGCAAGATTTCTGCTTCATCCTACCACCATTGGTATGTCTTTGAAAAAATCACATAAAGACGTGAGAGTGTGCCCTGTGGAAAGAATGTTGGATTAGAAATCAGAAGACCAGGGACAAAGTTGTGGCTTCTCACAATGAGTGGTCTTTCTCAGTTTCAGTGTTTTCAACTGTAAAACGATGGAATTTAACTGGAAGGTCAGTCAGATCACTTACAATGCTGTAATTCTAACACATATGGGTCCAAGCTGAAAAATGTCAAATATATGTCTTCAAGGAGAATTTGCAAATTTTACCTTGGCTGGGACTGAAGCAGGTGCCTCGTAAGTGCCGACGAGCTACGTAAATGACTTAAATGACAGCCAGCATTTACAATTATGAAGGGCTCCACAGCAAAATCTAAAATGCAGCTTTATTCAACACATGTAACAGTACTCCACAAAGAAAGGGGAAATGACTATAAATCAAACCCTGAGGATCTGTTCCTGAGAAACAATTCAAATTCATCTTTATCGGCTTTTATTTAAATAATTTCAAGGACCTATGAGCAAAACAACATGTTATCTACTAAGCCGGTGAGACCAAAGTCAGCTATGTGTACTTCCTTGGAAAAGCAAAGCACTGGGATCAGGTGGTGTTCCATACCCGGGCCCAAATTTTCCAAGCCAACTGGTATTTTTCCCTCTCCATTCCTCTTCCTGGTTTTCCTCCAGAACCGCCACAGTTTTATTAGTAGTGGGAAGATGGTACTGATGATTTTTTTAAAAAGATCTATTTGTCCAGACTGTGGGAGCAGCATGTGATGGTCCTCCTGCTGAAGCAAATGTGTGAAATGTCACTGACTTCAGCAGGTGGGCATCAGTGGGGAGAGGCCAGCTGCGTACTAAATGCTCCTTCCTGGAAATCCAAGCCTTTGGGGTCTATTCAGTTGCACAGGTAGCAATGCAAGATGCAAAGGACAGGAATCCCAACTAAGGGAGGAAGCATCCGGTCGCAGACCAATAGCCATTTCCTTCTTTGTCACCACATATAATGACTTTATAAAAAATGTATGCAACCATTGTCATTATTTTGAAATGGCCCACCATGTATAAAGGAGAAATTAAGAAAATAAAGGGCAGATGTAGTGAAAGGTGTCCTGTATGAGATCAGAAAGCCTGCAAAGTGCATACATTAGGTAAAGTCCATAAATCATGATCAGTGGCATATTTAAATAGTCCCATTGCTGTCCGCTATCAGTTAGACATTACACAGCTTCACGTTCTGGCTAATTTTTCAGTGTCCATTTCAGTCATTCAGGGTCTTCACCTCCAGAGGTTTTAGATCAACACACAGAAATTATCAGCCACTCCCCTGGCAGGCCGCCATACATTCTGATTAGTGTGTTGGCTGTTAACACAGTTAACTCACCCATTATAAATGACCCCAACATAGTTGGGAAGAGAAGCTCATCTATCAGTGCCACTGAACTTATTTAAATGAAGAGGATGATGCATTGTCATATGCTTCATCAGTTCCTTTGTGAAGGCATTAACCTTCATTTGTAGCAAAGCCAGTATGGCTTTCGACTTAACTATTTATCATCCCCAACCAAAGGGACCAAGTACATGTGCAGTCTACCAGGTGGAAAACATTTTTTAAAGAGACTCACCTTTTTTTTTTTTTTTTTTTTTTAAGAGAGAGGGAGAGAGCAGGGGAAATGCAGAGGGAGAGGGAGAGAGAATCTTCAGCAGGCTCCACGAGCAGCACAGAGCCAATGCGGGGCTCGATCTCATAATCCTGAGATCATGACCCAAGAGTCAGATGCTTAACTGACTGAGCCACCCAGGCACCCCGAGACTCACCTTTTTTTTTTTAATTCTACTTTTCTATTCGACAGTAGGATCTCAAAGTAGTCCATGGCTCAGTTTCTTATAATACTAGTATTTATATTGTGGCAAGGGGTAAAATTTCAAGACTGGCACTAGTCAGTAATTTAGCTGAGATTATAAAAATTAAATATTATTTCATTGATCTTAAATATAACAACATCCATCTAATTATGTTTAGTGGTTGTAGTGTGCACAGGAAAATGATTTTGAATGTGTAGGATGGATGACTTAATTGAGAAACTCTTCCTTCAAAGGGACTAATAGTTTAAACAAGTCTGAGTAGCGGAACTACAGAAAAAATAAGTAAATAAAATGTCTTTGTGTGATAGCTACATTCACACCATCTTAGTCTTCCTATTTTCTCCCTCATATATATCCATGTTTAGCCCAGCGATTTTACAGGACAACATTATCCTGTACTCTTTTTCTAAAACTGCTTTTATTGAGGTATGATTGGCATACAAAAGCCATAGATATTTAACGTATATAACTTGATGTGTTTGGAGATACATATACGCCCATGAACCATCATCAATGTGAAGGCCATAAACTTCTCCACCACCTCCCAAAGTTTCCTCTTGCCCCCTTTTGCTTTTTGAGTTTTTTTTTTCTTTTTTTCCTTTTATGGTAAAAACACTTATCATAGGACCTACACTCTGAGTAAATATTTAAGTATACAGTACAGTGTTGTTAATCACAGGCCTTATTTTGTGCAGTAGACCTCCAGAAATTACTTATTTTTCATAACTGAAACTTTGTACCCTTTGACGAACACCTCCCCATTTCCATCTTCTTCCATTTCCTGGCAAACAACTGTTTTACTCTCTGCCTACATGCGTTTGACTATTTTAGACTCTACATATAAGTAAGATCATACAATATTTGTTTTTCTGTGTCTGGCTTGTTTCACTTAGCATATGTCCTCCAAGTCCATCTGCATTGTTACAAATGGCAGGATTTCCTGCTTCTTTAAGGCTGAATAATATTCCATTGTATGTATATGCCACCTTTTCTTTTCCTTCTCTACCACATTTTCTTTATCCACTTGTTTGTCGATGGACACCTGAGTTGGTCCCATATCTTGGCTATTGTGAATAATGTCGCAGTGAACATGTGAGTTCAGATCCAGATTTCAATTCCTTAGGATATACACTCAGAAATGCTTTCCCTACCCATACACAATGCAATCTAACTGAGCTACTTATAGACATTCCAAGAGATAGAACATAAGCATCGAGCCATTTGCTCATTTGTTTATTCCCCTGGAGGGATTTTTTAAATCTAATCCTAGAGCAGTAGTTCAGAAAAAAAAGTTTTGAAGACCCTGGACTTCAGGAAAGAAAATTTAGTCACAAGGAAAAGGTGTCACTAAAAGCAGCAGCTAAAAGAAATAGAGACTGGCAGTTACTATTGGCAATAGATGGAAAACTATCTAGTGGATTCTATTAGGGCATAAGGGATGAAACAACTTGAAGAAAAAAATGTAATAGAGTTGGTTTTCGTTCTGAAAAGAGATCCAGCTTAGACTCCGCTCACGAGCGGTGTACGTGACTTCTCTGCCCTAGCGTATGGCTCGAGTCCAGTGTATTCTGTGCAAACTGTGGATCTGACAACCAGCCGTCTCATAAATTTGAGCAAGGTACTGTGAATTTGCCGAGTCACATATTTGTTGTACATGCCAGTGTTGAGAGTCACTGTGCCTGAGCAAACATCAATGACCCGGCCTTCCAACAATTCAGTATCCAACTAGCGAGGGAAAACTTAACACGTGTGCAGCAATTAACTAGCAAGATAGACAATAAAGAAATGAAACTTTATAACAGTTATACAATAAAGTGTTAAATTGGAGATGAGCCGCACGTGGCAAAATTCTAATGGTGTGAACAGACTTAGAAAAGGAAGAGATCAGGGGAAGATGTGTGAAAAATATAGAACAAAAATAAGCCTTGAAAATTGAGCAAACCAGGCCAAACAGGAAGAAGGGGAGAGGACATTCGAAGGAGGAGATGGAGGTATAAGCATTACAGACAGATTTGTTACTGGCAGGAGGATTAGTATTTTATAAAGCTTTCACACAAATCTCTTCTATAAAGGGAGAATTCTTTACTTAACAGGCTCCATTATTCTTTTCAGTTTTAAGGAGATGTTCACATGTGGCAAGACCAAAACAGCCAAACAAAAAGCTTGTGCTGAGGTGATTAAACAAGAATACCAAAAACTTGGGCCAATGAGGTAAGACACACATGCACACAGGCATCCATGGAAACACACTCATCCTCACACAGATACACACTGCTTATTCTGCAAGTATTTGTTTAAAGCTGAACATGCACTTAATTGTCTGTGGTGTATTTAGAACACCTGATAAGAACCTTGAACATGCTAACCGTTGTAAATATAACTAATGTGACAAAATACATACTTTTGTCTAACTAAAATTTACCAGATAGAATGAAAAGAAGCCAAAGAGCCACAGAGGAGTCAAGTCCTTTTCTAACTGTGCAGATTCCCTCAAATTTTTGACACATAATCATCTGGTTTTTACAGTGTTTAATGTTCTGCTAAGATTACTCTGCCAATAGCTCAGGGAGTTTCTACAAATGTCCTGACTGAGAAGATAAACGAAGGGATTGGAATTTTCCCACAGGTATCAGGAAATTGTGACCTTGGTCCTCTTCACTGTGATGGCTCTGCTGTGGTTTAGCCGAGATCCTGGGTTTGTCTCTGGTTGGTCTGCGCTTTTTCCCAAGTAAGCATCCATGTTATGTCTGTCAATCCTTCCTGTTCTAGTCTGTTTCTCTCCTCAGTGGTTCCTATAACTCTGAAAGATTGTATGGGACTCTTTTCCTTTCTTTCCATTGAAAAGATTGTTTAATTCTAATCTTTCCAGGAAAAAAAAAATGGTAAGGAATGAAATCTAAGGTAAGACTGCAGATAAGATAATCATATACACTGTAACTGAAAGTCAGGCTCCTTTAGACAAGGCTACGCCCATCCTTACACAATTAGGAATGCAGTCAGAAAGCCATGTTCTGTGGTGCTTAGGAGTCTAGACTTTGGAGTCACACTGCTTGGCTTTCATTCCGTGCTCTTCCACTTTGGGCAAGTCACTTGCCAATCAGTTTCTTCATCTGTAAAATGAAGCCAATAATGGCACTTAAAAATGGTGCTGCCCTTCTCCCTACATAAGTGCAATATAAATGTTTATTATGTGAGGTAAATGCCACTCCATCCTTGTTATTAACCTCATATGAATTCACATGCTATGGTTTTTGCCAACTTATTTTTTTTATTCAGTTCACTATCTTGTTTTATTCTCTAATTATGTTCATTTTTATATGAGTTCACTATAAATCTATCCCTGCCCCTATTTTGTAGATAAGGAATTCCCGAGTAAGTAATAAGACTGACTCTACAAACTAATGTTAGAAGCTGGGTCGAGTTAATTTTATCTCACAGTGTCTTCTAGACCAGCAGTCATGCTGAGTCATATGAAGTGAGGGGGACGACGATAGCATGATTTTCTAAATTAAGGACCATCCTACATATCAATATAAATACTTTGGTTTTGAAATTTGTGTTGTTAATCCATCTTTCACTGATGTACTCTGGTTCCTAAATTGAGCAGATCTCTGATGATGACTTCCTGTCTCACATCCCACAGCAAGAATCCATGTTTGTGGGGACAGAAACCAAAATTGTTTGGGTTAAAACTATTTTGCCTACATGGAATGAAGAATTCCCTCTCTTCTTGAATCAGGGCCTTCTGGCTATATAGGCATTGTCAACATTTTTTAAAGGTGCAAAGTCTGTGTGCAAATTTCTGGTGAACATACAAGTGCACCAATTCGATGTGGTAGCATGTTTCTTTTTTTTTAAATTTAATTTAATTTAATTTTTTTCTATTTCTTAAAAAATTTTATTGTTATGTTAATCACCATACATCATTAGTTTTTGATGTAGTGTTCCATGAGTCATTGTTTGCGCATAACACCCAGT
The DNA here is from genome assembly GCF_011800145.1 of Mirounga leonina. NCBI lineage: Eukaryota > Metazoa > Chordata > Mammalia > Carnivora > Phocidae > Mirounga > Mirounga leonina. The sequence goes on along the minus strand of NW_023270451.1, from coordinate 63,276,625 downwards.
GCTCCATGCAGAATGTGCCCTCTTTAATACCCATCACCAGGCTAACCCATCCTCCCACTCCCCTCCCCTCTAGAACCCTCAGTTTGTGTCTCAGAGTCCATAGTCTCTTGTGGTTAGTCTCCCCCTCTGATTTCCCCCCCTTCATTCTTCCCCCCCTGCTATCTTCTTCTTCTTCTTTTTTTTTTTTTTAACATATAATGTATTATTTGTTTCAGAGGTACAGGCCTGTGATTCAACAGTCTTACACAATTCACAGCGCTCACCATAGCACATACCCTCCCCAATGTCTATCAGAGAAAGACATGTATCATATGGTAGCATGTTTCAAAGGATCAGCTTCAGTTGATAAACTTTTTGTTTAGAACTAAGACTTTTCACTTTGAAAAGTCTAAACAAAAGGCAGCATCCAATTATTCAAAGCAAGCTATTCATAGAAAGCTATCATTTAACAGTTTGAGTATTACTTTTTAGTTTTGTAATAGGTCCTAAACCAACATAAAGTAATTATTTTCCTTTTTATTTTTATTTTATTTATTTATTTTTTTATCCCACTCCTATTATCTTAGGTAGGGAGAGTCTTCTCTAAACACCAGTGTGTAAAAACCAAATGAAATCAGACAGTAGCTAATAAAAAACAGGAAGAAATCCCAGTAGGAAATTCAATATAATCAGTTTCTAATTTCTGTCCCTTACAGAAGGAAAATGTAATTCAGGAGATATTTTGTTCGCAGCAGAACAGAGTGTATTTGATATAGGCAGGTGCTCATGTTACCTAGAATTCGTAGAAAAAACAATGGGAACAGGAACAAAGGTTTGAGAGAAGAAGGGATTTGAGGATACAAATCTGATCAACTTTGATTCATAAGTTGCCAAAGCAAATAAAATTTGTATAAGCTTAATATTCATAATAGTGAGACAATCTTTGTTCATAATAAACTGAAAATAAAATGAAAATAAACTAATAATAAAATAATTATAGTTTTAAAAGTCTTTGGAACAAAATTACTTCAGTATTTATGGCTTGATTTTATTTAAAGTATATTCTGTAGACTATATGTGTAATATAGAGATTTTAAGCATTTGGAATTTCCAAAGCTAGAATGATATATCAAGATTTATAGCTACCACCTAATGTTTTCATTCCATCTGTTTGAACCTGGACTGAATTCAACGTGGCTTTTCATAAAACAAAATCAGATTACATGATCCCTGACCTAATTTGGCAAAAATACCATAAAAAATTACAACTCAAATAAAAGCAATAAGGAACAATTAAATAATAAATATTGGTAAAGTTTGTTGAATAAATTACACCAAGATAGCTTTTTACTCAGCAAAGAAATAAATAAAATCTATATTTAAGGAAAACAGACTCTTTTATAAAGTTGTCAGAGTGAATAAAATAAAGCATTTTCTTGATTATTTAGACTGCTCAAGTAAATCACAGAAGTAGAGAGCTTCTATAGTATGTACACATTACTTGGTTACAAGGGAGCAAAATAACTCTAGGGTGTACATATGTTTTCTCAGACTGCAAAGATTCACTAGTTAATATTGCTGAATCTTAAAACTGAGTTCTACTTATTTATGTCTGTTTCATTCATATCTGGTTTCCAGGTGCTTCTTAACTGTTGAGGCTTCTGGGAGCCTATCTTACTTGTTGAAATGGCGTGGTGATTCTAAGACTCCATCTGTTCCTGAATCACTCTTAATTTGTACAGTGATCATTTATGAGCATCTCATAAACCATTCTAATAATTAATATTCTTGATTGAGTTTCATAGGGTGCAAAGCATTAAATGGGTTGATTTCATTTATATGATATGGTCAGGGCCTATAATCACAGTAGCAGATGTTATATCTTAGAAAAACAGATCAATGTCTTTTCATAATTTACAGAAGAGTTTTGGAGGACGCCAGAAACACCCTTTCCTTGCCACAACTCAATAGTGGGATGTTATACAACAATTATACAGGGCTTTGTCTGGTCTAGCAATTGTTTTTGCCTCAATTCTCCACCAGTATAATTAGAAGAAATAATTCAAAGAAAAAATGGTTTACCAGATCCTTAAGCTTTACCTAAAAAGGAATTTGCCATGTTAGGCTAGTATGTCAGTATGTGTATTCATGGTTTTGAAAATAAGGATACATATATGAAAACAATGGGAACGTGGTCTGAAATTTTTGGCTTGGCTGGAAATCCATAGATTTTAGACCAGATTATCCAGAACAAATAACCTGGACCATCACTACCACTTGTATGCCAATAGCATAGTCAATTTCTGTTCGGTTCATACAAATTCTTAATGCCATTTTTTAATGTACACATCTGTCCTTTTTCAGGTATCCCGGTTTTGCTACAGATTCAACTGTTGCCTTACTTATAGGAATCCTATTCTTTCTTATCCCAGCTAAGAGATTGACTAAAACTACACCTACAGGAGAAATTGGTTGAGTATTATTTATAATTCTGAATGAATTTGACAGAAGAGCAAAAGTTACAAAATTCCATTGGTTTCAGTTAGCACTTAAAACAGAAGGAATGGACATGCTCACACAGCCCCTGGCTTAGCATGCCCTGTGTGCACACCGCAACCCTTATTCAACCAGCACATGTCCTCCCCCTACAAGAAGGATCATCTTACTTGGCAGAAGTGAGAAGTAGATTTCCTTATGCACCATGGTTAGGATTTCACTTCGAGCGACACTGTATATGGTCCACAATAAGCCCACCTCCCCTGCCATAATCAGGATTAATCTTACTATTGGCAAACATAGGAACAAGAACTTGGAAGTCACACTTCATGATGAGCCCTTGGTAATAAATGCTGAGGATCTAAAAAGGTGAGGAGTTTCAAGGGAAAGGGCATTTACAGCCTCATAGTAATCCTGGAGAGAATGCAAATCAAGCCCACACTTAGCCAGAACCTAGTGTCTCAAATGAAAGACCAGGTATTCAGTGGGAGCATTCATTGTCTTTATAATACATGGACAAAAAAGTATGTTTATGTGAACATACCCTCCTTCTCCTAACACACACATACTTTTAAAACATAGGATTTGTCCATGTCTGTGTTTTATACTAATATAGCATGTTTTGGGTAGTCCGATTCCTATGTTGTTATTGTGGGACAAATAGTTTAAAATTGTTTGGAAATAGTCTAGTAGAGTTGTGGGGGTTTTTATTGTTGGGTTTTCTTTTATTTCTCTCTTTTCCTTCTTTTTTTACTTGGATGGAACTGGGATTCATGCAACTGGGTTGGCCCACCTGACTCCCTGAGTTCAAATTGTTAAATGACTAATGAGTCAGATGACTAGGACATGATATATGTAAATAGCATAGCATTGATATAAGTACCTTTTTGTTCGTTACTTGAAACTAGAACATCTCAAAGTGTGTTATAAGGAGATATTAAAGTACAGAGTAATAATTTCTATGAGACCCTGAGGGCACTGACCATTGCAGTCAAAGTCCTAAGGCTTGTCAGTGGCAAATGTTGAAGAACCAATGCTTGGCTTAACTTTCCTGGCTCCCACATCTGAATCCCCCTCTCAGGAAGAGCCTTGTTTCTGTTGGGGAGAAAGAATTTTCTTTGCCCTTCAAGATCCTTCTTGCTGGACTAAGAATCAAGTTGACATGAGACAGATTAATGGTAGAAGGTCAAATTTAATAGTGTATATACAGGGAATCCACACAGACAAGGAAGTTCCAAAGACAGTAACATGACACTTATATGAGCTAAGAAGAGGGGTAAGGGTCTGAGGATACAAAGAGGAGAAAGACCATTAACAGAAAGGTAAAAGATGTTTGGAAAACAAAGGGTGCCTAATTATGCAGATAAGTCTCTGAGGTAAAGAGGAATCATTAATCTGTCTCTCTTCCTGGTACAAGCAGGTAGTTGAGGGGGAGGACAAGAGCTTTTTCTGAATCTGCTGCATTTTGATTGCTTTTAACTCAAAATAATGTTCATGCCAAAGTGGCCCATCTTAGGGCAGCCTGCAGTTGGACCCCATACCCTATCTACCATTCTCTCTCTTCTCCTTCTTCAACTCCTGTTCTCCCTGATAAACTCATTCACACTAGGTTTAAAAATGACAAATAAGACATCATATGTTAAATTTTACGTGAGAGGTACATTTCAGAGATGTTTGCATTTTTACAGGATATATGCCTTAATTCAAGTGAGAAATAGCAAAATTTCCATCAGTGGTGATGGTAGGTTTGGTTTAGGTTTGGGGGGAGGAAATAGGAAGGGGTCTTATAGTAACCCTAAAATCTTACCATGTAGAAGGCTGCTTGTTACACACAAATGTTAAATGGGAATAATACATTCATGGATGACCTTTTTTCTCAATAAATCAAATGAGCCATTATGACCCAAATATCAAGAGAAATCTTTATGATAATTGCTTTATAAGAATTTTAAGAGTCTTATGAATGATACTTAAATTATTTAATCTGGGGGCGCCTGGGTGGCTCAGTCGTTAAGCGTCTGCCTTCAGCTCAGGTCATGATCCCAGGGTCCTGGGATCGAGTCCCACATCGGGCTCCCTGCTCAGCGGGAAGCCTGCTTCTCCCTCTCCCACTCCCCCTGCTTGTGTTCCTGCTCTCACTCTCTCTCTGTCAAATAAATAAATAAAATCTTTTAAAAAAAAAATTATTTAATCTGAACTTTGATTTTAAACTGAAATCCTGATGAATCTATTATGACCTTCCTCATGATTTGAAAAAAACAATATTCAAGTAAATATTAGTGAATAAAGTTATATTACACTGATGATATTAGAACCAATAGCATATTACAGACGTTTTGCATAGCAGAGAAGAGTACAGTCCAATGCACTGTGTTGCTCATAGTAGACAAAGATGTTAGTTGAATGAATGAATGAATGGAGGAATAAATGAATGGCATTATAAATGACAATGTTATAATCTATCTAAATTTACTCTGTAATATGATCCAATGGATTTTTCCAAGTTATGGCACCTTTAAAAAATTTTTTGTAATGCAATGTTCTACCTCAGCCAGGTAGAAATTACTCAAAGTCCAAATCAAGTTCCCTATCTAAAACAATATAGGAATATTAAAAACTTCTTGTGAGATGGTGATTTAGGATAATAGAAAAAATGTCATATTGTCGTATTTTAAGCAATGTATAACTACAGGACTTGTGTTTTTGCAGTTGCTTTTGATTATTCTCCACTGATTACTTGGAAAGAATTCCAGTCATTCATGCCCTGGGATATAGCCATTCTTGTTGGTGGAGGGTTTGCCTTGGCAGATGGCTGTGAGGTAATACTCTGTGCCTAAGATATTTAACAATTAACTAGACTTTTCAAAAGAAGAACAGGAGATACTCAAGCTTTGGCATATTCAACTTTATTCTATCATTTAATGATGCAGAATTCAATAGCCATGCAGTAAGTATACCACACAGATGAACTGAGTTTAATAATTTTTACAGGCTGCAGGTATAAAATATCATTTTTTAATGATGTTCCAATATGTCAAAAGGAATAAAGCAAAGAAGATTAGAGTTCTCTCACATTTTTTTTTAAGAGAGAGAGAAAGCAAGGGCGGGTGGACAGGGAGGAGCAGAGAGGGAGAGAGAGATTCTCAAGCAGACTCCATTGCTGAGCGCATAGCCCGACCCTGAGATCATGACCTGAGCTGAGATCAAGAGTTGGACCCTTAACTGACTGAACCACCCAGGCTCCCCAAAGATTAGAATTCTTAATCCATAAAATAGTATTATAAAATTAGCTAGTAAGAAAAAAAATAAAAATCATATGTACAATGACTCCTACCAAAACATTTTGTTTATAACTTTACCTTATTTCATGATGAATTTGAGTAGCTCACAGACTTCCCTTCAATATATCATAGTCCTAAGGCTGTCAAAGAAGGAGAATGAGAAATAATAGTACTTTATTGCATCATTTATTTATTACATTATTTATTACCTATTAAGAACATTAAAGGTACTTTGTACATGTTTATTGAATGAAGTCCAGAGAGAATTTTACACAACCATGGCTAATATTGTATTATGTCCAATTTTAGGGAGAAATAAAGCCACCATGAGGAATAAAGTTGCTATTTCTTTGGCCTATCATCTATCCAGTTTATATAAAGTACAAGTTTGGGGAGGCCTTTGTTACTTGAAAGTCATTGTAGGACTCCTAGAAGAAAAGTATCTTCTCAAAAAGTCCATGAAAATTTTTTACTCTTTGACTCATTAAAAACCTCTCATTTCTGGATTTCATAGCCTTCTGTGAAACACTTAAAGCTCACAGCTGTTCCATTTCCTTATTCAGTCATCAACGTAAAAAGGATGGTGAGAGAGATATGTTGTGTCCAGGCTTTTAGTTTCTGGAAAGTTAAATTTTTATTCTTCTCTAGACAAATAACTATCTGCTATCTTCTTAATAGCCTATAGGGAGACTTTTTTGCTTCTGACTTCATTGTCATTTTTTTCTGTGTGATATTTGGACACTGAGCTCTCAGCAATATGATTTAGTAATGGATGAAAATCTTAGAAATTGTCTCAATTCTGAGTGGCACTTACAATGTTGTTTTATGTCTAGATTCGGCTTGCCTCAGAGACCACTCAAATTAAAATGATAGAAATATAAAGCAAATACACTTTTCTACTATTTCAGCAAGAATGAGATCTGGTTTCTGAAAATCAATAACTTCCATTCTTTTGACTGATAATCTGAATTATGAGGGAATCAGAATCAGCAATTCTGACATGGATATGAATTCTGTTCATCTCTGCTTCCCAGAATATCTGTCTGAATTGGACCCTAGATACTCAAAGGAATTTTAAAAGTATTACCCAGACCCTAGAATTACAAAATCTAAGAAAATGAAAAAGCCTGTGATACACTAGGCTCTCTCACTGGCAGAATTAGGGAAAGCATGGAGGGAGATCTATGAAATTCCTAGTATATAGAATTAAATGTCTGTGGGACATCTAGAATAACCCTACCCCTGAGTGGGTATACTGAAGCCATGAGCTTCAAAAATATGGCTGTGGACAAATATGCCCTTAGAAACTGATTTTACAAAGATTTTGAAGACATTTACTCTTAAAATTTTGTTCCGAACTGTAATTAGTTTGGCAAATGGCCAGAACTAGATAACCCTTCTGGTTGGGAGCCCTGAGATAGCAGCTAGCTCCTAAAGCATTCACCTTTTTGTAGTTCCCTGTCTCTTAAATGCCCCTTAACATTGTTTTAACATAATCACAGTACACTAAGTAACTGAGGTATGAGTAATATTCATGTACTCATAATGGCAAGCTTTAAACATTGATTTAATAAAAAATGTTGATATATGAGTAAAAGAAATAGAGGGACAGGAAATATATATATAGTGGATGGTGTAAGAAAGCTAAATCCTTATGTAACATACTAGAAGGTCAGTAAATAATGTCTAAATTTGAAAATTAGGAAAAAGCATAATTTAAAAAGTAACTATAAATAGCTAATATGGGTTGAAAATTGTCTCTGAGGAACACAACTTAGGAGAGGAGAGAGGTAGACCAGAGGGCTGCCATTTTCCTAAAGCCCCATAGTCCCACATGACGTGTTAAAATATCCACATATATTTTTTTTTAAGATTTATTTATTTATTTATTTATTTATTTATTTATTTATTTGTTAGAGAGAGAGAGCATGGGGGAGAGAGAGTGAATGAGAGTACAAGCAGGGGGAGCTGCAGGCAGAGGGAGAAGCAGGCTCCCTGCTGAGCAAGGAGCCCGATGCGGGCCTCGATCCCAGCGCCCTGGGATCATGACCTGAGCCGAAGGCAGCCGCTTAATCAACTGAGCCACCCAGGTGTCCCTAAAATATCCACATATATTAATTACGTAAAATTAAAATTTAATTGAAAAAATGTGAGAAGACAATTCAAATTTCCTAAAGCATGTCAATAGTGTTAAAATAAGAATAATTGAGAGTTCCTCCATGTCAAAGCCACCTAGATCTTCCAAACCATGGAAAAACATTAAAGATTAAACTTATATTTCAGAAGTTGAGTTCTTAGAGCAAGTGATACATTTTATACATTTAAATTGTGTCTGATTAAAATGAATTGTTAATGAATAACATTGCAATTTTTTTTTTTTTAAGGAATCAGGACTGTCTAAGTGGATAGGAAATAAATTATCTCCTCTAGGTTCATTACCAGTATGGCTCATCATTCTGATATCTTCTTTGCTCGTCACATCTTTAACAGAGGTAGCCAGCAATCCAGCTACCATTACCCTCCTTCTCCCTATATTATCTCCATTGGTGAGTATCTCATTCATCTGCTTTTATACTCATCAAAAGAGTTGTGTTCTACTTTGCTTGTTCTCATATTGTGGTATAGAATCATTTTTGGCATGAATGATCTTCCTGTAAGTAACTTATAGAGTGGTCTTTATTTGCATTAATACATTTTTAGGAGACCTCAACTCAGGAGAACTCTTTTCTTCCACATTCAAGCAGCAGGATCTTAAGAGAAGCACTCACCTTCTTCTCTCTGCCCAGATATTTCATTTGCAGATAAGTGGGAGGGTCGGCCTAGATCCTTTCCAGCTGTAAGACTTTGGGAGTCCATGTTTGCTGGCAACTTCAGTATTTAGATCTCTAACACTGACACTTCTCCCTCCAGATTATTCCTCAATTTCTGAGAAGTGGTTCATATAAGTGATTTGCAAGTGAATGAAAAGCTAGGCTTACATTTCAAGCTTTAAGCTTAAATATCTTAGACACGGTTCTCTATGGCCCAGGGAATAATTTTAAAAGATAAGTAAAAAACAGATTTGCAAGGAGAGAAAGGAAAAGACAGTCTTCCTTTTTCCTCCCCACGTAGCTAGCAATTACAAGAAATAGCTTTAAGTAAAATGTTTTTCTTACTGGGACAGCCGAGCGTGGTGAGAAAGTAGCATGTTAAATTAAGGAGGATTGCCCTCTGGAATTGTTCCTCTACCAGCTCAAGGGGCATATGTTGGCATTCTTAGGCTACTGCTTCAAGTTAGACAAGAAATGCAGGCAGTTTTTATTGGTAAAATATCATTTTGGTTTTTCTGTTTTTCACTTCTCAACATGGCACAGTTAGAAAATTATGTGATGAGTTAAGAATAGTAGTAACTCTCCTTCTGTGATGATCCCTAAGCAAATTTTATTTTATTTATTTATTTTTAAAGATTTTATTTATTTATTTGACAGAGAGAGACGCAGCGAGAGAGGGAACACAAGCAGGGGGAGTGGGAGAGGGAGAAGCA